>NC_050495.2:2167792-2540292 GCF_012460135.2 Molothrus ater
GGAGATCAGCATAGTTTGTTGAGATAGTGCTTTGCATCCAGTTAATTAATCCAGCCAGCTAATGAATCCATCCAGATTCCTTTGTTTGGCTGGGGATTGAGGTACCAGGGCCAGACCCAGGGCATTGCCTGGCTCTCCTGCTGGCCCAGCAGCCTGCATCCCTCTGCTCCTGCTGGGGAGAAGGAGCCCCCTGTTCTGGCAGCAGCTCCTGGTACCAGAGCTGATACTTGATCTCAGATGAGTCATCCAGTTCACAGGAAGCAGATCTTGAATATATGCTCTCTGCTCTGAAGCCATCTGTCATCACTTGCTTTCACATCCCCTCGGAGCACATCTGTGGAGGGAGGTGCCTTACCTGGGGCTGGGAGAGCCATTGCAGGTGCCCAGATCCACTGCAAGGGTGGGTGCCCAGAGCACTGAACCCACATGCTGGTATGCCCTGGCTTTTGGGGACTGCTGCTGCTCTGAGGGCTTGGTGGAGAGCAGGGGCAGCCCCAGGCAGGGGTGGGGAAAGAGCCTGAGTGGCACAACCGGGAAGCACCAGCAAAGCTGGCGGGGGCATCGTGTCCCGAGGCTTCCCCCAGGCATCAGTCCCAGGGCTTGCTGGGGTTAAATGAGCTGAGTAGGCAGGTGTCAGTCAGAGTGTCACTCTGACAGCATCACTGTGCCTTCCCAGAGATGGGGAAGGGGGGCTGTCACCCCGTGGTGGCTGTTCCCAGCTGGCACCGACAGGTTGCAGTGGCAGAAGGGCGTTAATCACCAGCGACTCCTCAGGGACATCAGCTCTGTGTGTTTTGAAGGGGATTCGGGGGGCAGGTGCTGTGAGCTGTGTCTGCTTGTGGTGAAGGAGAGGTTTCAGTTCACACTGGGTGTGTGTGGGGAGCCTGCTGCTGTTCCTGTTGGAGATCTGAGGCAGGCTCTGCTCCCTGACCTGCTGCAGGACCGGTTTCGTTGTCGCTGCCGTCTCGCCCGGGCGCGCTGCCAGCCGCAGCTCCTGCACACAGGCAGCTCCCTGAAGGTCACACTGCTGCCAGCAGATGTGCCTGGGTGAGCAGGACATCTCTGTGGCTCCTGTGCCAAGCTGGGGAAATAGGCTGCAGGGAAAAAGCTAATGCTGGAGCAGTGCCTGCTGTCACTAAGGTGTCCTCAGGGGAGCACCAGCCCTGTCCCCCAAACCCGGGGAGAGGGAGCAGGCCAGGCAGCTTACTCCAAAACACACAGGGTGAGAGCTGCTGTTTTGGAGGTCTGCGCTCTCCTCATCCCCTGCCTCTTCCCAGCAGCCTCACACAGATCACGTACCTTTTTACTGCTGCTCGTTATCGTTCTCATCAATAATTAAGCTGCAAGTCCCTGGCTGTTGGCTGCGCCAGGAAGCGGAGGCCGGGTGTGCTCCCTGCGCTCAGCTTCCCGCGAGGAACAGCCAGTCCCCGCACAGGCGTTTGCTTAATTGGTTGTGACACTGTTAAATATGGATCTTGGTGGCTTTCCAAGGGCACCCCGGCAGAAGTGCTGTACAAAGGAACCATTACCAGGATAATCGGAGAAGACAGCCCCAGCAGAGCAGAGAAGGCGAGGGAGGATGCCGTGCCCAAAGGACATGTCATCTACGAGGGCAAGAAAGGCCACGTGCTGTCCTACGAGGGTAAGTCCTGATCCTCTCTGCCTTTTTAGGGCAGGTGCCAGGGGTTTGTGCCACTGTGGATGGGACTTGGGAGCTATTTGAGGAAAGGCTGATGAAGTACAACAGGCCAGCCTCCTGTCTTTGCTTCCAGCGCTTCTCTCCCTTCCCACCCTAGTGCCCTGTGTGTCTGTCTGTCCCATGTGATTATCTTGTCTTAGAGATGGCAGGCAGGGTTGCAATGATTTTGGGACACAGGGAAGAGGAGAGGACCAGATAGGAAGGTGTTACCTTCATCCCTAGCACCCTGTAGTGGAGAGGGACTGATGAAAAACATTACAAGAGCACTCCCAAACTCTTGGGCCAAGGTGGACTCAAACCTGCAAGATGGAGGCAATGAAGGTTTATTTACCTGCATTGACTTGAGCACCGTGAGGCTTTTCCAGCACGAGGCTGCCCTGCAGGAATCCTCCTGGACCCAGCCTCAGTGTCTGGTGGGTTTTGCTGGAGCTGGTGAAGCCATTCCTGCCTCCCACAAGGAGCCTGTCTGGGGATGCGTTGGCTGCACCCCTGCAGCACGGGAAGGCTTTTCCTCGGTAGCTGCCAGCAGTGCCTCACTGCATCAGTGGTACCAGCAGGTGGTCAGCAGCTGCTCCTGCCTGCTTTGCCCATCAAAGCTGCTCTGTGTGTCCTGGTGCCTCCCGTTGGAGATAAGCAGATGTTGCTCTCCAGTGAGGCTGGAAACAGCCCCATTCTTGCCTTTCACTGTGTGCTGGGTCAGGCATCTCTCTTGTGGAGCTGGACTCCTGCTGGCTTGCATCTGTAGTCAGGAAGAGCCAACTTAGGTGCTGCAGCCCTGAATCCTCTTGGGGTCAAGCACTGGCGTGTGCTCTGGTGTGCACAGGGATGGCTGTCCTCATGTGTCACCTCCCTTCTCACTTGAGTTTGGAGATGACTAAGGAGCTGATCCCAACCTCAGCTGCCTCAGTAGGTGTCTGTGGGAAGCTGCTGTGCTGCTGAGCCCTGTGCCTCCCTCCCTGGGGCACAGTATCCATTCCAGCCTGCCTGGCAGCCTGAGCCCTGTGGGCAGTGCTGCAGGCAGTGTGTCCCACAGAATTCCCTTTCCTCGTGGCCACAAGTGCAGGCAGCTCCTTTCGTCACAGGCTGCGTTGTCTTATCCAGGGCTGGCGCAGGGGGTTCAGGTCAGGCCATGGGGACAAGCTCCAGCTGTTGTCACCTTTGTGTGTGTCCTGGGACCACAGGGACCTTTCAGGACAGGGCCCTGTGCTGTGCCTCCTGCCTTCCACATGGAAACTGGCTCACAGCATGTCCCCCCGGGTCCACTGTCAACTCTAGCCCAGATAAGAAATGTCACCGAGGAGGACTTGACTGGATGCCCTTTGGGACAGTTGGCAAGGCTTGCACCAGGGAGGACTCAGGAAGTGTTTCAGGACTTGTTTGTGCAAGAAGCTATTTTAATCACCTCTGCCCGGGCTGGGGGTCGAACAAGGCTGATCTCAGAAATAGCACCATCAGGGACAGATGGGGAGTGCTCCTGGCAGTGAGGGCTGCCCATGCCCAGAGCTGGGATCCTGCTCCACGCAATGAGGGAGCGCTGCAGACCAAAATCTCCCCTGTTGTTTGTGTTAGCCTGAGTCTCCCTGGCTGCAGCCTGTGTCACCTCTCACGCTACCCCCCATGAACACGTGGATGAGGAATTAATTCCTTCCTCTCCCCAGCAGCCTTTTACATGCTTGGTAGCGTTTATCACATCCCAAGTGATCCCGTGAGCTGCTGCAGCCTTGCCAGCCCTGCCTCTCTCCTTCCCCCTGTAGAGCCCAGCGAGGCTGAGCAGCCCAGGAACAGAAGAGTTAAAAAAAAAAATTAAATAAGAAAACTGAAACTGTTGGTGATTATGAATTTTGGCAAGCAGAAAAAAAATTGCAAATTCTTTAGTGTCATGAGGGTGCTTAAAATAAAAGAGCTGTAATGAGACGAGATCCTGTAGCATGTGTGAGCTGAATTGTGCTAGATTGGTTATTCTCATCCTGCATATGATTGCTGATGGCTTCTGCAAGGCGAGGAACGTGGGTTTGGAATGGTTTTCTTTCTGTTTAGTCTCTCTTCTCCCTCACGCCCTCCCCCTGCTTCCCGGTGGCACAAAGGGTGCCTGGGAGCACGTCCCCTCCTGCACAAGGGCTGGTGGCAACAGATGTGCCTTGATGACAGGGTGCAGGCACATCACCCACATGGTGCTTGGCTGATTCTGAATGTCACCCCCGGATTTCTGCTGTCAAATGGAGCTGAAGCAAAGGCTCAGGCACGGACCCCCTCTTGTTTCCCCACACACAGCCCCAAACACTTTGTGGATTGAGTGGGTGCTGATTGCGGAAACCAACAGTGGGTGTGAAGTTGTAATAATCCCATTTTATTAATTACTGGTTTTGCCAAGGAGGAGTTTTGTTCCTGATTGTCCACAGTAGAATGAATGTTTTTTAACTTCCCTGCTTTCTCTAATTGTACAACCACCTTCTCTACCCACAAAGAGGAGGATTGGTGCACTGGCAATCCTTGGCAAGGGCAGCCTGGCCAGGGATGATGGGCAGAGGCATTTGTCTCTCCTAGCTGACATCCTGTTTGGAGCTCATGGCACAAACCCAAGGCATTCAGCTGGATCAGAAGCTGCTGAATTCACAGCTCACTGCACATGATAGGTGCCCATTGCCCGGGATGGGCCTGATGCTGCCTGGCACAGGCAAGGGCTGTGCTGGTGGTGAGGCTGTAGCTCAGGACAGGTGTCCACTGCCTGTTTGCAGGGAACCCGCTCCAGGTTTGGATCAGAGGGCAGTCAGTGGTCTCTCCTCATCCTAGCCCTCACTCCATCAGTCCTGCTTTGCACCATCTCTCCCAGTTCCTGTGTGTGCTCAGTGCTGTTTCAAAGGAATCATGCTCAGCTTCGCTTCTCCTCCGTTTTCCCTGATTTTCTCACCCAGGGAGTGTCTCGGCAGATGTTAAGGCTGGCCAAGATCCCAAACAGTAGGTGTCTAGCAAAAATCAAAACAAACAAGGAAAAAAACCCAAAACTCCCCAGACCCAAAGAGTCAAGTTCAGTGGAACTGCAGCTGCTCCCACTGGCTCAGGGCTGTCCTGCTGCCTACGGGATGGCCCCACCAGGGAGGGAGGGAATGGGACATGACTGGGTGGATGCTCCTACCCAAGAGGGAGGCACAGATCTGGAGTCTGAGGCAGGCAGGGAGGGGAGAGAACACCAGCTGAATTTCCTGGAAGCCAATCGCGTGCAATGTTTCTGGCACCGCGTAGCGGCGGCTGATGCTGGGATGAGATCTGACCCCTCAGCAACGCACACAAACAGCAGTAAACACCCTCTCCTGGCCCGTGCTGACTTTCCATGCCTCTTGGTGTTCCCCCCTGCAGGTGGAGTTGCTGCTTCTCAGTGTCCCAAAGAAGACAGCAGGAGCTCGGGAGCTTCCCATGAGACCACAGGAACTAAGCGGACCTATGATATGATGGAGGGGAGGATCAGCCGGGGCTTATCAGCCCGTGATACCTTATCTACCAGCATTGAAGGTGGGTCTGCATGAAACCTTTCACCTGGGTTATGTTACTGACCTGTGGAGATCTCGTCTTGTCTCCTGTCTGCATGGTGCATCTTCCTGTGCCAGTGTTCTGGCAGTGGTTAGCTGATATCCCAACAGGACAGCATCTGACCAGCATGGGAAAAAAAACCAGAATGTAGACTGGCCTGTTTGCTTTGAGTGTCTGTCCTGACAGACCAGCTCCAAGAATAAAAAAGAAAAAAGCACATTTAAAAAAAGGAAAAAATAAATAATAATTTAGAAATTGTCGGTATTTATCCTTGTTGTCCCAGGCATCCCTGGTAATGCTGTCGTGTATTCGTGGTAAATTAATTGCTGTGTCACAGCCTGACTTTCCCTCTTGGATCTCTTCTAGGTCTCATGGGTCGAGCGATCCCTCCAGACCGACACAGTCCCCATAACCTAAAGGAGCAGCATCACATGCGAGGCTCGATTACACAAGGTAACACCTGGGAGCACAAGATGGGCACGGGCAGGGGAAGCACCTCACGTGCATGGCCCCTTGTTCTCATCATCAGGATGGGACAGGAGGAAGCAAGGATGGGCACGTCAAGGTCCAGCTGCAGATCTTTGCAGCCCCTGCTTTGTGCTCAGAGAGATTTTCAGTCCTGCTCAGCTTCTACCTGAATTCTGCCAAAGTCAGTGACAAAATTGTCAGTGATTCACATGAAGCAGCTTGAAATTAGTTTGAAATGGGTGCAGAAGGTGGTGGTAAATGGGAGGTGGACCAGCTGCATTAGTGGTATAGCTGCTCTGTGGGCTCAGTTGGGTACCAGTCCCCGAGTTACATGTGTTAACTAGAGACCCCCTAGAAGTGAGTATCTGCATGGGGACTGGGAGTCCAGAGTCTGCCTGGGGAGTCACCCTCTGCATCCATCATCTGCTTGGGGGTTGCAGGAATACCTCGGTCCTATGTGGAGGCCCATGAGGACTACCTCAGAAGAGAAGCCAAACAGCTCAAGAGGGAAAACACTCCACCAAGGGACTTATCTGAAGCCTACAAGGTCAGATCTCATGATCTGACTCCTCTGAAAATGAAATCAGCCCACGAAGACCTGGTAGCCACGGTGAAAGAAGCAGGAAGATCAATCCATGAGATCCCCCGGGAGGAGCTGAGGCGCACACCAGACATCTCTCTGACCAGACCTCTGAAGGAAGGTTCCATCACACAGGTGAGTATGGAGTGAGCACTGGATGAGATCAGTCCTGCTCAGACTGCTGCCCTTGCACAGATCCTGGGAGCCATTCCCAAGGTAAAAGGAGAGCAGAGACACCTTTGTGTTGCATCACTGCTAAGAGCTGACGCTCTGCTTGGGTACAGGTTGTCCTGCCTCATCCTTTGAAGGGATCCCTTCCAATCCAAACCATCCTCTAATCCTTCCCTGCAGATAAATACAAAGCCCAGGGCACCCCTGGGACGTTAAGAAAGCAATGATCCATCTACATGTGTAAAGAAAAGGGGACACACTTGCCTCTTTTCCAAGGACAGAGTCAACTCTGTGCCCTCAGCATTTGTGACTCTGGTGCACATAAACTTGGTCTCCTCCCTTCATGGGCAAGTGGCAACCCAGCAGGGCCAGTAGTTAAGATGAAACACGGCATGATATCTCCTGTTGGTCTCCAAATATTTGCAGGGTTCCCATGGCACCTTGCAGTCCTGTCCCATTTCACAGTGTGTGTAGGAGAGAGGCGTGATGGGCACAGCCAGCCTTCGGCAGTGACTCATCATCATCATCTTGTTGGAGCACAACAAGACATGCAAGATGGGCCCTCCACCCTGCCCCGCTCGAGTGGTTATCTCTGCTCTGCCGACGGCTGTTGGCTGTTTGACTGAGAAACCCTTGTGTATTGACCCACTGAATGAGGCACCCTGAGTCCTGTTGGAGCTCAGTGGGATGCAGTCACTGGGCTCCTTCTGTTCTAGGCCCCTTTGATGTCCCCTCTGCCTCCTGTCCCCAGGGTACCCCACTGAAGTATGACAGCGGCTCTTCCTCCTCGAGTACCAAAAAGCACGATGTGCGCTCCATCATCGGCAGCCCCGGCAGGACTTTTCACTCTGTGCATTCTCTGGATGTCATCCAAGACCCGAGGAATCTGGAAAGAGCTTATGAAGAGAGCCTGAAAAACAGGCCAAGCCCTGTGACAAACTCAGGTGGCTCCATCGCCAGAGGGGCTCCTGTGATTGTACCCGAGCCGGGCAAACCCCACCAAAGTGCCCTGGGCTATGAGGACCACCAGGCAGGGCACAGCACGGCCTTCAGCAGCCACTTGCACAGAGGGTCTCCAGTCTCCACACGGGAGTCCACCCCACGGCAGCACGAAGGTACTTGGCAAACCTTTTATTGATGGTAAAATGTCCAACAGCCAAGCAGGTGAGGTGCATGGGAGGTGGCTGCTGACCCCACCTGCCTGAGCGATTCCCAGCAGGTGCCTGCTGAACCTGTTCTTCGCAGCACCCCACGCCCACGGCTGACTCATGGCACTGGGGTGGCTGCCAGGGACAGCTGGGGCTCAGTGCCCTTCCTGGGGGTGCTCACACTCTTGAAGTGAGGATACCTCACCTGCACCAGGGTAGCCAAAGGGAGACTTGGGGCAAGGCTGGTGAAGCCATTGGTGTTTCAAAAGTGTCCTCCCTGTCCCAACAGCAGCCCACAGCACTCTTTTTTCCATAGGTGGGCAGGATAGCAGTGCTTGGGACACCGGGTGGGAGATGTTCACACTTCTTACTAACAGCAGCAGTGACCTCCTTGTGCTGAAGAGCATGGCAGCAAGGCTGCACCACCATCAGCTTGTGCAGGCCAGGGTGAATGCACAGATTGCCCAGCATGGATGTGCTGGGGTGAAGGGATGATTTGGGAAAGGCCTCTCTCCCAAGGGGCAACTGGGACTTGGCCCACCCTGACCTTGGTGGTGTAACAGGGCATGGCAGTGCAGGGAGGAGGGAAAGGCCCCTCGAATTCAGAGTAGCTATGATTGTCCCTGTGGGACATGCTTGGCCAGAGGCATCCCTCAGGGACATGGCTTGGCCGCAGTGCTCAGTCTCTGACTCATTTCCTTCTGCTCTCAGCAGGCAGCATCACTGCTGGGAAGCCAGTGTCCCAGGACAGAAAGATCACCCCCACATCGAGAGAGCTCACCAACTCCAAGTCTCCGCACGCCCCCGTGCCCGACCACCACCACCCCATCTCCCCATACGAGCACCTGCTCCGCGGCGTCAGCGGCGTCGATCTGTACCGAGGGCACATCCCGCTGCCCTTCGACCCCGCCGCCATCCCGAGGGGGATCCAGCTGGAAGCAGGTACCTTGGGGATTATATGTAGGGCTATGAGGAGATGTTCTCGTGTGTGGAGGAGTTTTGGACTGATGTGATGTGGGATGGGAGGGTGCCTCGTTGTGTCATTATTAGCATGTATAGGGTGTATGAGGCGGGAAGTAGGATTGCAGCTCCTGTTAGGATAATTCTGAAGGCGGATTAGTTCTGGTTAGTTCTGCTATGAGGGTTGTTGTTGGAGGGAGAGCCATGTTTATTAGGTTAGCTAGGAGTCATCAAGTGGCTATGAGCAGTAGAAGGGGTTGAAGGCCTCGTGTAAGTAGGAGCTGGGCCGGGGGCACGGTTTTTTATTTTCCTTATGCTCCAAAAGCCTGAGATCTCTGGGGTTTCACATCTACATTATTTTCTCTCCCAGCTGCTGCTTACTACCTGCCAAGGCATCTGGCTCCAAGCCCCACGTACCCACACCTGTACCCCCCGTACCTCATCCGGGGCTACCCGGACACGGCGGCCATGGAGAACCGCCAGACCATCATCAACGACTACATCACGTCGCAGCAGATGCACCACAACGCCGCAGCCACGGCCATGGCGCAGCGGGCAGACATGCTGCGCGGGCTGTCGCCCCGGGAGCCCTCCCTCGCCCTCAACTATGCAGCAGGTCCTCCAGCACAGCACTGCCCAGGGGTTTGGGAGCAGCAGGGGAGAAGGAGGCTGGGTCAGGCTGGCACTGCCAGGTCCAGCACGGCCAAGCTTGCAGCAGCTCAGCGTTGTCCTGACAGTCCTCTCGCTTCTCTCTGCAGGCATCATCGACCTGTCCCAAGTGCCACACCTGCCCGTCCTCGTGCCCCCTACCCCCGGCACCTCTGCCACCACCATGGACCGCATCACCTACATCCCTGGACCCCCCCAGACCTTCGGCAGCCGGCACAGCAGCTCCCCGCTCTCCCCAGGTAATGCTGGAGGTTGCTTTTCCAGTGGGAAAATGATTGAGGAGGATGCTCATAACCAATCCAAGGCCATGGGCTCAGCATGCCAGGACAGACTGGGAGACCCCAAATTAATTCTCACTCAGGGACTGACTCCCTCTCTTCCTGCTTGTTGAGGGCTTCCTTGCTTTTCCTCCTTCTTCCCCAAAGAAAACAGTTCTGTGGAAGGTCATACCCTGGAGACAGCACCAGGACAGCTATTCCATGATTTGTCTGGGTTTTGTCACGCTGGTTGCCCTCATCTGTCCTGCTCCAGGTGACCTTGGATGGAGCCATTCCTTATCTGCTCTGCATACACAGCGATGTGAAGAGCAGGCAGCATTCCCAGGGAGAATTGCTGTGTCTGCAGCCCTCTCACTGCCTCTTGGTTGGGTTTCAGGAGGGCCCACGCACATGACCAAACAGTCAGGATCGTCGGTGTCCGAACGGGAACGGGAGCGGGAGCGGGAACGAGAGAGGGAGCGTGAAAAATCCATCCTAGCCTCCACCACAGTGGAGCATGCACCCATCTGGAGACCAGGTAGGCTGGGGAGGAGTCCATCCTCCACCCTGGGACCTGTGCTGGGTGGTAGGGTTAGGGCTGTTGTACAGAGAGCTAAATCCCTTCCTTGTGCTCTCCCCAGGTACGGAGCAGTCCAGCAGCCGTTCGTCCTCCCACTCTCACAGCCACCACTCTCCCGTGTCACCCCGCACCCACGAGACCATCCAGCAGCGCCCCAGCGTGCTCCACAACACCGGCATGAAGATCATTTCCTCGGAGACCCCCACCCCTTCCGTCCTACGGTACGTGCCCCCCTACCATGGTTTCCAGTGCTTGCCTGCACCAGCACTTAATTAATGAGCACCTCTGAGAGGAAGGACTGGGAGTTGTTTTCCCTTCAGTCTCAGTGGGAGCAGGATTGAGGCTTTCAGGGAGGTTGTGGTGGGGAGACGCACATTTTGGTGCCCCAAGTCTTTTGCTTTTCCTGCTGCCGGAGAAAACGTAGGAGTGTACCTGTGCCCAAATATGGGTAATTACTCCTCTTGCTGAAGATTGCCTGGTGGTGGAGTTATCAAGGTCTCTGGGACCTGTCCATGGGTTTTATGTTCTCCAGTCAATGCATTCAGGCCCAATACCCTGTGGCCAGTTACTGTGGAGGCTCCATCCAATCCTTCCTCACTGGCCCTGCATGGCCCAGCCATATGCTCAGCAGGCCTGGAAGGAGCTCAACCAGGCAAAGCTGAACACTGAGGCTCTGGTAACAGCATTCCCTTTCTCCATGTGCTTCTCTCACCTTGGCCTTGCCTTCATTTTCCTTGCAGATCCTCCTCCACCACTACCACGTCACCGATCCGCTCTGCCGCCTTCCCCTCGGCCTCCAGCCTGCGCTCCTCGCTCAGCGCGGCCGACGGCTACGCAGCCCCCCTGGACCCAGCCATCCTGCAGAAAGAGTCCTCGAGGGGGAGGGAAGCCAAGGCAGAGCGAGCCCAGACTGACAACAACGTCTACACCTCAAAGCTGCCCAGCGGGGCCAACCTGGAGCAGTCGCCTTCGCCCATTAAAGCCATGGAGTCGAGACCTTTGCCCGCCTCCGGACCTGGCTCCTCTCATCACTATGGCAGAGGACAGGGGAAAAGCCAGCAGCACCACCACCCTCTGGACCAGCAGCATGCAGCCTCGGGCTCCGAGCAGCACAGTAGAGAAAAGAGTCAGAGTAAACGCTTCTCCATGCAGGAGCAGGAGCTCCGAGCACTCGGTAAGAGCACCATGACAGCGGCCAACTTCATAGATGTGATTATCATGCACCAAATGTCTTGTGATAAGGGCCAGCAAGAAAGAGGCTCGCTGAGTAACCACCCCACTAGTGATGATCAGAAATTGAAGGGCAGAGGTGAGAGACCTGTGGCCTGACACCCATTTTATTTCATTACTTCTTATTTTCAGTTGCACATTTGGATATTGACTCCATCAGCTCCCCAAGTGTGCTTGTCCCTCTGCTTCCTGGCCGTTGTGTTATTCCAGACTTTTTTATTTTTGCTCGTTTTAAGGATCTTCCCTTCTTCCATCCTCTTTTAGTTTTTCCAGTTGCCAAGTCCTGTTTTGCAAATGTTGTCCAGTTCCTGGTATTGCTTTTTACAGACAATAGCCATTTGCTAATTTTGATTTCCCCATCCTTAGAAATTCCCAGGCAGTCTGTAAAGAACAGTTGTGGGTAATAAATCAAAGGAGCAAAGTGGAGAACTGGGATTGTGAGCGTGACAAGGCTGCTGGCCATCAGACAAGCACTTCCCTGCTCATGAGCTGCAGGGTCTCTGAGGGCTTTGTGGGTCTCAGCTTGGATGGGGTCTCTGTGCTCAGGGTGACCTCACTCGGTGCTGGTACTGGATGCTGCCCAAGGTGGGCGCCGTGGCTGTCGTGGGATCACTCAGCCAACCATGCTCAGCAGCCATTTCCAGAGCAGACCACTGGAACCACCTAAGAGGAATCTTGTGTAAGAGAGAAAAGCACTAGGATTAGTTATTCCGGTAGAAAGTGCAGGGAGGGGGATGGATTTCAAGGTCTGGGTCATTCTTGATGGGACCAACCTTCAACCAGAACACTCATCCAGGCTCCCACTAGCATGCAGAAGCAACAAGCAGCCTGTGGGGGGTTGGTGGGACCCCATCTTCAAGTTGCAGCAGCTGCCTTGGCCATCAGCACTGGGAGTTCCTGTCCCACATCCCATCCCACCCCTCGGTCATGTCTGGTCCTGGCACCTTCTAGCAGTGTGTTCCAGGACTGTGGATGCACTTGGAGACCTCTTGTGCAGCCTCCTCCACTCTCTCTGGGCATCGCTGTCTCTCTGGGCATAGTGTGGGGGTTTCAGTGGGTGGAGAAAATGGGGGAACAAACTGTGAACCTGCAGAGGTTGGATTTGGTCCCTGGATCTCATGCTGTCACCGAGAGCTGCTGAGTGTCCAGTTCTGCAGGAATGAGACATCACCTCTTCACAGCAGCCATCACATCTGGACACCAGAGGTGGCCCTGCCAGGTCTTCCCTCATCTCTTTTTCCCACACTTTGCTGAATATGTGACTCTACCCACAAGCAGTGGTGCAACAGAGCTAGGGAAAAGCTAAGTGAGCTCCTGGTTTTAACTCCCTTCATTTCCTCAGGCTTTCATGGAGGCTACAGCCCCGAGCGGATGGAGGCAGTGAGTCCGGTGAGCTCGCCCAGCCTGTCCCATGAGAAAGGAGCCAAGCTGCTGCAGGACACAGAGAAGGGGCATGGGGAGCATGACCTGAGGCAGAAGCAGCAAGGTGAGAACAGGGGCTGGCTGTGCTCCAGTGCTAGGATGGCATTTGGAGAAGGGGACACAGATGTCATCTCATTCCTGCTCTCTCCTTGGTGCCCCCCAGGCTCGCTGAAGGCCTCGGCTCCTGAATCCGCTCACCTGCAGCACCTGCGGCAGCCCGACGGCCCCCAGTGCCAGCCCCTGCAGTCCAGCCAGAGCATCAAGGGCATGAACCAGCGCGTGGTCACGCTGGCCCAGCACATCAGTGTAACTAACTAACCTCATCCACCCCATCCCCTTCCTGCTGGGGCTCCAGGGGGAGGGAGGAGCTCAGTGAAACTTGTCTGGTGGGGATGTGGGGGTGACACTGGAGACCTCAGGTCCTCTAGCTGGGGGCTGGAGAGCAGGGGGCATCACGAGTGTTCAGCCCAGGTATTTGTGTCCCCAAGAAGCCCAAAAACCCGTTGCAGACAGGAGGCAGAAGTTCCATTTGCGGGGACAAATCAGCCTCTTTCCCCCCTGCTCGCCCTCAGGACAAAGGTTGAAGCCAGCCCCGTTTCTGACCGTGGTTTCTCCTGCAGGAGGTGATCACGCAGGACTACACGCGGCACCACCCGCAGCAGCTGAACTCGCACCTGCAGGCGCCGCTGTACTCGTTCCCCGGGGCCGCGTGCCCGGTGCTGGACCTGCGCCGCACGCCCAGCGAGGCCTTCCTGCAGCAGCAGGAGCACAGCACGGCCTCGCGCATCTCCCCCCAGGGAGAAGGGGGGAAAAGGTGAGCCCAGGGGCTGGCACGGGTGGGCGTGGGCCAGCCTGAGCTCACACGGACCCAGGGAGCTCAGGGGAGGTCGGGTGGGTGCCCTTGGCTGTGGTGAGGGGTTGCACGGGGCGGATTGGAGTTTGGCTTTGCTCTCCCAGGCTTGGTGCTGTGGGGATTTCCTGCTTACGCAGCCCAGCTCCTTTCTCATCTGGGCATCTTTCCCCTGGGGTGGTGCCTCTTGCCATCCCTGTTGTCCTAGAGGTGATCTTTAGAGTCCATGCATAATTCTCTTCCCAATCTGGCTGGTGTCACAGGATGGTTTAGGTGGGAAGGGATCTCTTGAGATCACCCAGCAGTGCTCTCCTGAGCAGGTTACCCTGGGTCCTGGCTGCTTGGGTTCAGAATATCTCCACTGTTGCAGACAGCAGCTCTCTGGCCAACCTGTTCCCAGCATTTCAGCACTTTGACAGGAAAAAAGAGTTTCCTTGTGTTGGGATGGAATTTTATGTGTTTTGTTTGTGCCTGTTGCCTCCTGTCCTGTCACTGTTCTCAGTCCCTGACCACAGATGATTCCAAAAACCTGAAGCAACATGTTTTACATTGGTTCAAAGTTAATTTTATCTTCATCTTTCAAAGTGAATCAGCAGTTTATTAGACACAGGTGCCCTGACAACTGGCATTGTTCATTTCAGGCACCACCTGTATATGTATTAAAGTCACTTTCAAATCCCCTTGCTGCTACAAGGCAGGTCTGATTGCTGTTGTATTGAATTAAAAATGGGTCTGTCTTCCCACCCAAACACCCACCCAGATGTATCCAGGAATGAGTGGTGCCTTGTCAGTAAATGGGATTGTTCTTCCCAGCTCTGCATGGTCCTGGACTTGGCTTTACAACATGAAGGAAAAAAGCCCAGCCCTGACCACCCAGTGATGAAAAAACTGGGGAAAAAAGAGAAACCACAGAAAGAACAAAGATGTGAATTCCCAGAACTGGCTGTGAGGAATTCCTCGCAGACTGGAGCTTGGCTGTCTCCCAGCTCTGGCCACAGGCAGGCATCAGGGGCCAGTAGTGATCCTCCCCAAGCTGCCCCAGCTCCAGGCCCCTCCTGCAGCCACCCAGCTCCTGTGTGGCCCTGACAAGGAGAATGGGAGGTGGCAGGTTCTGCCTCCGCTGTGTTCACAAATAGAATCCAAAGCAGTGTCTCCAAAAGGTTACTGTCACAGCCCTCCACAGGCATCTATCCATGTGTCCCTGCCACCAGCAGGCCCCTCCTGTGCTGCTGTGTCTGGGGTGGCTCAGCTGTCCCACTTTGGGGGGTTCAGTCCCAGGGCTTGGCTCAGCCCAGCTCTCCCTGCCCAAACCCCGCTGTCCCTGTGGCCCGTGCTGCAGGAATCCTTTCCCCTCCCAATCCCGAGGTGCTGCACAGGGACAGGGGCTGTCACAGTGCACTGATGGCATGTCCCCTTGCTGCCCAGGTCCCCGGAGCAGGCCAAGGCAGCAGCAGGAGGGCCGGACAGCTGCATCGAGCCCGTGTCCCCACCTGACGGCGCAGGAGAGGCTGAGCACGCCAAGAGCGCCCCGTACCCCGTCCTGTTCCGCGAGGGAGAGCCCATGGACCAGAGGTACGGCCTGGGGGCAGCTGGGGAGGGGGGATGGCCCCACACATGGCCTGGCCAGGCTGCTTTCCTTGCTGCCCAAAGCTGCGTCCGATCCCAGGGGCTGTATTTGTCACGGCTGTTCAGTACCAGGGGGTGCATTTATCCTTGGGACAGGGAGAGAGGTTGGAGGTGCTGAGTATCCCAGGAGCTCCCAGCCTGATCCTGAGAGTCACACTGGGGGGAGAGGCTCTTTAGGTAGGACTTTGTGCAGTGGACGTTGCAGAGGTTTCCAATGGTCTTTTTCTCTGCAGGATGGGGTCCAAGTCCCCAGGAAACAACACTCAGCGTCCAGCTTTCTTCAGCAAGCTGACTGAAAGCAACTCTGCCATGGTAAAGTCCAAGAAGCAGGAGATCATCAAGAAGCTCAGCACGACCAACAAAAACGAGACGGAGTACAGTAAGAACCTGTGGGGAATGCAGGGCACCAGGGGAGGAAAAGCCTCGAGGACACACGGAGCACAGGAGATTTGGGAATGGGTGCTGCTGTGTTAAAGGGCTGGGAGCTCCCAGACAGCTCTGTCTGCACTGAAGAGTCAGACTCAATGGTCCTTGTGGGTCTCTTCCAGCTCAGATTATTCTGTGATTCTCTGAACTACAAGGTCCAAATGTTTCCTAGAATGCTCTGTTCTGGTGCCAGCAGTGACTGTGTGTATCTGGGGGGGGGCAGTGGGAGACTTCCCAGCTCTGTCTCCGTGCTCTGAGGCTGTCAATCCCACCCACACCAGATAACCTCAGTAGGAAGGAAATAATGAGCTGAGCATGGAGGACACTTAAGAGCAATTGATATTTTAATGACTGGCCAGCCAAGCTGAATCCTTCCTCCTTGAGATGCATCTCCCCCCAACCTTACTTTAAGCCCTACATCAATATTGGTGCAGCTCTGTAAAACTAACCAGGCTGGCTCAGATTAGAAATTCAGCCCGTTCGTTCATTAACCGCTAATAGAGTAGATAGGATCATAATTTAATTTAGCCCAGCATTATCCAGTCAATACTAATTCAATTTGAATCCATCTTACAACAGCTGCATCGGATAAGAGGGACCAAGCTGTCTCGTCTCCTGGATGATGTTACCATGAGTCAACAGTATTGTTATGCCCCTTTGGGGACATGTGGCTGAACCCCCTGACCTTCCACACTTTCCCTTATCAAGAGAAAATATATAGAAATTGGATACGCCTCTTATTTGATGAGAATTTCTGTTATTCTAAGGAAAGCAATATCCAAGTCAAACAGCTCAGCTAAGAGGGAAAATATTGATTTAACATTTCTTTTCCTCCTCCTTGCCCTCTCTGCTGCCCAGACCTGCTCCATGGATAGGGGGCATTGAGCCTTTGAAAATCCCATGGGCAGGAGAGCGGCTTTGGCTCCTTGGAGTTTGTAATCCCAAGGGCAGGAGGCAGGAAGGGAGGGTGGCCAGCACTGAGCACAAAGACATTGCCCTGGCTTTCAGGGCTCTGCTGTTTTGCCCTTTCCCACCTGGTGAAGGTGCCCACTGTGGATCTCCCAAAGGCACTGGGAGTTATTCCTGGTCCCAGTCAGCACCCACAGTCCCACCCCAGTGCCTGGGGGAGCTGGGCTGCTGTCCAGAGTGCTGTGCAGAGATGGGAGTCTTGTCATGGCTGCCATGGCAGGTCCTCCCAGGCACTAACCTGCACATGCTGCTCTCCATGCTGAAGGGCTTCTTTGTTTTTCTCCAGATGTGGGGCAGCCTGGGACAGAGATTTTCAACATGCCAGCGATTACTGGAGCAGGTAACTCCCCACATACCTGTACCTCGTTTCCCACAGGGCTTACAGCTATGGAGAGCAGGAGGCTCAGTAGATTTAAGCATCTCCTTTGTTCTGTTTTCCCTTAAAACCAAGTGTAACAGTTGCTGGGATGCAGAAGCCTCGGGACACACCATAACTCCCTGCAGCTGGGTTGGAGAAAGGGCAGTGTAATTCCTTGGAAAGCCTGGCAGAGTTTGAGGTTAAAGGTCAAGCAAGGGTTGGGCATCTGATGCCATCAGAGGGTTAAACCATCTTAGCAAGGTGGACCTCACGCCTGGAGAGAGCACCCTGCTCTTGGTGGGACCTTGTGGGTGGGTGGGAGGGCAGTGGCAAAGGGGAGTGTGAGGGTGGGCAGTGGGGTCTGTCACTTTGGGCTGGGCAGGATGCAGGAGCCAGTTACAAAAGCAAACTGGGGCAAGAGCAGCACCCTGTGCTGGGCAAAGTGGCGATGTTGAGGACCAAAAGGGACATGAGGGGTGCTGGGGCAGGAGGAGGTGTCTCCTGGGAGCTGGAGGAGTGCTCAGGCCCAGCACCAGCCCAGGGGGAATGACAGTGGGAAACTGTCACCCTGTTGCCACCTGCAACATGTCCGGGTGCACTCACGGATGGAGTGAATCCCCGCTGAGGAATACTAATTGCTACTTAATTGATTAAGAATTAATGCTCTCCTACAGCAGGAATGCCTTCAGGTTGTTAGTTTTAAGTAGGAGAACAGCAGGTTTCCCACAGCCAAGGGCAGGAGGTGCTGTGGGCCGGGGTTTGGTGCTGTGGGCAGGGGTTTGGTGCTGTGGGAGGGCCAGTGGTATAGGACTGCTTGCCAGGGGAAATGAGTGTGGGAGAAGAAGTGAGCTGGCATCAGCTGTTGGGATGAGCAGGTGCAGCCAGGTGGGAACTGAAGGGACCTGGCAGACAAGATTTGAGAGTCGGTTTAGGCTAGAGGGGACCAGCAAAGACCCTGCCTGTTCTTACAGCAAGACAAATATTCAGACCAGGTTTTCGGGAACCTGGGATCTGTCCCTTTCCAAGCAGAGGGACAGGGATCCCAGAGCAAACACCCCAGGATGGGCTCAGCTGGGGGCCTGGCAGTTTCGTGTCTGTATTTTGCCCTTGCTTGTTCCCTGTAAGTGCCACCCCGGGAATGGCGGTGGCGCGGCCGAGCCTCTGGTCCCTGTGCGGTGCTGCTCCATAACTGCATGGCTTGAGACTCACCCCACACCTCGCCTCTGCATCCTGTCCCACAGCCCGGGGGGCGCTGGGCCCCAGGGAACCCGGCCTGGGGAGAGAGGGGGGACGGGGACAGGGGGCTTGCAGAGAGCTGGAGGAGGGACAGCAGGACGCTCCCCTCTCCCCATGTAGCCCAGCCCACACCGGCAGCTCTGGGGGCTGCCTGCATCCTGTCACCACCCCAGGGCCAAATCCACGCACATCTTTCTCATCGAGTGTTTTTATGGGGTACCCCTTCTTCCTTCCCTGATTTCCTTTATGGGAAACCGCCCCGGCCTCCAAATTCCTGGCACACTGACTTTTGCCATGTGTGCATAGGGACCCCACATCCAAATAACTTTCCTCCTGCCCCGATGCCGAGCCTGGCTGGGTTGGGAGCACAGCCCCTGCTCCTTGGAGATGCTCCCTGGGGCTCAGTGACAAACCCGTGTCCCCAGCCCCTGGCCCCGGGGAACCTTCCCAAAGCCCAGATCCCAGAGTGAGTCCCATCCGTCCCACGCCAGCCCCCGCCGAGCCCCGGGGCGGGATGGAGCCGGGAGGAGGAGGAGGAGGACGGGTGCATCGCAGTGCTTTAAAGAACAAGATGACAAAGTTTGTTGCTTTGCGAGAATGTGCTGACTGTTTGTTTCTTCCCTTCTCCCTTGTCTCCTTTCTCCCCCTTTCCCCGTCCCCCCCATCTTTCTTCTCATTTGGCTCCCCCCCATCTCCCGACCCCTCTCTCCTCCCTCTCCCGTATCTCCCAGGGCTAATCAGTTGTAGGAGCCAGTCGGTCCAAGAGAATTCCAGTACCAACATGGGGTTGGAGGCAATAATTAGGAAAGCCCTAATGGGTAAATATGACGAGCAGTGGGAAGAGCGCTCACCTCTCAGTGCCAATGCTTTTAACTCTCTGAATGCCAGTGCAAGCCTGCCCGCTGCTATGCCCATAACTCCTGCTGATGGACGAAACGAGGACGTGCGCTCCTTGCCAGGTCTGCAGCCCTCTCCACCTTCACTCTCTCTGTGTTATTAATTCTCAGCCCTTTTATCTCCCCATTTACGGGGGGATTTATTCCTCCCCTCCCCATTTTTGTTCATTTTGGTTTTCTTCTCTTCCCTTCCCTGCCCCAGCTTTGAGCTTTGTGGATCTGCTGATTAATCCTGTTTGATGTTAATTTAATAGTCTCCAAAGGTGCTGTTGCTTTCTCTAAACCACTGACTTGCTCCTTTCCCTATTTGTTGGTTTTTAATATCTCCTTTTCCTATATTTTTTTTACACAATGGAGAAGTTTATGGGGGTGGAACTCCCCCACACCCAAAAAATCAAAAAGGCATAAACTTAAATAGCAAGCCCCAACTGTCTTTAAACCCCGAGTGGGATCACTGCTGCCAAAAGAGGGGAAGGTGCTGAGAAGGGCTGGTGTAAAGGACACAGGGCAGGGTAGCATTTTCCACCCCACTCCAGTCTCTGGGGGTGTCAGGGCAGAATCCAACCTGGGATGGGGGTATGGGATCTGGGAGTGCCTGGACCAAGAGGGAGATTGTAAGGGAGCTAAAAGTGATGCCTGAGGTATGATAAGAGAGGAGAGCTGGAGATGAGCTGCCCCATAGGCCCTGGTGGGGCTTGCAGAGCCCCATGGCAGGGTCTGCTCAGCTTTGGGGAGACTTGAGCAGAGATGAGAGGGCGGCTGCACAAATCCCCACTTAAGAAAGGGAGGGACGAGGGATGGATGGGGGAAGCATTTGTCCCCCACACACAAGGGCAGAGTGCTTCATGCGAGTGCCCTGCACAGAGCATGACACCACTGCCAGGGATCAGCCTCGGGAATCCAGGCACAGAGCCCCTGGCCCAGGAGTAGATCCTGGGTGCACACGTGCACCTTCCTCCAGGTCAGCTCACACCTCTCTGGGTCAGCTAACACCAGGCACTCTAAAGCTTTTTGCAGAAAAGCTTTTCTGGCTCCTGCATGAAACCAGCAGCTTCTTCCAGCTGTGCCTCCCCATGCCTGCTGGATGGCAGGGTGGGATGCAGAGCCCATCCATCCCTCCCCGTTGGGGAGCTTCCCTAAGGGAGCTGAGCTCACCTGCCCCACAGAGCCCCTTCTGGCTTCAAACCTTTTAAAAACTAAACATCCCCAGGGATTCTGCTGTAAGGAGGGATGAAAGACCATCCTGGCCATGCAGACCATGAGAACGGGAAGTGTGCTCAGGGCTCTGGCACCCCGCAGTTCTGGGGGGTTCTGTGTGTGTGGGGCAGCACACGGAGCCCTTCGTGAGCCGCGTTTGTGGGCTGAGCCACGAGCCAGCTCCGGGAGCAGATCCTGCAGGGAAACGGCCAAAGCCACTCGGCCTCTCCTGCCCCACGTCCCTCCACGGGACACTCGGTGGCATCAACCCACAAAGTGGAGCAGCCCAGGAGGGAGCAGAACCCTCCTCCACCCGCCCCACCGCCATTCCCCGCCGTGCTGCCGTCGGCCCGGGGTGAGCTTTCCTCCTGCCACGAGCCATTTTTGCAAAGCTCCTAAAAGGGAAGCGCTGGGAACCCGCACCCCTTCCCCAAGCCCTGAGTGCTGTCACGAGGAGCCGGGTGACAGCGGGTGCCTCTCTTTGCAGGAGGAGGGGGGAAGCCAAAGATCGCTGCCAGACCCAACAGCCGCAAGGCCAAGTCTCCAGCTCCGGGTCTGTCCTCGGGCGAGCGGCCGCCCTCGGTGTCCTCGGTGCACTCGGAGGGCGACTGCAACCGCAGGACTCCCCTCACCAACCGCGTCTGGGAGGACAGGCCGTCATCCGCAGGTAGGGCAGGAGGGGATGGTCCCCGAAGCGGCCGTGCCCCCCTGGCAGGGCCCTGGGGAGGCTGCAGGGAGCGGGAACACGGCCACCCCCGGTGCTGACTCTGCTCCCTCCTCCGTCCGTGCAGGTTCGACGCCGTTCCCCTACAACCCGCTGACCATGCGGCTCCCCAGCGGGGTGGTGACGGCAGCGCCCAGCGCCCCGCTGCCACAGGGCACCCCCGGCAGCCAGCACCACGCCTGGGACGAGGAGCCCAAGCCCCTGCTCTGCTCCCAGTACGAAACCCTTTCGGACAGTGAATGAGAGGAGCCAGGGGCAGGGAGACGGCGACCAAACCCGGGGCACGGGGAGCGAGCGGGACACCCGGGGCGAGCGCCCACCACCCCGGCCCCGCCGGCTCTCACGAGCGAAGATGCAGGAGCAGAGCTGTTTCATTTTTCCCTTTTCTTTTTTTTTTCTTTTTTTTTTTTATCCCTTCCCTCCCAACCAGCCAAATCGGTGGGGATGATGGTTTTGGTTTGTTTTTTTTCTTTTTTTTTTTTCTTTTTTTTTTTTAATTTTGTTTGGGTTATTTTTTTTTTCTTTCTCAACATCTGGAAATTTCTGCATCCTCTTCGGTCTGATAAAGAAAAGAAAAAAGCCTTAACGAGACAAAACCCAAGGAACCCATCTTCGATCTTGGCAGCCGTGCTGGGCGGTGTCCCCCGTGCTCCAGAGGGACCGAGAGCGGCCGTGTGTCCGTCCCGGGGCCGCTGGGACGCTCTGCCGGCCCCGTCCCACGAGGGCTGCGGGATGTTCTGCGGAGCTGGCAGTGGGCAGGGGATGCTCCCCCGGACCCGGCCATGGGGATGTGCCTCAGAATTGCAAAACCTTGAGCGGGTTAAAGAAAAGATTTTAAAAAAACCACAAAAAGACGGTTGAGAAGTGAAACAGGACGGAGCGCCCCGGGTCGGTTCCCTGGCTGATCCGAGGGCTGGTGCCCGGCATTCCCGTGTCACAGGACGGATCAGCCCCGCCACGACGCACTTGGAACATGGCTGGGAGGAGCGGGCAGGGGAGGGAGAGAAGAGCTGTTTCTTAAAAAAAAAAACCCACAAAAAATCCTGGTCCCTTCGATGGAAGCAATCCCGGGTCCCTCGGAGCAGGCAGGGACGTCCCGGGCTGGCTCACGCGCTGCCCACCGAGGGGCTCGGTTGCTTTAAGTGCATTGTTTTCTGAATGGTGAGAAAAGGCAATTGTAAATTGTATTGGTCTACAGGGTATATTTTTGATACCTTCAGTGAATTATGTCAATATTTTACGCAAGGAAGGACTTAAACAAAACACAGTATTACATGCTGTAAAAGAGGTTCTGTTCTTACATGGAGGCTTTGATGCATTTGTCCATTGTATGGAAGGGTTTAAAAAAAAAGAAGGTAACAATGATCCATCAAAGTTATCTGGGAGTCAGGAGAATGTATGTACTTAGTTTAAAAAAAAAACCAAACAAAAATCTTGCCATGGTTGCAGGGCCCCCCGTTACAGACACCTTTGCTGGTTGTAGACATTGATTCTCCAGAGCCCTCCAAGCTGGCCAGGGCAGGGGCAGAGTGGGCAGGAGGCCAGCGTGGCAGGGAGTTCACAGGAAACTTTAAAAAAAAAAAAAAAAAAGGAAAAAAAGTTAAAAAAAAGTTTTTATTGTATTTTTGTGATACACACGAATGCTCTACTTTACATTATTTTTTTCATTCCATGATGTTGGCTCATATCTGCAGTTACATGGTTAAAGAACAAAAATATTAGACTTTTTTTCATTCACTTCTGCTTTCTCGCTCTGGGGGGAAAAACAAATGGCAAAAAAAAGAAAAAAAAAAATAAAATGTATTAAATGCTTTGCATTCTATACGCTAGAGGAGCCCCAGGCCGGCCCAGCCCCGCAGCCTCCGGCAGCCCCGCGGGCTCAGGCGCCCTCACCTTCCCCACGGATCTTTCTTTTCCCCCTGCAACGTTCCCAGGTTGATTCTGATTTCAAAGCAAGAGAATGATGGTGTTTGTTGTTTGTTTGGGGTTTGTTTTGTTTGTTTTTTTTTTCCTGTTGGGTTTTATTTTTTTGTTTTGTTTTTTTACAATGTACAGGTTTTTAAATGTTCATCAATGTTTGTGTCTTTTCCGTTGTGCTTTTATTTTTTTTTTTTTTTTTAAGAAAAAAATCCGAGACAATGCACAAGCGATGTGGAAAGTTTTTGCGTTCCCAGGTTATTGCTGCTGGTGTCTCTGTGGCTCTGAGCTGTACAAACTCACAGAGCTGATGTCTGGGCAAAACGCTATTAAAATGTTGCAGATTCTGCTGGGAAAAAAAAAAGAATTATCCAAATCTGACCCATCTTCAAAGCCGCCTCCTTAGCTGATTCGGAAAAAATAGCGGAAAAAACCCCAACCACAACAAAGAATAAAGTTCCCACTTGGCACAGTAGCAATACTGTGTGCTGCTTGGTGTCTGCAGATGTGCAGGAAGGCGCTGTGAGCGGATGGATGGTGGCTGCAGAGCTGGCAGTGCCACCAGACCCTGCCAGTGACCCAGCGAGGGCTGAGCCCGGCCAGAGGGGCGGCAGGAGGGCACTGGAGCTGCTGCCTCGGGCTCTCACCAGGGGTAGGTAGCGCAGCACGCCAGGGCTGGGGGTGCTGGGGTGGCATTCGGGTCTCTCACCCCGTGGGCACCCCGTGCCAGCCCTGCAGCCAGGTGTGGGGACATCAGCGAGGGCCACGGGCTCCAGCCGGGAGCTGCAGAGCTGCCTTGTCCCCCCCAGCTGGGCAGGGTTGGGCTGCACTCCCTGTTAGCCATGGGCAGCATTCACCAGCAGCACGGGCAGCACCGGAGCTGTGGGATGCAGGGAAGGGCCTGTGCCACCCTTGAGTGCCACCCCAGAGCCGTGTTTCTCTTCTCCTCCCACTCCCACTGTTTTCTCTGTGTGCAAGGTGAGGGGCTGGGGCTGGCCAGGAGCCCAAAGCACAGCAATACCTGAGGCTGTGCCACGAGCATGGCAGAAGGGTTCTAAGGTATTGGTGAGGGTGTTGCAGCCCTTGTGGGGTTTGTGGCTCAGGATGGATGGATGGATGGATGGATGGATGGATGGATGGATGGATGGATGGATGGATGGATGGATGGATGGATGGATGGATGGGGAGATGTCACCCACCTGCGGGGCAGGGCAGCGTGGGCTGGGAGCACGCGAAGGTGCTGGGGTGGCACTGGTGACACTGAGACGCTGCAGGGCTCCAGCAGCCTCGCCCCCTGCTCAGTGGGATCCTTTGCCATTGTTCCTGCAGGGGGAACATGACAACATTGCTGATGTTCCCAGCTCTGTGCAGGAGCTCAGGCCCTGGACCATGTACCCCCATCCCACCTGCCCTAGCCTGGGGGAGCAGCCCAGGGATGCAGGAGACCAGCTGAGGCCAGCACAGGTGGGTTTTGCTCCAGTGGGATCCTATTCTTGGGGATCCCCCCGTGCTGAGAGCTCAGCCCCACACCTGGCCACAGCACTGTTTGGTTTTGGCACTCTCTGTCTTGCTGGGTCTCCCCACACACCCCAGCCCCACCCAGCCCCTCCTGGAGCTGCCTGTCGCTGGCAGCAGCAGGGACAGGGATGGAGGCACTGTGAGGAGGGCACTAGAGCAGCAGCAGCAGCAGGGACAGGGATGGAGGCACTCTGAGGAGGGCACTACAGCAGCAGCAGGGACAGGGACAGGGATGGAGGCACTCTGAGGAGGGCACTAGAGCAGCAGCAGCAGCAGGGACAGGGATGGAGGCACTCTGAGGAGGGCACTAGAGCAGCAGCAGGGACAGGGATGGAGGCACTCTGAGGAGGGCACTAGAGCAGCAGCAGGGACAGGGATGGAGGCACTCTGAGGAGGGCACTACAGCAGCAGCAGCAGCTCCCATGGGGAACTCTGAGCCCCCGTGCTGCGGTGCAGGAGCAGAGCATCCTCCTGCTGCAGGTTAATTAATTTGTGTCACAGCAGTGAGCTGGCAGTGTGTGGGCAGGAGAGCCAGAGCAGCTTGGTGAGGATCCCCCCTGGACCTGGAGGCTGCAGAGGGGTGGCCCCACTTTACCTGCTCAGGTGTGGACCCAGGGGAGGGTGGTTCTGGGAAAGGAGGAGCTGCTGCTCCTGTAGGTTGTGGTGTTCCCCCTCTGGCCCTCGTTCTCCCTACCAGGGCATCCCCAAGCACCCCAAAATCTCACAGCAGGGGTGAGAGAAACTCACATTTAAACTATTCCAAAACCCCGAGTTTAAACTTAACTTTTACCAACTTTGTAACTTGTACAAACGCGAACAAATCACTGGACAATTTGTCTCTTGAACTGTATTGGGAGGGGGAAATCTCTCTGTGTGTACCCAGCCTGTGCACAGCTGCTGTGGAGGGACTTGTGCAGAGCCCACCCGGTGTAAATAATGCCACAGCTTGCTCCAGAGGGGAGGGGTGGTTCTGCTCAAGGTGGGGTTTGTTCACTGTCACAGCGAGCGAGCTCTGCCGTGCTGGTTGCGTAATAAACGAGCAAACAAACCAACCCAACCCAACCCCAAAGTTCTTTGGCAGCAGAAAGCGGCTCCTGCTGTGGGTGTGTGTGGGCCTGGGCAGGGTGAGCTGCTCATGTGAGGGGTGGGAGGGTGAAGGGACCCCTGTGCTGGCACTGATGGGGTGTCCAAGGTAGGATGGGCTGAGGGGACCGAGGGGTGATGGCAGCAGGAGTTTCTCCATGTATGAGGGCACAGTGAGCACCCCTAGACCCCTGTCTCATTCACCCAGGGCTGTGGGAAATTCTGGGGGAGGCTAATGAGTGACTGCCTAGCTAAGAAGTAAAACCTAATTGAGAAGCCCTGGGAACTGTTTGTGGGTCTTTACCTCCAACACCTGTCCCATGAGGTGTGATCAGCTTCAGCAGGGAGTGCCCAGGTCCCCCTCCCACAGTGATGCCAGAGGCTGGGCAGCACCTCCCACTGCTGAGGGTGTGACTGAGGGGGGAGTGATGGGTGGGGGTCACTGAGCCCAGGGGGATGGCTCTGCACAAGGACTAAGTGATGACTGACTGCAGTTTAGTCCCTTGAATGGCTGTTAGCTGGTTTGAGGGTTTTCTGCTGCCTTTCCTGGGGCTCAGAAATGGATCTGACACAAATGATGTTTTCCTGAGCACAGCAATGAGCATTTCAGCCAGGGTGTACCCCTGCCTTCTGCCAGCACTGCTTTGTCTGCCCAAGGGATATCCAAAAGGTTTCTTTGTCCGTGCTGCTGAGATTGACCCTGGATCCTCTGGATTGCTGAGACACCCTCTGAAATTCCTCCAAGTATGTACCCACACTGACCAAATCTGCCTCCTTCAGCAACCAGCTGCCATGGCAATGCACCAGGCAGATACTGCTGCCTCTTAAAAATCAGCCTGAAGATCTCTTGAGACCAGAGATTTTGTTGAAAAACCTTCATGGAAAGGCTTTTGCCACTCTGAAGGCAATTAGAGTAAGTTAATAACCAGTACAAACAGGAGCTGGGCTGTTCAACCTCTCACATCAGGGTTTAAATGCTGACAAGGGCTGACAGCCATCTCCCTGGTCAATAATTCACACTGATGCTGAAGAAAGGGAAGGTGGAAAACTCCCAATTCAAGGCCAACACTTAGAATTTAATGATGGAAACTTTAGGTCTACTTGCAAAGCTCTCACATAAAGAGATGAAAATGAAATGGGACAAAAGCAGATGGCTTTGAAAACTAGCAATAAAAATAAGCCAGCAATCCACATTCACTTGTATTTTAAGTGGCAGACAAGAGTTTTTGAGGAGAAAGGGAAGAAAAAAGATGCCCCTGATACCTTTGCCCTTTGAGAAGGTGCAGGAGCATTGTGACCTTCTGGTGACAAATCAGTGTTTAGTCAGGCTTAGAGATTTTTTTTTTCTTTTGGAAAGAATTAAAACAAGAAAATGTTTGTGGTTTTGGGGTTTTTTTAGCTAGGCCAGTCTGAGCGACAGAAGCAGGGAGAAAAGGGCACGAGGTGGAGGCTGTCCTTGTTGTGCACCCCAGGACACTGCACTGGGCACCCTCCCAGAGCTGCCCTGTGGGTGATGAGGGGAGTGGGATGCAGCTGGGGTACCCAGCCACGAGCAGGGCAAGGCTTGTTTTTTAAAAGGGAAAAAATCCCAGCAGAGTGCCAGACCTCTGTGCTGGCAGCACCCAGCCCTGTGTCCTGCCACGATGGTGGCCCAGAGCCCTCACACACCACCCCAGCTGAGCCCTTGGCCAGAGGCTGTTCCTGGGCTCTGCACAGCAGGAAGCATTTTATACTCCCCTGACAACTGCAATCCAAACAGCCATACATCAGTTCTTGTGATTTGCCATGAAATTATATATGCTCTGTGATAATGATGCAGAGGGCTAAAGAGCTGATCTTGGCAGGAGATGAGACAGGGCAGGCTGGCAAGTGACTTGGAAGGAAAATAGAGCAGCCTTTGGTGGGATGCCTGGCTCTTATCAGCCCTGGGACCCTGGAGGGTGCTGGGCAGAGGTGCCCAGGCTGGCTGAGCTCTGCCTGGCTTCTGTGCCATCTGGGGAGAATTGGGCCCATAAGAGACTTAGGAATGAGTGTCACTATGTGCATGTGTGAGTAACTGCTGAATTAATTGTCAGGTTTATTTATCCTCTCATTTTTTGGCCTGCTGCAATTACCAAAAAGGATTTGTCAGGACTCCAGGCAGTGGAGGGGTAATAAATCACTGGCCATGGACAGGAGTTGGAGCAGTTGTATCTGGAGTGATCTGAGGTTGGTGTTGGCGTTACTGAAGGGCAAGTGCTCAGAGGTGCTGGGAGCCTGCAGCACGAGCAAATAAACCAACACACCAACCAGCCAGCTTTGCAGAAATACCCCTGAAATGAAATCCATGGACACACAGCTCTCCAGCTGTGGAGAAACCCCCTGGCAGGGATGCAGGGGGGGCCTGGGGAGGTGAAGCCTGGGCAGCCCCAGTGCACATTGCCAGACCCTGCAGGGCTGCAGGTCCCATCCCCTGGTGGCACCAGGGTGACCAAAGCCACCCCTGTGAAATTCTCAGCATCTGCCTGCATGCCCTGAACTGGGAATCTGCTGAAACAGAGCTGAAAGGTGAAATCCTTGTGCTGCAAGCACAGCACTTTCTGACTCTGCCTTCCAGTACAGGAGGGTGTCTGGATGCCACCGAGGAGGGTCCGTGTTCATCTCAGCTGCAGACACAGCTGACAGGTGAGGCTTTCCCCTTGCTGGCCCTTGTACAAGGATGGGAGGCAGGAAGGGCTGCCCGTGGTGCTGGGGAGGCCAGGCCAGGGGTCAGCACCAGCACGGTGGGGAGTGCCTCAGTCACACGTTGCTCCAGGAGGCTGCTGTGTTTCCCTGTTTGGAAATAGTCCCTCTGTCCCTCTGCAAATGCATGGAACCTGATGGAGCACAGGGTGTTGCAGGGGTGGTAAGCTCCATCTGGAGAGCTGTCTGCTTTGAAGTCAGATGCTGTTTTAAACTCTGCAGGGTACTTTTGCTTAGGGAAAGCAGCAGTTGTCAGTACAGACTGATCTTGGTCCAGAAATTTTTGCTGCTCCCCAACTTCTTTTCATATTTATTAGTCATTTGCAATCTCTTTGATGACTAAATGCATGTTCAGCTTGGAGGAGGCTGTTGCAATATTTGCTGAAGTAAGTCAGGGCAGAGGCGGTGCTGGCCACACTGGCCATGCTAACGATGGTGCATCTAGATTAGTCATTATGAATTGCCATGGCAGCCCCAGTGCTCCTGAGCAGATGCTGAGGAAACTCATGGAGCCAGCAGGAGCCCTGGGGTTTGTTCTGAGGTCTCACCTACAGGCAGTTGTTCCATAAAGCTGCAGGTCAGTATTTGTGGAAAACATTGTGCCATGGGAGAGGGGCAGTGCCAGGAGCTTCTGGGGCTCCTCTCCTGCCTCCAATGGCACAGGAGGAAGGGAAGGTTTCATGAAGAGGAAATAACCAAGCAGCACCATCCAGAAGGCTGCTGTTGAAGACACTCCATCCTAATTGAACATGTTCCTCCTACTGCTCTGTGCAGCTGTCAGCAGGTGTGGCCTGGTGGGCCCCAAATCAGCTCCAGTGAGACTGGGATTCTGAAGAGGTTTGGACTCCACTGACTCAGGTGTTTGTTTGCAAAAGTCCAGCTCAGCTGTGAAATCCTGATCCAGCTCTGCCCAAGGCCCAGGAGCATTTTGTGCTGCTGTTTCATTCTGAGCCCTTTCCAGAAAGCCAAGCAGCTGCCAGAGGTCAGACACGAGGAACCTGGTTGGTGTGTGCCTCAAGATGGGTGCCAGGTCTGGATCTGCATTCCAGTTGGACCAAAACAGAGCTTTCCCCCATGGAGATGTTAATCCTGGACCTTGGCTTAGATCCATCTCCGACTTTCATGTTTTTGGAACTGAAAAAGAGCACCATTCTGTTCAAGGGAAGAACAAGTCCTTATACCCTAGTGAGAAGTCACAACTGGCTCCTTAGCACTGAAACCCATCTAACTCCACCCCACTGGACTCATTTTTAAGCTACCAGTCTCCATGGGCTGCCAGAACATCCTGCTTCCCTTCAGGCCAGCCAGAGCCCCTGAACTGGAGCTGCCTCCTCCATTCACTGGTGAAGGAGAAACCAAACAGCAGAGGTTGGAAACCAAATAGCAGAGGTTGCTCTTGGGTCTCTTTGAGGGGGAGGGCAGCCTTTTTATTAGGTTCAGATGTTGCTTTCTGCCCCAGGCCATGCTGGGAAGTAAAGCAGAGTGTGTTAATGTTGGCTGGAAGAGCCACTGTGGAAGCAGGCTCCAGTGAAGCAGGTTTGTTTCCTGGGGGAGTGGGGGAGATGGGCCAGCATGGGAGGCACAGGCACGAGCAAGGAGTCACCCCTTGCTGAGCTTCCCTTGCTCTCTAAAATCTCCCAGCAGTGAGTGGGAGATCAGCCACCCACGTCTCCAGGCTCTTGGGTACCTGCTGCCCCCTGGTCAGAGGCACCCACAGGGAGAGTTGGTCCCTGTGCTGAGCTGATGGGTTCCTCCTGGATCTGTTCCCTGTTGGGAGATGTGGAGGTGGAGGACTCTCTGTGAAGGGCAAGGCTGTTCTCCAGATGTTCTTTTTCACCATTAGGCAGTGTTTAAACACACTGTGATTTCCCTCCCCTCTTCTTTCAGAATGCACATAGAGGAGAGACCCCTGGAGGAGTGCAGCGCGTGGCAGGGGGAGGGCAAGGGAAACCTTCCCCAAAAGTGCTGAGTGGGGCTGCCCTTTGGCAGAGCTGGGCTCCAGAGGGTCCCTGCCAAGCCCGGGGGCCTTGGGAACTCGTGGCTCATTACCAGAGTGCCTCAGCCACGGCTGGGCTCACACATGGGGCTGGTGCTGCCAGAACAAGTCCTCGGGGACTCAGAAAGGAGAGTCTGCAGAGTTCAGGGCAGAGCTCTGCTCAGCAAAGCACCCTGAGCCTCAAAGGCTGCTCCTCCATTCCCTGCTCCACTCCACCTTCAGTCCACTTGGGAAACAGGCTCACACTAGAGCTGGAAGGATGCTCAACTCCTCTCCCAGACACTGAGGGACCTGCATGGCTCTGGGTACTCTCTCTCCTCTGGGTCAATGTATCTCAGGGTAAAGCTGGTGCTCAACCAGCCAAGGGTGCTCCAAGAGATGCTGCCATCCCAAAATGTCTCATTCACAGCTGGACTTGAAGTTAAAACCCCAGCTCTGCCCATCCAAGGCCATCCTCCTCATCCACAACAGCCCCATAATATGATGAGCATCGTGGCCTCTCTGAGCCGTGCTGGTCAGCAGATAAAATAAATGTCCTGGAAGTGCAGGCGCTAAAAAAGAATCGCTGTCGGAAGCACAGCAAAACCCATCTGTGAGTGGAAGAGGTCAAAGAAGAATACAAAGGCTTTTATTTCCTGGAGGCATTTGTCAGCAAGACAAATGTGGGTTTTTTAAAATTTGCTGCCATTTCCTAGCTGGCCGCCCACGCGAGCGCCAAATGGACTTTCACTGACACAAAGCTGAGTGCTGGCTTGTGTCCTTTGTAATCCAACTCTCAGGAATCAGGAGAGGAGTCGACTGGATCCCTGTTTGTTATCAGTGAGTGGGGGCATATTTAAAGGATATGGGCAGATTTCAACACTACATCTATAACTAGTTTATTGCTGGCGTGTTCCTCTCCTGCCCTTATTATTTATGTTGAAAATGATAAATGAGGGATTGATGATTCTGGCTGGTTCATGAATAATCAGGTTATTTCACTGCAAAGCCCCAGGGGAAGGTAATGTTTCCACAGTCCTCCATCAAAGAGAAAGCAGCTTGCACACGCGTGTGCGTCTGTTGTTCATTCCTCCACTGCTTTGTGTGGGTTTTGGCGTGGGTCTGCAACCTTCCCTCTGCAAGTGTGCCTATGCCCAGGCACTCCCATGCTGCACCCCGGTCCAAAATATTCCCCAGTCTACACAGTCCCTTGGCTTGGCCCTTTCCCAGTCCCTTGACCATCAACAGCAGCCACACATGGGGTGTTTGGAGCAGTTTGGTCTCCAGAGAAGGAGTGATGGGCATTTCAGTGTCCTGGGATAGGAGGATGCAGCCAGGAGCCCTGGGGAGAGGGGCATGGAGAGCCCCAACCATGGCAGTCAACTTGGAAGGAGCCCTTTTGTATTTCAAGGAGCTGCAAATAGCTGCTGGTCTCAGGATTTGCTTGTGAGACAGGAAGAACCTTGGGGAGATGATCTGAATGTTTATGTATATAGAAATGTCTAATCACCAGGCTCAGAACAGGCTCAGGAAGGGAATCTGGAGGTGGTTAGCTGGAGAGGAGGATATTTTTATGCTAGAAATGTGCTGTCCGCCTGTTTGCAGGGTAGGAAGGATACGATGAGAATCAAAGGCTTGGCAGGATGAGCATTTTCGTCCTCGTAGATGTGAACTCCCCATCTGCTGTGGACTCCAAGGCGTGGAACTGTTTAGATCAAATATCATTATTAGAAGCAGAAAATAGAGCCCATAAAACTCCCTCCTTACACCCCAAAAAAGCAATTCCAGGACCCTTTATCCTACTTGAGAACAAGCCATTCCTGCATTAATTTCCCTGCTGTGGCTGGGCTTGCTGCCAGGAGAAGGAGACTCAGTGCTTTGGCAGAAGATGCAGGGCCCTGGGGCAGGTCCTTGCTCCTCTGCAGTGTCACCACACCAGGGGATTTAGAAACAGAGCTGGGGCTGGGCAGTGTGGTGGCCAAGCCACGTTCCTGCCAGGCTGTGGAGGATTTGCAGGGGCTGCATCTGCAGTGGGAATTGCTCCTGCAGGCAAAGGGATGGAAACCAGAACTGGATCCACGTCCCATGGCTGGGCAGACACTGCTGAGGGCAGCTGGCAGTGCCAGCCTTGGAAGTCACCGTCCTGCCACCATGCCAAGCATCCAGAGGCCCCATGCAGCCACCCTGGGGGCTCATCTGCTGAGGCCAAGGTGCCCCTGGGGCACTGAACCTGCCACACAGGACACCAGGAGGTTGCAGAGCTGCATCTGAAGCATCCCAGGTGGATTCAGTCATCCTGGAATGGTTTCTGGGAGAAAGAGCTGTGAAGCCACAGGGTCAGCTCAGGGGACAGAGATGTGTCTGCTGTGACAGTCTTCCATTCCAGACTCCCCACAGAGCTGGATTAAGTGACAGTTCAGTGTCCTGTGCCAGAGGAGACAGTTCCTATAGGTGGCCATCACTCCAGGTGTGCTTCTGGTGACTCCTTCACATTGCAAGAGATTCCTGACGTTTTTGAGGACAATATAACCTCCAGCTGCTTGGCATTGCCTAGAACTTCCAAAGCCACTCCTGCAGGTCCAGGCTGCGACATTGCCATCTGCTGATGGAGAGCAAAGACCCAGCCTAAGATCTTGCACATGGTATTTGGACTGATGGTTTGGTAGCAGGGGGACGTTATTACTGCTCCAGGATCAGGTAAGGGTCTTTCTCGAGCAAATCTTTCCATTGTTTGTTAACTGTAAATAGCTGTGGAATGAAATTTGATGAAGGCATCTCTTGTTTCCTTACAGCTCTGCTTTGTTGAGTGGAATAGGGATCCCAGCCATGTGGAGTTTTATTATTATTTAATTTGTAGTTGCCCATAATCAGCAAATTCTTTTAGGTGAGGCTTTTGGCATTTCATATTCAGCATTCTTGCTGTCTGTAAAACCAGCCTAAACCTTTCCTTCTGTTCCTAAAGGCATCTAGTTTAAATTCAAAGTCCATCCATTATAACTTCAGCACCTTGTAATCCCTCAGAGATATGTGCAATTACTCTCTGAAATATCCCAGGAGCAAAACTAATACCAAGCATCATCTGCTTAAATTTACAACATCCAACTAGCACAGTAAAAGCCACTAGCTTAGGGGTTAGCTCATCTGAGCACACTTGCCAAAACACATATCCTGCATCTAATACTGCTTTTGCTGCTGAGGATTTAGCTGCCACCTCAGGAATCTTCATTGGACAGCACTCACATTTTATGGTTTTATTTAAATAGCAGGAGTGGATGCACATGTCCTTCATCTGGCATTTGGGTGTCAGCCAGTGAGCTCACCCGGCCTGCACAACCCCTGCCTTCTCCAAGTTGTTGTGTTTCCTCAGGTTCTTAGCCATGAGCTTGTCTCCCATCCTTCATCCTAGGAGCAGTTCAGCCATAATTTCTGTCAAAGGCTTGGGATGAGGACATGGGCACTTACGCTGCAGCTGAAGCAAATTCTTGCATAACATGGCTTTGCTTCTCCTTTCCATTCCTTAGAGTTTTACAGCCCTTTTCATCCAAGCCTATTGACTTCATCCCTATAAATCCAATGATTTTTCCATAAGGATTAGTGTCAGATTCTCCCTGCAGACATCTTGGGTCTTGGAAGACAAAGGAGTGTTCTACTAAGGGCTGGCTGGTGAGCTTGAGGCATTTACAGCCATGGCTTTAAAATGCACTTCATGGCCAGGAGGGGTTTCAGCCCCAGGGCAGCTCATCCACCACTGGGATTTGGGAAGCCAGGACATAGGAGGGATCCCAGTAGTGCACTGGAATGTGGACACCTGGATATGAAATAAGCACTGTGTGGGTTCTCCCTGCCCTTGAAGGCCATGGAAAAGCTGGGAGAGGAATTGTCTAGATCCAACACCAAGGTTTCATAGCTGGGTACAAGATGAAGCTGGAGAGGGAAATTTAGAGCAAAGAAATGGTAAAACTGACAACCAGGGAAATCCTGAAAGGTAAAACTGCCTCTGAGAGTTCCTCCTCAGCTTTTCAGCTTCCCTTGGGCACACAGAGCACGGTTTGCACATCACAGCACTGACTATGCCACAGCCACCCATCCACGGGAGCTGGGCTGAAATCCACAGAAAGGCATTTCTGGACACACCAGAAACAGAAAAAGGGCATTAGGCACCAAGGGATATGGAAGAGGAAGGAAACTCTGCACACATCAGCAAGAGGGTTTGAGCATTTTATTATGACATATAAATTTTGTCTTCTTAAATTACTCTCTATGAGTCGAACAGAAAGGGATTATGGTGGAGGAAGGAATATACAAAAATAAAAGGATATTGTGAGCTACTGCATCACCACATATACAACAGTAAAGTACTTTACAAGCACTTAGAGAATCAGACTTACAAAAATAAAAATATGACACATCCTTATGCATTTCCACCACTTATAAGTTCTCTTCTTCCTTCTCTAACCTTCAGACACCTTTCAATCCCATCCTCAGGTCACAATTCACATGATAGGATATTTTGCTCATTCTGATGGCCATTACAGTATCTGAAAAAGAATTAGTGCCTCCCAAGACTTATAAAATCCACTGGTTATAGAGCTTTAGGGGAGATGTTTAGAACAGATCAATTTGTGAGTGATCAGGTGATCCTCAGGGAGCAGACTTTATCTGGCAATAAAAATCTGAATATCCTACAAGAAGATCCATCGTCCCCTCTAAAGCATTCCCCCATCTCACAGAGGCACAGCTCTGTGCCTGTTTGATTGATGCACACAGAAACACCTCGTGAGCCTGGGGAATGCTGATGCTCACAGGCTTCAGCAGGAGCGAGTGACTGTGGCAGAGGATGGATCTGATTTTGTTTCAGCTCTAAAGAAGGCAAAGATGCCTCTTCCTACAGGAAAAGAGGCAGGTTAAAACCACAATGGCTAAATATCCTAGATCACAGTGTTCACACACAGAACCATTCACCTCTATGTCAGACTCACACAGTCTTTAGTCTTCAGTTTGCTCTACAAAGTCTTTTTTGCTCATTAGCCCTCTGGTGACCTTTCCCATTTTTTTTAAGACACACTCAACATAAATAGTAAATAGCATTCACTTCTCTGACCAGCAGCTCACTCAAACACTGCTATCAACACCCAAACACCATTTCAACAGTCCCAGAAAGTGTGCACCCAGGGTGCAGATCTGTCTGTATTTCACATTGATGAAAGTAGAGCTGGCTTAGGAAGGACAAAAAAAAAAAAGAAAAAGGCAAACAATAAAGACAAGCAGTAAACTTTTGGTCAAAGTTGTTCTCTGCAGTTTGTGCAACATATTCCACAGCTTCTAAAAGTTTAATATTTGGTCAGGGTTTCATCTTTTTGGCCCCAAATGCAATGACAGCAATGCAGACAGGCCAGACATGAGCACACTCTGTTGTATTCCAGGGCAAAAGAATCATAGGGATGAATGGGAGAGACCCCCCACCTTTGAGATAGGGACTTTCCATATTGAAAAAAACCAATCCTCCCCTCATCAAAAAAGATAAAGGCAGTGTCTGACTTTACCCATCAGGCTTGCAGAGCTGTGGGCAACATGCACATCAGGATCCTGGGGAGAAATAGTGTAGCCACAGTCCCAGCTATTCAAGGAAACTCACATTTCCATGGTCTAAATTTATCATTTGTATCTTTGAGAAAATATACAGGAACAAACATCTGTTGGCTGACATTAGCAACACTCCATTTAAAAGAAAAGCACCTCCCTAGTGGGACTAATTGTTCCTTTGAGAGGTACAAACACACTACAGGTATGGCACAAGGCACTTCTTGGCTGCCCAGAGTGATTCTTCATTAGCAACACAAAAACACAATTCAGTTTCTGGTGTTTAAGCAAAACAAAAAAAGTCATCCCTTTTCCCAGTCATGAGTAAGATGAACTTTGGCTTTTCTAGCACTGCCTAACCCAGCCACAGGGATGGGAGCAGCAGGGACAGAGTGGGCAGGCAGGCTGGGATGTGAGCCCAGGCAAGGGTGAAGACTTGACCCTCTGTGGTTTCCTTGACCTCAGGAAAAACCAAGTCCCTTTCCAACACCAGCTTTTGCTGAGAAGAAAATCAGCTTGTGATGGGCCCATGGCAGATACCATATAAGAAGGGATTTTTCAGAAATTTCTCCAGATCTCAGGCACTTGGCAATGTCCCAGTTTGGATGTGGTCCAGGGTGATAGTCCCACCATAGCCACCATGGCTACACAGCTCAAAGTGTGTTCAGCAGCCTAGGAACCCAAGCTGCTTTCTATCTTTTTTTTTTTTCCCCTAACATGGCAAAACCAGAAAAGCTGCTTAAACTCAAAGGAGCAGGAGCATGTTAGGTCACTTCTGGTGTATTTGCAGAGAAAACAAAGCATGAAGCTTCAAAGAGGCCTGGGCTGGGTGTGTGGGACCCTCCAGTGCCAAGGATGCAGCCCTCCACTGCACCCTCCTGGGGTCACATCACCTGAGACTTTGCCTCAGCAGCCCCTCTCCCTGTGTGATGAATGTCCAGGTTGAGGTTCAGTCTCTCTGCTGGATTTGTATTTGCACACTGGGCTTTTTTGGCTTGCCTTGAATTCTCTTTTACTGTTGCAGCTGATATTTGGGAAACAGAACTACCAGTGGCAGAGCGGGCAGAAACCTGCAGCGAGTCGTGATGAAAGGGACTTTTCTGGGGAAAAACTGTCCTGCTCAAAGACCAGCATGTTCAAGCACAGCAGCTCTGTGCTTGAAGCAGGGGAATAATCCAGCTGTTCAAAGCAGCAAAGCCTGATGTGTGGTGAGAATAGGGAGAGTCTGGCATCCCCTCGGCTCTGAGGTCAGCCTGTCTCCATCAGTGCCCTCTGTCATCGTGCAGGGATCTCCTGGGTGTGAGTATGGCCTTTCCTGTGGACTGCACTGCTGTCAGCCTGGGACCCTGCCCCTTGGCACAGACTCTTGGGGATGCAGGCACTGAGCCCTCCATGTGTCCCCAGGAAGGCAGAGGGGTATCTCCCCTGCTCCCAAGGCACAGCAGCAGCACGTGGCCAACAGGACGGACCTGAAGATGAACCAGCAAGTAAGTGCATCACCAACCTCACTGCACTGGGGCCATGTTCATCCAGGCACCAACTCCCTGCTGCCCAAGCCAGCTCTTCTGTTTGCTGGAGCCCTGGGGAGAAGGGTTGCTTCAGGCATAATAATCCCTTTGGAGGCAGATGCTGCTTTTCCAGGCTTTGATGCTGACAGACAGTGACAGCAGAATCTGACCACTTACAAATATAGTCCTTGTTTGTGCTGCTGTAAAGAATTCAACAGTAGGTGGAAGCCTTGGAAATCCTTTGAGGGGTTCTTCCTACCAAGTCCTAACTCCCAGTGGACAGGGAGAGTTCAGCACTGCCATAACACACACCTTTCAGCACTGACGATGCTCCAGCTGTCAGGATTGAAGTTTGTATTTAAAGACTTTATATTTACCTCTGGTGGAAAAACTGTGCTACATTTTAAACAAGAGAACTCTGTTTCATAAACCTTTCATAAAGGTCACAGTTCTGGTCACATTTACCAACTGCTTTTTGAAACTGATGGAAAAAGTATCTTTATAAGTCACTAATTTTATTATTTTTTCAAGTTTCTCAGACCTTTTTTTTTTTAAATCTCAGCGGGTTTGTGCGTCAACTGTTCTGGGCAATCAGCTACATCTTGTTGACATTGTTAATAGGCTTTCTGACTTGGCTGCTCAGCTGTGTTCTGAAATAACTCCATCAGACTCACAGCAAGTCAGGAACAAAATGGAAAGTTTAGCAGAGAGAAAGCTGGAAATTAATTTCCGGAGCTGTGTGGTTATTTCTAAGCCTGAGCAGCATGCAAAAATTCTTGGTAAGATTTTTGGAGACAATTCCATGCTATTTTCAAAAGTTACATGTTTGTGGGAATCGAGGCTCTTGCAGATTTTCAGCAAGAGACCAAAGTGAAGATATACCAGGAGATGGGATTCATGAGTGGGGAATGTTTTACCTTAGGATGGTTGCACTGACTCCTGCTCACTGTTTCTTGGTCCTGTTGCAGAGACAGTTCAGCTGTTTGTGAAGTTGCTGTTTTTAGTGCTACAGCCTGGCTGAGTTAGGGAAACCCAGATGGATTTGGGCTCTTCAATCTTTCAAGCTCTACACTGAGAAAGTCTGGCTGCTCCTCTACAGGCAGAAAAGCTGCCCATGCCACAAATATGGAAACTATTGAGAGGGTGAGTTAACTCTGCCCTGGCTTCAAAGAAACCAGGGAGCACCTTTCTGCTCTACACTCCTCTCTGCAATACAGCCACACCCTGAAACTCAGAAGGTCTGCAAGTGCATACAGATCCCTTAAATTAGGTGTTGGAGGCAGTGAACAGCATGGCACACTTGGTATGACAATACTTTTGTTAGAAGGGCGCTGGGCTCCTAAATCTCTCAGTGACTTTTAGAAACTAGCCCTTCAGCTGTTCATTTCCCTCAGTCTCCCTGCTTGCTCCTGGCTGGGCTCACAAAAGATGTGTCTGTGCATCACAGCAGGCCTTCCTCCCATCTCCTGGTTGTGCTGTGCTTTGCTATGGTATACAAACATCCAGCTGCCAGCAAGAGCTGGGGGACCTGTTTAAATCCTCTTTTTCTCGAGGTGACAGTCTCCACTCCTCTCAGGAAGTGAGGTGACTGCAGTGCTGTAATAGGGCAGCTCTCACTGAGAGGAGCTGTTGGAGCAAGCTGTGATGTACTGGTACAAATAACCACCTCCTCTGCATTTCAGCTCTCAAAGAGATCTGGCCTGGTGTGTGCTGGGCCGAACAGACGCTGACTCTGCAGTTGGTCTTCCCTTTGCAGAGACCAAAATAGCTCTGAAGCTTACAATGACTCTCACCTATGTGCTAGACAAGACCTACAGAGCTCATAAGGCATCATTCTGCAATGGGTAACAGGGTCCTTTGTCATCTTGACTTCATCTAAACACAAGCCAAAAATAGATACGCTCGGAGAAAAAAAAAAACAAAAACAAACAACCCAAAAATACAATCCAGATCATGAATGTCAGGAACGTCGCAAAATACAAGCCAGCCTCTCACTGATCAAAACCATCCTGTGCCCTGCAAGCCTCGAGAGCTGCTCTCCAGCCATGAATATTCAGTTGCCACCGAGCGAGGCCCAGCCAGAGCCCCGTGCAGGCCGTGGCCCGGCGGGGGTTGCGCGGGTGCCAGCAGCAGGGCGGATCAGAGGGTCTCGCTGTACATGACGCACGGGCTGGTTTCCTCGCAGAGTTCCAGCTGCACGCTGGAAGCAAACCAGCGCTTGGCACAGCCCAAGCTGTAGTTGAGGGTGGTCCGGTAAATGTTCTTGGCACGCTTAGGGAAAATGATGGTCGTGCTCTGAAACCTCACCGGCTTCTGGCGGGGCTCGAAGATCAGCTGGGACTTGTAGTTCCGCCAGGTGCAGTTGGGAGCGGCGATGATGGTCTCGCTGTAGGTGGTGACCGTGGGGATGGGGCCGTAGAAGATGTCATCCCGATAGTGCTTCTCCGAGTCGTACTTCACCTCGGAATTGCACCTGCAGAGGACAGCAAGGGATCAGGAGCACAGCCCAGGCAGCAAAGGAGGCAAGACAGGCAGGACTCTTCTCTAACCCTTCGAAGCTGGCAGCATTTACCACCTCCTACTGCACAGACACTGGGGAGGTGCCAACTCTGCAACCCAAAGCCAAGAGGACTCTCTGTCCTGCTGGGGAATCTTGTTGGAACCCCACCTTGCTGTGAATCCATCTCAGCATTTCTGCAATGTAGCAGAACCAGGGCAGAAAACACCTTGCTGCAGAGGGCACAAGCAACAACTCTTCTTCCTCTGGTTTTCTCCATAGGTCCCACTGGGACCTCAGCTCAGCCCTAAGAGCTATGCTGGAGGCAGACAAACACCTATAATGGACCTGTTGAGCTGTCAAGGCTGTTTGTCTTTTCTTTCATCATTGCACAAAAATGCCCAAACCAGCTAAAATCTAAGTGCTGGGAGATGAGGGGTGAGTATGCTTGTTGGAGCTTACAAAAAATCCAAGTAATTCTAAAAGAGCAGGTAAACTAAAGGGATATTGTGGGCTATGGCTGCCCAAGCCACTGGTCTCAAAGGAACTGGCCACCTGAAATGCCAACAGATGAAGAACCACACAAGGTAGGATGCCATGGCCCTGCCTTTTTTCTGCAGCCATCCAGAAAGGATGTGCAGACACCAGGCCAGAAAAAGGGCTTTTTCTGGAATCCCTAGCCATGGGGAACAGGACTTCCACTGATTTTCCCTGCTCCCCAAATGCTCCTCCAGCAATCAGCAGCCAAGGAATTTGCAGTTCCACGTAAAAAAGATTAAAAGCTGGGTGTGTGCTTGTCATTACCTCCACCCAGAGGGGGGCTGACTGATTGTGCACCGCGTGTAATCTGAGCTGCTGTAATGTATTTTGCACAGCTAGGGTGTAAGCAAGTCATTCAGCACACATAAAAAAAGACTCCGATGTAATCACCATTAAAACATGCCCGCTGGCAGTTCCTCAGCCAGCAGAGATTTACTGGGGTACATTTCCAGAGAGACTTTTGCATAGGTTGAGGGGGTTTACAGTCCTTCCACTGTCCCTGACCCAAGCTGTGTGTAAGTGCTCCCGCTGTTTGCAGGATTCCACATCAGCAAAAGAGCAAATGAAGACCAACATTTATCCATTGGCCACAGCACCAGCCCCACAGGAGGGCAGAACATCTCCATAAGTGGCTTGAGGGGCCATCTCCTCACACAGAGGAGCTCATTCAGTCTCTGAGGGCTGCCTAATGCTGGTTTCTCTGTGGCAAGAGCGAACAAAAACAGGTGACAATTAGAAGGGAGTTGCTTCTTCTGAAGATACAAGTCATCTGGGAACAGTACGAAGACCATCAGATTACTTAGTGGAGGCCATCAAGCCCACAGATGGTAATGGTTTTCTCTCACAGCCTTGGATTTTAGCTGGCCTTGGAAGGAAAGCTGCCTTCTGTTAAAACCTCCCTCCAGATCTTGCCTCCTCCTCTCTGCTTGTGCTGCTGTCCGTGGCTTTAATTCAGGAATTACCCTCCCACCTGTCCTTCCCTTTCCATCAAAAAAAACATGACTCCCATTTGTAAATACATTTTAATTTTTGGCAGAAGCACCAGCAAAAAGATAGAAATCCCCATCTACCCACCCAATCCCATCTGTACCTGATTTCCTGCACAGGCTCAGGGTTGACCTCAATGCTTTCTCCAAAAAACACCGGGTACATTCGAGGCCTTATCTCTGGCATGGACGGGTTCAGGAGCAGGTAAGGCATCTGCAGGGAAGGAGAGCACAGCAAGTGTTGGAACACGACAGGTGGGGCTGGCACAGTTCATAACGTGCTGTGGCTGGCAGTTGAGCAGCCTAACAGAACACCTGGACTGTCCTCACCAACCAACACCTCCCTCTGCCCCAGCACACCTCCCAGGTACGTGACTGTGCCCACATCTCTGTCACTTCTTGCTGCAGTATCTGTTTGTTGCAATTTAACCTTGCCTTTCCTTCTTCCTTTCTTGTTCCTCATAGGAATTGCAATTGTTTTCAAGTTTTCTTTAGCCCTGATGTTGCCTTTACTGATAGGAATTAACAAGTCTTAAAAAACTCAAAATGGAGAAGTGCTCCATGTCTGACCTAAGACAGCGATAGGGCCTAAGGCTGCTGACTTGAAGGATGTAGGTTTACTGAAGTGAGACATGTATATGTATTTTTATAGATATACATACAAATATGTACATAAAATCATGTTTCCCTTGAAACAATCCAGCAGAGGAAGTGATAGATTTGCTGTTCCCGAAGTCTCCGTGCCAAAAATGGCTCTTGTGCTCCAAAGGACATTCTTGTTAACCATAAAACTGAGGGTGGGGTGAGACACTGGGGCACCTTGTGGCCTCTGCAATGCAGGAAGCCAGTTGCAAGCCAGCACTTTATAACGAATGGAGAGGCTCCAATTCATGACACCAAAAACTGGATTTTTAAGACTAACTGCACTGTGAACTTACTCTGACAAATTGTCACAGACCAGCCTAGGCTCCTCTGCCCACCACAGAAATGACTAATCCCACTAGATTTTATACTGGAGTGCTCTTAAACACCAGTTCCCACATATGGGGATCCTGTGTCTGGAGCCTGGACCAAACCCAGCAGCTAATTCAGCCTAATCCTGCCCTCCTGGAAAAATGTCACTGCAGGTTTCAGTCTCTGCCACAACTTTTCTGTCAGCAGATATTTATGACGCACAGGGACACAGGATCTCTTTAAAGGAGATGGCTGGCAGCCTCTGTGCTGTCTGTAGATGGCTAGCTGAGGTCTGCTTTCCTCTACTGGTTTGGGCCTTCTGCCTCAGGCTAAGGCAAAAAATGTCACTGCTCCATCTGAATTTGCCAAGCCATTTAATTCTGTGTCCCAAAGCCACAAAGCTGTTTCTTCTTTTCATACTGCAATTTCCCTGGACTTTACAACTGTGTAAAGTTATACTATTAAGTAAAATGGCCAACCCCTCTTTTTGATTGAATACTGTTCCATTGTCAAAACAGAACAGTATCTGCATAGTTATAGGGGGAAAAAAAGAAAAAAAAAATATATATGTTCACCCTCCCTAGCAAACACTGGCCAAAAGGCAAAGTTCATTCCTGAATTGCTTTCAACACTCTTGACAGGGGAGGGCAAGGGCAGCCTTTCTGGTCATAAATAAAGCTCTTTGCTTCTGAAATGTGAATTGTTTACATCAGACAAGCCTCAGTTCACAAGGGTGCAGATGTCCAGCTTGTAACAGTCTGCACAAGGCCAGAGCTCTTCTAAAGACATTCTGTACATAAGAAGAGGTTCCTTTGGGTGCAGGCGTCAAACACCATTTGCACATGCTCATGAGCTTTGTGAACAGCAGGCAGGCTGCCCTTTGGGGGTTCACCTGTACAGGGATGCAGATTGCTTGAACTGGTGAAGGAAACAAGGCTGGGGATACACGTCCCTCCTTTAAAGAAGCAGTTTCAAAGAAGTGCTTCCAGGCAAACAAGCCTTCACACTTCTTGCTAACAAATGCTGACACTAAGTGTGCTCCGAACATCCCCAGGATGCAGGAGATGTTATGAAGTCTTTCCTGTGGCTTAGCAGGAACATTGCTGGGGCATCTGGCCCCCAGTGTGTGCATGGGAAAAGCCCTCCCAGCCCGCTGAGCGCCGGGGGTGCTGCTCGGTCAGAGCGTGGGCACGGCGGCAATCGCCGTCTGTGCAGAGCACAAGTCCCACAGCAGGGAACAGGAAACAAGAACACGCTGCAGAAACACCACCAGTGTGCACGGAGAAACAGAGGTGCTGGATGCACGACTGACATCAATCAGAGTCAAAAATCTGCTGCTGAACTTGGTGAGAGCAGGATTAAGCGTTCTCCAGGTTAGTGCTGGATGGGGTGTGATGAGACTGTTTCCATTGGGGGTTACAGTTAACCTTGCTCTGGGCAGGGAAGGGTGGCAAAAGGCATTTCATAGGCTGTGGATGAGCAGACCTGCAGGCTTGGCTTAGTTTAGAAAGCTGAACAACTGAGAACACTGGCAGGCCAAGGCCAGGATTTCTGCTGCCTGTCAAGACCATTACAGACTCAGATCTCTCTTCTGTGGGCTGCTGCAGGTCAGAAACTTTGAAGTAACCTGGAAGTCTGCACATGGAAGATGTAAATAACTTACAAATCATGGCCTAAAAATAGAGATCTCTAAGATCCTGCAGGCTGCTCACCAAACAGCAACTGATTTGCTTGCACAGCTTGAAGGGGTCACTAAACAGCAACCACAGGTTTCACACAGCAGCCACCGAAAGGCACCTCAGGTGACATTTTGTTTTCCCTCCAGTGATCTTCTGAAATGTCGGCTCCTGCAAGTCACCTGGAGCTGGGAAGCAAGGAACAGGGGATATGAGCTTTCCAAAAGATTTGTCTTTGGGGCTGAAATGTTATATGCTTGGCACATGTCAAAAGCTGGCTTTTTGGCAAGAGTTTGACACCGACTCCTTCCAATCTGCTTTAAGGAAAAAAACCAAAAATGTTCTGCCTGTCAAAAAAATACTGACTCAATTCTTTTTCCTTCTGCACAGGAATGGTTGAAAGAGGAGGAGCACTGGACTGCTGAGCTCCCTGAGAAAATCAGGACCCCTGGCTCGTTTCTAGGAATCACTTGGTGATCTCCAGACGCTCCACAAATAAGGTAGGTTTCTGTATTATCCTGCACTATGGATAGACTGGCAGGCAGCAGAGCTTGCTGCACACTCCTGGGGGTCACTGATGGTGAAGAGGAGAAGTCCACATCACTTCAGACCAGGCTGTCCATGAGTGATCCATAGTCGAGGTCTGTCTATCCATGGGTTGCTGTGCTGGAACACCTGCAGTGGGGACCTGGTCCATCTGTCCCCACTAACTGGAGCTGTGCCAGCACTTACCAGATGAAGCTTCACAAAAGACACCACAACCCTGGCATCTTCAAGGACAGAAGGGGTCTGGCAAGGAAGGTTGAGAAGACAAAATGAAAGATACCGGAGATATCAAAAAAGTGACTCCCATTTTTACTACTTGATCCAAGGTGAATATTAGGCAGTAAATGAGCTTTTATTTTTATTTCTTCTCTAGTACATAATTTGTGTCAACCAGCAAAGAGTTACAGTAGTATTAAAAAGTTGAAGAGCTTTCTTGTTTGGCTGCATTTTTCCCTCTGCCTTAACTCTGATGCCTTTCAGGCATGTAACGGCCTGGGCAGCTAAACTCTGCTTTTTGCAAGTAGCAGATAGATAAACACAGATAAAATTGGTTGCTGAATGGAATTCAATCTACAGCCCATCGACAGCATTGCCTGTTCTTTAGCTGCCAAATTCCAGGCAGCAAAGCAAGAAAAAGGAAAGGAAATTAACATGACTTGAAGTAAATAAACCCCCAAAACCTTTCCCCAGAGAGCATAAAGAACCAGAACTGACTGACTCCTTTTGCTATGGTCATTATATGGAAGGCACTAAGATGTGGCATTAGATCTCTAGGGACTGTAAGGGGAAACAGCTTTCCAAGTGTCAGGACTACAAACAGGATACAGCTTCCCAAATTCCCAGCTCCTAACTGAGCTAGGGCATAAGCAAATCTCTCACCACATTTTCCCACTATGGTAACATGTCAGGTCCATGAAAATGTCACTTTGCTCAGCTGTTATTTACAGCTATAATGAAAGATCTGGCTGAGTTATTTGACACACATCTACATTCTCCGCTCTAGAAGATAAGCAATATTTGTTTAACAGACCATTTATTTTCCCAATATCTGCACGTATTGCACATTACGAGTAATTTATACCAGAGCCGGATGAGATTATATTGGGAGGTGATAACAGAAAATGCAAAGCTCAGGTAGAAAGCAGGGGTTTATTATTTCAAAGAATTACATCCTTCCTGCTTATCTCCCTCCTTTATTTCAAGTGGGAAATGTGTGCTACTTTGCTTATTGTCCACAGGGTTACGTAGGGACACAATGGAAATTCAAGAGCTAGAAGACATCACCCTCGGTGTCTTTCATCAGAGCCATGCTTTTCAGAGCAGATGATGAGATCCCAATGCCTGCTTCCCTGATCTGCCCAGAAGGGACATCTGTCACATCAGGTGAGGCCAATCAAGTGAGGCCCAGAGCCATGCCCTGTCCATCAAGGAGGAAGAGGAGCGGGTGCATATCCAGAACTGGGTGGGGCTGAGGGCCAGGGAACAGCCAGGTGGGATTAGCCTTTGCCAGGAGAGGACACAGGCGTGGAGCTGAAGCTGGGGGAATTCCTGCAGGATCCAGTCCCGTGGGAGTGGCTCAGAAGTGGGTCAGGATGCCAGGCTGCCAGCAAGCCCTGAGGCAAACCCTGCTGTGCTGCCAGATGGGTGCCTTGCTCCCCGCGCCAGCCTGGGGCTTCCCCAGAGCTGCTGGGACCCACGGGAGTCACGTCCCCTGCCTCGTGTGTGGGCTGCAAGCTGCCTCAGCTCGGGGTGCTGGGCCTCCCTCTCACGTGTGCTTTCAGTGTAGGTGCTGACAGGTATGGAAATTACACATGGAAAACCTTTGATGGCCGTGTTCCTCACCCAGCCCCTACAGATACTGCCCCATTCCTGAAGCACTTTCAGTGCAGGATGAGATGCTGGCTCTGTGACCCAAGGGGTCTTCAAAATGCTGCATGTCAGGAAGAGATGTTCTTTTGGGTTTTTTTAATATGAGCCATTAATCCAACAGGGTTGGCACAATTGCTGACTTGGACCACGTTGTTGGGACCCCACTGTTGTCTGTGAAGGCTGTGCCAAGGGGCAAGGTCTCCTTCTCCATACTTGAGATGAAGCTGGAATCTCCTCCCACCACCCAAGAGCGATTCTGAATCATTCTTGCTGCGGAATGTAAGTAGAAATTCCCTACATCCCCACAGCTGATTCAATGGCATATAGTCCCACAGAAGTCATTGCTCACTGAGGCAGGTTGAGTGCACAAATATTTAAACCTTACAAGGTAAAAGGAACTCACTGCAGTGGCAAAAGCTCCCTTCACTATTGGGAAGGAACATAAAATCTGCTGCTTCAAGAACACACAATGGATAGTTCTGCAGATGAATGTGAGCTTGATGTCCCCTGATATCCATTAGGAGTTGTGTGATGGATACAAAGCACTTATTTCAGCACAGTCTAAAAGCAGTTCTTCTAGCCCAAATCAGTAACCCAGGGCAAGAACAACAGGGAAAACTCTAAGCAGATCTGGGTACTTTGATGTCATTTCATTCCCCACGCTTTCAGCAACTGCATCTTTGTGCATATTATTAGGATTTATTTTGTTGTATTTCTGTTCCTTTTGACCCAGCTTTACAGACACAGTCTAGAGAATTCAGTAACCCAAGTCATAAGAATCAATTTAATAATGTTTCAGATTTAAAAGGCAGAACTAGGTAAAAGTCACCTTCTATTTTCCTTAGGATATTTGCACTTAAGCACAAAACACTTGACAAATTCCCTACATGGATTTTATTTGAAGAAATAAAAGCCAATTTATCCTGCACTACAAGTAAAATGAAAAAAAAAAAAGTCCCTAAATGGTGTTGAACTTGTGGTATTTATGACTCTGGCCCTAAATTGCCTTTCATATTTTCTTGGATCCCAAAGCTGTTCCCAAACTGGCTGGTTAAATGTGAATAAATGGTGCATTGTCTTTGAAACAAAGTTGTGCTTATTAAAGAGCAGAGAGTTTACTTTTTCAGAGTCACAGTTAATAACACAGAGCAGAGAGAGCACAGATTTTACACACAAGAAAGTCTTCGATAAGGGCATGCAATCTCCTTTTAGTCTCCATGAGAAGGGCTGTCCTAAAGCAGAAAAATTTTGTAACATATTTGTGAAGTTGGAGCAAAATAGCTGACTGCAGAAGAATGCAACTGAGTTCAGAGTGGTGGTTTGATAGTTCTGCAGCAAAGAATAGTATGAAATACTTCACTCAGATCTGGAATGTTGTTTCCTTCACCTGACAGCAATTTATTGTAACTGTACATAGTAGAACCTTGGCTGCTGGTGACTGAGTTATGTATGGTTTTATAGTATTCCAACACAAAGAGTGCAGGTTGTGTTCCTGGCTCTGTCACGTTTATAAGCAAAACAACCACTAATATAACAGGCGATTAAAACCAGCATTTCTTGGTGTGCAAATAGCTGCAATTATTGATTTGCCAATTCTGCATGCTCTGATGAACAGCAGAGGAATAGACTTAAACAGAAGCACATTCATGGGTTGCATAACTGCTCATAGATCTGCAAGCCCTTGTAAAATGGCAAAATTAAAGCTAATTAGACACTGCAATTTAGAAGTATGAAGCAAGCAATACTCTTCATATTTTTCCTGCTTTAGTATGAGCTGCAAGTACAGTATTTGCACAGTGGAAATGAGAGGAAGTGAAACTCTCTGCAGTCAAATAGAGTGAAAATTCCTATTTACTTCATTATTTTGCAGTGAACCAAACAGAGTTAAGAGCAGAGCCCAGCACCACTCCAAATAACACAGTCCAACTGGTTCCAGCATTTGGATCCCTGCAAACTTCTGTACCTGCTAAGAGCATAGAATTCCATACATTCCCAATGTATGGAACCCATACTCTAAGCAGAAGCCCTTGCAATATGATGCAGAATTTGGAAGCATCTACAGTGTAAGCTTGTCTAAAATGTTCATTAATGATCAAAACAACTGAAAAACTTTACCTTATACAGATCACAGGAATAACTTTTTTCCCTGTAGGAGTCAAGCACTAAAACTCTTAATCCCAACAGCCCATGAATTGAAATAAATTTTCTCATGTTCTTTCTTCTTCGATATCTAAGAACTTTCTTGGATGGTGTGGTGGCCAACTGTCATATGACTGGAATGGTGACTGTCATATCCCCATTACAGAGTTTTGCAGACACCTTCACCCCTGCCGTTTTTTGCTCCAGCAGCCTCACTCACATTCCTCCCCAATTTTACTTTACAGACACACAGGAACAAGCCTGATGCTGCCAAATCAGAGGCGTGTGGGTAACTTTGTACATAAACACTCCCATCGAGATGGCACACACGCCCAGGCATCTGCAGGTAAGGCTCCATATTAGGAACTGCGGCGTTAGCAGGTTTGAGATTTGACTTTCATAATAAGCCCTCACACCCTCACCACTGTGAGGAGTCATTGTTCATGGGGAAGGTTTTGGCATGTTCAGGAGTAAAAGGCAGTTTTCAGTAATATGCTCAAAAGGCCTTAGAACTTGAGAAAGTGCACAAGGGTGTGAGGAGTCATTGCAAAATGTCTCTATGGGAAAGAAGTCTAAATTGTCACTAAACCAGAGGTAGATACATTTTTCTCATGGAAAGATTTGTGCTGCAGTTGTAAGCCAATTAACCACATTGAATACACCTACAAACATCTTTTATACATGTTTAAAAAAAATTTTAAGAGCCCTGGGGAAGAACTTTCATCATCCTTTAAAAACCTCCACCACCATTGCTTATGCTCTGAACGCTGTGTTTTAAAAACAGGTTTTATAGCTCAGGGATAGAAATAAACAAATAAAGCAAAATAATAGTGATAATAAATCTACCCAGATCCTACTCCACATTCAAGTGCTCCACTGGCACTCCATCAGGCTGACCGAGACCTGCAGCGCTGTGCCAGCTGTCTGAGCTTACAAACCACTACCCCCGCTCTGCTCGGCCGCCAGCGGACAAACCTCTCACACAGGCTCATGCCACAAAGCCCGGCTCCAGCAAGGGCAGAGGCACGCAGCCCTTCCCATACCCTGTCCCCAGCATCTCCCCGGACACACGTCCCTACCCTGCCCCAGCTAAAGGGCACTTTTGTCTCTCTTTCAGCCACGGCTCCAGCAAACGCGGCTTCACGCTCCTCACAAAACAGATGCGGGATGCCAGGGTGTAATGATGGCTGGGAGCCAGACACCCCTGCTTCGGTCCGGATGGATGCAGCTCCAACCTGTACCTACCAGGCAGAGCAGTGTCACTGAGAAAAAACGACGCTTTTCTCTTCCGAAGGTGGGCAGGGGAGCTTGGTTCAGACTCGGGGGTTTCACTCCCCCACCGTTATTAGAGTTCACCCAGCCAAGCTGCCAACACTCTGTGAGTGTATGCAAAACCCCTGCCCGGCACCGGGCCAAGCGCTGCCTGGCACAGCAGCGCCGCTGCCAATACCGGACCGCAGCCGCCACGGGCAGCCCGGAGTGCCCTCGGCGGGCGAGGGGCACTGCGGGGGGAACTCAGCCCAGAGGAGCCCGGGCAGTGGTCACAGGCGCCCTCCTGCCTTTCCCCCGCGGGGCCCGGAGGGGACAGAGCCCGGTGCCCGGGTTTGGCTCTTACCACTTTGCCGTCCTTGGCTTCTCGCCGGTGGCCCGGGGCTGGGGGGTCCGCACCGCCGCTGCCCCCTGCTCGGCCCTCACCGGGCGACAGGGAGTAGAAGGGGGGGCTGGGGCTGGGGGGCAGCCCCGAGTCCGGACTGTCCAGCAAGCCTTCCCGGCTCTTCTCCTTCAGGCTCTCGTCCATCCCTTGCAGCTGGAGGTGACCTACCATGTCTGGGGGACAGCGAGGGGGCCGCGGCGGGAGAAAATCCTCCAGCGCCGCCCGCCGCGGAGGGAGGGAAGGGGAAGGGAGCCCGGGGGGCCCCTCCTGCGTCCCGACCGCCGCTACCAGCCTGCCGGAGCCCGGTGCTGCGCGGGGCAGCGCCAGCATCAGCCAGACCGGGGTGTCCCGGCCGCCTCCCCTCCACCGGCCCTGGCCCTGCCCGCCCCGCCGCCCCCGCCCTCAGGCGTTCCCAGGGGAGGGAAGCGAAGCCCGATCCCCCCGCCCAGCCCCGCGGGGACGCGGCCGAGTACGCGCGGCAGCGCCCGGGGCGGCCCCGCCGGCAGGGAGCGCTGGGCGCGGCGGGGGACGGGATGGGGACGGGACAGGGATGCGCCGCGCTCGTCCACAGCCTGCGCCGCCCGCCGCCTCCCGGCGGCTCATTTATCCGGAGAGGGTGGGAGGGAGCCGGGCAGCGCCCTCCCCTTCCCCCGGCCCCCCAGCTCTGTCCCGGCCGCGCGTTCTCGGGCGCTTCCCAGGCACGGAGCGCGTTCGGCGCCGCCCGCCCGCCCTCTCCCTCCTGAGGGGACGGGGCAGCCCCCGCGCACGGCCGGCGGGAGAGGGATGTCCCCACGCACCTCCTCGTGGGCTGTGGCTGCCCTCTGGTAATTCCCTTACTGCTGTCCGAGTTTTCCCTCAGTTATGTTCCATTTTCCCCTCCGTTTTGTCCCTCTTCGATCTCGGCACTCTCCAAGGCTAGGAAAGAGGCCTCGCCACATACAACACGCCAGCACAGGGGCACAGCTTCTCTCCACTCATTCCCTCACTGCTGTCCCAAGTTTTCCCGCACTCAGAGCTGATTTTCCTCTCAGTTCTGACCCTTTTCATCATCCTTTTTTCACCCCCACACCCCCAAAGTAGCCTTTCCCCTCAGTGTCGTGGCTTGTGGGCATGAGGGAAGAGACTTTCCTCTTGAGAACCATGGCACCTCTTCGCTTCGAGGTGCCGAAAGGCAGCTTCACCAAGGCAGCAGGTCACCACGGCAGTCTTGGCTACCAAGGTGCAATAACTCGCCATATCCCCTCATGGCAGCCCTCACACCTCCTGCCTCCCTCACACCTCTTTCTTTGGCTCTGCAGCTTCTGGTCCACAAGCAAGGAATTGGCCTTCTTATCCCAGCCATTGTGGTCAAGACCAACGTAAACTCCATGAAAGGACATCCCAAATCACAGCAGAGCCTCTAGCCAGGAGGAGCAGCATGTGCCAGCACAGAGGGGAATGAAGAGTCCACCTTAACCCTCAGGGTTCAGAGAAGCAGCAGTGGTTAAACAGGTCAGGCTGGCTGAAGCCAATATGGTCATTTGTTGCACAATAACCGGTTGAGGCTAATGTTACCTTGTCCACAGCCCTGGCTGTGTTTTTCTCATCATGTTTTCTCTCTACATAGAGTCTAGACTGTGAGAAATCTGGGGCAAGCCCACTCATATGGCTCAGCTCAGTGTAGCTTTATTCGTGGCAAATGGGTTTCCATGGGAGCTGTTGAAATCCAACTGGCCTTCTCTTGGTCTGAGGTATTGGCCCAGCACTGAGTGAAATGAGATTGTGTCTGTTTGTGCTACAAAATGGACAAACAGAATGCTTGTTGTGGCAACGAATGAAAATGTGAGGGGTCTGATACTGTACTTAGTGATAAAGGCTTCACACCCAAACCACAAAGATGGTGCTAAGTCCTTGTAAGTTGGATTGAACCTAAAAGTGCCCCCAATGCATCCTCCTGAGGGAGCAGATCCCATGATGTGTTCTTACTAAAGGCAAAAGGGGAAGCTAAGGATGCCCAAATCCACCTTTGACTGAAATGAGGGGCCCTCCTCAGAGTGACTGAAGCGATTTGTATGCACTGAGCTGTGCAGAGGAATGTCACTGATTTGTAAATGTCAAACAGGCACCGAGCAGCCCACACACGAACCTCAGTGAATTCTTACCTCTGACCCGCTCGTCGGCTCCAGCAGCTGCACAGGCAGATTTAGAGCCCCTTACTGTAAGGGCTCTCATGTCTCACACAGGCTATGGCTGATCTGAAAATGTCAAAGGGGACTGAAGGTCAAAATTTCCATAAATTAGTCCCTGGCTTGCTACCTATCAAGTAATAGGATTCTCTGGCCAGTTAACACTGTGAAGTCAGGCATTCAGCCCAGCAGTTCCCCTGCAGCCCAGTTCCCCCGTCCCTCTCCTGAACTGGCTCAAGACCATGTGTGCAAGGGGAAGGAGTGTATTCAGAGCTGCTTTCCTCCTCGGAGAAAAAAGGAGCAGGACAAAGAGACACTGGGCAGGGGTGAGTGCACTGTCCTTTTGTCCTAGAAAGCCCTGTTTTAACTTGGGGAGCAGTCAAGAGGAGACTGGTTTTTCTGTTTCTTGTTTTGAGAAAACTACAATCCAACCTTTCCCAGACCTAAATAATGTATGTTTCTAAAGGTAGATTTCAGTACAACACGTGTTCAGCTTGGTTTAGGAGTTACTGAGCTCCAAACAGCTGAAGACACAAAGCACTGCTGAGCATCCCCCAGCACTGGTAGGGATGCTGACTTCATTTATGAATGGCAAAACTGCTGCTGGTTCTGCAAGGCATCTGTGCACACACCTAATGTTGATATTGTTATTGTGGTTGTTGTTCTGCAGCGCATGTGTGAGCTGTGGTGGTATTATTGCTGTTGTGGTTATGATTAGTAATCTGGTTCAAGTTAGTAGTGGGTTGCTCACCCAGGTTGGAGCTCTCTTGTGCAAAGCATAGGGCAGGCAGGTGGTAAGAATGCTCCTGTCCTGGTGGTTGACTCAGACTTTGGTCAGAGTCCTCCTGGAGTCACAGTATCTTGCTCTTGGCCAGTGAAAATCAGCCTGAATGGAAACTTAGTGAGGATTCAGTGTGCAGACACAGGTGTATATATATGGTGTGGTAGAATTATGCCTGGCGAAACAGAATTTAAATATTGCACAGTGTCCAGTCAAATGAGAAAAGGAGAAAAACAACAAATTTTTCACCTGAGGCCGTGTTGCTTTACTGAAACCCTCCTTAGTTCTGCACTTCTTCATTTGCTGGAAGGAATCACTAGGGACTGGTGCATTCCTGTGTCTTGGCTTGGGAAAAGGGAAACTGGGCCCTTGTGTGCATGGTGGGACAAGGAGGAAGGAAGAGTCTGGACGGGAGTTTTCTGAAGCAGCTGAGTAGAGACAAACAGGTGCAAGCACAGTGGTACAAGGGCAGCAGTGTGAAGGCACAGCCTCGGGGAGAGTGGCCTCCACTGCCAGCACTGTATCCAAAGGAAAAATCCTGCCTTGCTGTGAATGTGAGTGTAAAACTGCAAGTAAGTAGTAGGGAGTCAAGGAGCAGAAAACTAGGGAATATTCCAGCAGGACTGTATCTGTTAAGATTTACTCTCAGGCAGTGGTGCAATCCTGACAACAACAATTGGAGGGCTTTTTGAAGCACACATTTCTCAAAGCTTCTCCAACTTTTTTTTTTTTTTCTCCATTGATCTCTTTCTTATAAAACACAAAATCCCAGGCCCAGTCCTGAAACAGGTGGGAGGTCATAAGAGTGGGACTGTGTGGACAGTGGGGGCAGGAACCCAGACAGCCCTCCTGATGTGAGCAGCCCTGCTCCTGGATAAAAACTGGTATCCTTCCTCAAATCCACTGGGATTCAAGCCTCTCCATGCTTTTATGAGTTCTCTGCCTTCTGTTTTCCTAGCTGCTCTCTTAGCTAGATTTGAGTACTTTAGGAATCTGCCGTCCCACAGACATGGCAGAGAGTCAGCATCACGTGCTAAGTTTCCTTCCACTGCTGCCAGGCTTGAAAGACAAATACAGTGAGGGAAGAAAGAGACAGGATACAAACACCTACATCAGGACTTTTTCTGAAGCAGGCTGGGTGGCAAAACAGGAAGAATGCTAGGAATGTCCATTCTGGTTCACTGTTGAACCCGATCCCTGAGAACACCCACAGTGTAACTCCAGTCCCAGTAAGAATGGCTCGGGCCATGGTAGGATGTAACTGTGCTCTCTGGTTCCCTCCAAGGAAGAGCAGCCTTCCTTCTCTGCCATAGCTTCCTGACAATAGTGTTAAAAGGCACCAAAGCAGCAGCATCACTGAAGGGAATATGACCACAGAGCAGGACCCAGGTCTGTCAGATCCAGACCACCCTTGCCTGGCACACTGCAAGTTGTTCACCTCAGCCCAAAATGATTCCAAGCATGAGGGCAGCAAACCACTGCTTACTGCACAGGTCCAGATGTGATACAAAGAGCAGGAAGCACATCCATAGTGCTGGACCTGGAAACCACATGCCAATAATGATTAATTTTGCAGCATGGTAGAGTTCAAATCAAAGGAACCTTTCTGCCTGAAAAGCAGAGGCTATTTATCAAGAGATAAAATCACATCCTGATAGGTCTACTCGTTTATTTTTAGGCAGCCCCTACATCAGGAATTTTTTCAACCTCGACTCCCGAGTCTTGGCTGTCTGCTGCAGTGAAGGCCACAGCCCCCTCAAGTGATGGCTGCACCTGCTCTGGCCCTGCTACCCTCACCAGACAAACAGCCCTCCTAGCAGTGACTTGGAACAAACTGTCTGGCAGGAAATGGGAATGAAAAGCACAAGAATCTCCTTTTCTGGGGTCAGGAGTGCCTGTTCTTGGCAATAAATCAAAGGAAGCAAATTTCCTTTGAATAGCCTGGACTTGAACAAAGACGGTCCATCTCCCAGACAAGGCAGTAGACTTTGTGACTGCAGGAAAGAAGGATGATCTTTGAAGAACATGCACAGGGTTGTATGAGAATGTTGCCTTTTCATATTTGACTGCAGTGTGTAGATTTGTGCCACAATCCAGACAAAAAACCCCAACTGAACACTGTATTACAGAATGAGCAAAGGCTCTGGAGCACAGAAAAATTATCAAGACTTCTGCTGACCCTGCTTGCCTTTGAGTAGGGTGCCACATGATGAGTATTCAATTGCCTGTGGTGTCCAGCCAGATATTGTTACAGACCTGAATCAAAACACACATCCCTGCCTTACTGCCCGAGAGAAGGAGCTGCCTGTTATCCTGTGAAATTTCCTCTGCTTGTCTGTCAGGGCTGCTGTGCTGTAATCTTGGAGGATAATCAACAGCGAAACCATTCATAAATCACAGCAAACAGAAAAGACGCCGATAGGGTCTTAAATTTCAAGCCTGTGAAGCCATCATTTCAACAATGACAGTCAAAGGGGAGATTAAGAATTCTTTACATGGAAAAGTTTTTCTTGGAAGAGCAACCCTCTCTTTGGTTGTCTTTAACTACAGTCATGTGGATTTGATTTTTACATGGCCCTTCTGCCCATTTTTAGGGAATGCTCTGCAGCCCCAACGGGCCTGTTCTCACACCAAACTGGCTTGTGGAGGGACAGCAGCAGGATTGGAATAAGGCAGCAAAAATGAAGGACTAAGGCTTTGCCCAGTGCTAGCAGAGGCCAAATGAGCTGCCTGTTTGGGAGGCAGTGGCAAGATGTTCCAGACCCCTCTTGGCTCAAGTCCACCATGCCTCTGGGCCCAACTGCAGAATGGGACTAAGACTGCTGCCTTGTTTTATGGTGCAAGTAAAGTATTTGGAGATTAACTGTACTTGCACCTCACGGTGCTTAAAGGTGTGAGGGTATTGTGAAGTCTGTTGCCAAAAAGGGAATGCAGGGCTGGATTAACACCCCACATGGAGGGCAGCTGATTTCTTTCCGATCCAATTGGAGTCTTGGTCCAAATGAACTTGCCCTGTTCATTTGGACCAAGTGCTGTGCTAGGAAGAAAGGAGGGAGACTGCATAGTTCTTGCCTTCCCTGCTGTGGATGTTGACCATCAGTGAGAGCCTGGAGAAGATGCAAGGCGAGCAGAAGAAGAAACACCAAGTGGTGGAATACAGTCTGTATGCATCTATTGTGCTTCCTTCAGGTAGTCCTCCATTCAGAGTGGAAACAAGGTGGCTCTCTGCTGGTTTGTTTACTCTCCCTGATTTCTAGACATACACTGTGCTTCCTACTTCTGCTTTTCTAGCCTGCTTACTCCTGTGACAAGCAAGGGAAAATATCGGAAAAATATCACATTGTGAAGGATGCTTCTGTTCCATGCATGATTAAAGAAGAAGAGCACGCCAAAAGGTACTCGGCAGAATTAAAAGCTCTTCGAAAAAGCAAGTGTTGCATAGCTTAACGTTTTCTGGAATTTTTTTAAATGGAAGATGCATGGATAACTGAGAATAACTCTCCCCTAGAAAATAAAACACATCTCTTTTTTTCAGATTTTTCTTGTAAGCAATCATTTAAATCAAAGGACCAGAGCAGAGATGTAAAGCCTCACTGAACAGCTTAGAGATGAAATTCTTGACTCAACAAATAGGTGTCATTATAAGAACTCTTACAGTTCGTATTCTTGGCTAGCCTGTTGTGATAGTGTTGTGTCTCTTTGATTTACGACACATTATTCCCTCCTGTAATGTCTAACAGTCAACGGCACATTTCTCCTCCAGCTATCCACCCCATTTAGCACATTTATAAAGCTTGGAAGGACAACAACAGCTCTCAAATTGCCTGTTGGGATGGGGCACGTTGAAAACGGCATGACGCAGTGACACGTGATGGACAATGGGGGAGATGTTCTCTTAGCTCTATTTCCTCCTGCTCTAAATCAGGTATGACATGAAAGAAATTATTTGGCACCATGTGGTGACCTGAGGATTGGAAGGCCGTCTCCTTCCAAGAGCAGTAGCTGTCAACCTGTCACTTGTGGAAGAAAACCAAGAAAAGCAATTCTAGTCAGCTTAAATTCACTGTAGAGGAGCTGTGCTGCTGCTGAGAGTCCACAAATGGGGGGGGAAAGTCAGAACTCACTGTCCTAACTTTTCAAGTTAAAAGTCTTTGGTTCCCATGTCTAAGCTAATATCCCACTGAAAACCAACCTGAACATCTCTCCTAGTGAAAGAGTGGGAGCTGAGAATGGAGCCTTCCTGAAGGATATCGGTCCATAGATGCTGTAACTCAGTAAATTCGTTGTTGGAGGTCATTTGCTGAAAAGTCTCCTACTTGTTTATCCCCATCAGCAGGCTCTTAGCAGATCCCTCACAGACAGCCCTCCTCCAGGGCTGCCTAGGGGTGAGCCTGTATCACTGGAATTCACTCAGCCTTTTCTGATTTCCATAATCAGAGGCAGAGAGAACCTGACCTCGGTGTGATGCTCAGAGGGACTGACCCGGGTCCCTCTCGTCAGTTCTGCCCGTGCTGTATCCAGCTGCTCAACAGATGGGGCTGAGCCAAACCCCCCAACACGGGATTCAGGCTTGGCCAGGCTGGACAGTCAAAGCTCTCTGCATTCACTGAATTGCCATCAAGGTTTCAGCACTGGTGGAAGGCCAAGTGTGGTCACCTGTCCCCTGGCAGCTGGGCTGAGACCACTGGAGTCATCAGCTAAATTACCTTGAATTGATGACCTGCAGACTTAAAGCTCTGCAATGCAGTTCCCATTATGCACCCAGCTCCCATTTCCTTTTGTATTTCTCTCACAGAAAAGTAACAGGAAAAGCTATTACTGCCTTTATGAAATGTAAGTTCGTACAGTGTTTTCTATAAGACTTCAAGCAACTCCTTGTTAAAGCAGATAAGTTAATCTGTCTTTTGATTCAGGTCACAGTACGTTCTCAGCTTTAAATCACCACAGTATAGTAACTAATGGCATTTGCCATAGAAATGATGTTGAAAAAACAAGGAATCTGGGCAATTACTAGATGTATATTCCTGGTGAAAACAACCCACGTAAAGACAGTGACAGGGAAAAGGATGATTGATCACCTGGATTTTGCTCCCTTGTGTTTTCTTGCCCACTTTCTCCACAGTGTATTATTAACTGTTGCACAATTATGGTAATGGAACCTGCCAGCAGACTTTGCCACGTGAGGAACTCGGGCACTGTCAGGAGGGGCTCAGCAGGGCTTTTTATCCATGCAGGCTGAAACTGCACAGCCAGAGCAGTACAGTCCCTTCAGGCATTCAACTTCCAAACATACCAAAGTAAGAGTTTTACCAGAGTTGGGTTTTTTCCACTTTGAATTCTTGATAGAATGCTGTACATTCCAGTCTTGTCTCAGAGCTCATTAAAGTCAATGTAAAGACTTTTGGTGACTTTAATTAGCAGTGGTCTGAACCCTAAAGCTGATCAAAACTCCCACCAAACTGTAAATATGGAGGTGTTCTGTTTGCATTGCAGATATAATATTTGGCTACCAGGCAGGGATGCTTGGAACTGTTTTCTCTATGCTCTCTGTGTGTCTTTCAGATGCCTGGTAGTTTTACTGGATTGTTTTTAATTATTGTTTTTTTATTAGGTTAAAAGAAATGGCCAGTTTCAATCTCAGTGTAAAACAGAAGCAACTGACAGCTCCTGAAGTCAATGAGTGAAATTTTGCTTCTCTTACAGTAGGTGTAGTTTTGTTCAGCTGTTGGCCACTGGTGTGAGAGAGTTTGTTCTCATGCTACATCTGCTCCACCCACATGCCACAGCCCCATGGAAAAAGTTCTAATGCTGAACCTGCACTGTGGATTTTGCAGTGTGCAGGGCCAGTCCATGAAGCAATGGAAAGCAAAGAAAATCAATGTGCAGTAGAAAAAATGGGCAATGCAGAGAGATTTTATTTCAAGCCTGTTCAAGGGAAAAAAAAAATCAGGGACAAACCCAAAGCTTCTCTGGATGATATTGTTCTGAACTGCCTTTGGAAAGGTGTGTCACTTGTTCTCTAGACTGCCACAACACCCTGGGATGCTGTAAAAATAGCTGGCAGTACCTGACTGACAGGCAGGAGACGTGTGACCCTAAATTATGGTGTTTTCCTTTTCATGATGAAATGAATGCTGCCTTAGACAGAGGCTGAAATACATCTGTTTGCGGTGGGAGTGCCATTTTAGGCCCGTTTCTTTTTGAAACTCTGGTTGGAATTGCCAGGGATCAGCAGAGCTATGGGCTCACAAAGAGGGCACTGTCTTTGAGGAATCTTTACATAAGCCCTGCACAACCAAGGCAACAGGAGTTTGCACAGCTGCTGCTGGAAGCAAACATGTACTTTTAGCTGACCTGGACTGATGACTTTGGGCGTTAAATCTGACGCTTTCCAGATGTACAGACCTCTCCTGCCACAGTCCCCAAACATTCAGTCCCCAGGTAAAAAGGAAAATAATAACAATAATAATAGCAATAGTAAAAAGGCAGTTATAAATACCACACTGTAGTGTATATTCCAGACCTGACATTTATAGGTTGCACGGTCGAGTTCAAAGGTGAGTGGCATTATCTTCTCTAAGAGCTGTGTGTTGAACTGCACTTGGTTCAGAGCTAATTAGTGCTGCATCTGTCTTGCTTCTCATCTCTGCTGAAGCACCTTGTTCAGAAAAGGTGGCGAAATATCCAGACGTGTTGGGAATTGGCAAATATCTGTCTGTGAGCATAAGACCCCAGGGAATAGCCCGAAATCTGTGCTGAGGCTGAAGCATTCACAGGACAATCTTGCCAAATAATCAGAAAATTAAGTTTTGTGCTTCATGGCCAAACAAAACCATGCACATCAAGGGACAGGTTTACAAGTGAGGATGGGATGGGATGGGATGGGATGGGATGGTTGTGCAATATTGTCACTGGACAGGTGGCAGGGGACAGGCTGGCTGCTCCCCCACCCGTGTCCTGACTCTGTGTGTGCTGCTGCAGGCTGTGAGTTGGGCTGTGGAAGTCACTGATGGCTGCAGAGCAGGCTCTGGGTTGACACTGTTCACTTGATTCTCAGAAGGAAGTGGAACCTCATCCTTGCTCCAGACCCAGCATAAACTGCTTTCCTCCCTAGACTGGTTATTTTTACCAATAATTCCTGCCCTCGTGCATCTCTGCAGCCTTTGGATGTTCTGAGGGTGGGTGATTAAAGGGCGTGGGGTGCTTGAAGAGGATCATTTATTTTATTCCATTTTATTTAGGTGTGGTATTTATAAAGGCTCTAAAATTGGCAGTGAGAGAAAGGCACATATTCTTCTGTACTGGAGACTGCCCCAAAACAGCTGCAGCCCAGCCTCTCCTTATTTTCCCTGCCAGTTCTCTCAAGCATGACCTGGTTTGAGGACCACCTTCAGTGAGATCAAAAGGTGATTTTCCCTGTGCTTGCACCACATGCCACTTCACTTTCACACCACCTGTCAGCTGGGTGGCAAGTGAGACAGGAATGAATTCTGGCCTCCCTTAGCTGAACCATGAACATCTCCAGGAAAGATAACAATGCAGTGAAGGTGAAATTAGATCTGAGAGCCTACAAAGCCCTAGAGATGTGTTCTTGCCACGATGAGCTGAGGCACCCAGGGAAATGGTTACTCAAAACTCTCTCTCATCAGCTGGGGATTCTTTAATCTCTCCTCCCTGGTGTGTTGCATGTCATCCTGTGAAAGGATCCTGGAAATACAAAGGCATGCAGTTGCAGAGAGCATGGCTGTTTGGTGCTCATTTCTGCAGGACTTTTCAGCTACAGAGCAATAAGCTTCTCACATCTTCCTTCCTCACCTTTCTTGCTTTCTTAATAACAGCAGTGCAGTGAAAGGGAGATTTGCTCTCTTGAAACCTTTCTTTTTCTCTCTGGCTGTCATAAAACACCCATGTTTCCAAATTTTTCATAGGATAAAATTTCAAAACATCTTGCTTTGCTGAGGGATATAAGTTTTGCTCCAACATTTTTTGATCAAAAGTTCTGGTATGCTCCAAATTGATGTGTTTCACTTCAGTTTGTTCAATTAACCCTAAAAGCTTCACTTTAACTCCACTCAAGGCTGAACATCAGCCCTGAATTGGATTTCCTTCTAGCAGCTCTCATGCAGTAACTTAATACCTGTATTTTTCAGAGAACAATGTGTAGCTGCTGTGATGTCTCACAGACCTTAAGAGTGTCTGCACCATGGCAGATGGAGTCCTCGAGGAAACAGTCTGCAGAAAAGATGAGACATCTAAACCACAGCCCACTGGGACTGTGTACTTATAGGAAAATGAGGTTTTAATGGTTTATTGAACCATTCAAACCAAAACATAGTTTCTGATTTTGTTCCAACTGGCCCTGAAGAAAATATTTCTTCTTGACTTTTCTTAATTGAAAAAAAAAGGGGGGGGGGGGTGTTTTTATTTCTCTATTGTGAAAGGAAAGAAGGTTCAAAATCAGGATGTTTTTCTCCCTGAAAATTTCAATTTTGTGAAAACTGCCTCTTTACTGGGCAGCCTTCCCAAAGGGAATCCCCAGCCAGCCCCAGTGCTAATATCAGTGCACAGTGTTTGGAGCTGATCCAAAGGTCATTCACGCCATTAGACGTTTTTATCATGGACTTGAATAAACTTTGGACCAGGCTCTTTTGGCAAGAGCATGCACAGTCTGGAAACCTAAAAATAAATCCTGATTTGGAGCCATCCACAGCTTTTCAGTCACCATGATGGTACATTGGTATGAGCTTGTCAGAGAGGTGATGAGATGATCTGGCCTCCTCTCTGGCCAGAGAATCTTTAGCTGTTTGTTGAAATAAACTAGGGAGAAGACAGTGTTCCACAAGCTCAATGTTAAGACCTCTTGGTGAAGAATTTTCCTGTGAAGCATCAACCCTGGAAGGTTGAGATAGAAGGTGTTGTCTCAAGGGGTGATCTGGTTTTCTCTTCAAGAAGATTTTCAGCAGTAGTAGCTCCTGGAATATGTAAGACTGTCATCCTCAGTCCTAGGAAATGGAGAGGACCCTCCATGATGCAGTTTGTCTGCAGCAGTAGTTTTGGGAGCCAGCAAAAGGGGCTGTGCCAGAAGGGAAGAAAAACTGTCCAAAGCACAGAACTTACACTTTTCCTTGTTTGTCTCCTGTCCATGATCTGAGATATTCAGAGGAATCCAGGGTGAGAAGAAAACCCTTGGTAATTATGAATCTCTATCCTGCCATTCACCATCGCTGTGCACCATGAAGGGATTGCTCTGAAATTCTGACAGGGAATATCATGCTGTAATTACCATGTCTAAACCCTTTCACCTGGAGTTCACTCCAGCTCTCTACAATGACCTGAGTCAGATCTGTGTGTGGAAAAAGCAAAGCGTTTCCAGCATCTCAGTTTTATTTCTACTGGCACAAGTGTTTCCTTGTGTCTGGTACTGCTTGCTGGCTGATGAACCCTTGGCTGAACACAAATAACTGGTCACTTGCTGAGGTTGTATAAGTGGCCACATGAGGGAGAAGGATGGAGAAAGTTAGAGGCCCTTAGTCAGGTGGCAGTGGGCTTGCTCGTGCCTAAAGACTGTGGTCCTAATTCCCACAGTGCTGGTGACAGCATCCTGCTGGAGCAATGCTGCTGGCTGTGATCAGGAAGTCCATCCAAAGGGCTCCATTTCAACTAGTTGTTCTATTTCCTTCCTATATATCTTTTTCTGTCCATCTGGGTATCAGATACTCTGTTTTCTGTCTCACAACAGGAAGGAGTTTGCCCTCTCCATGAGGTTCGTAGCCACGACTCTTTTCTGTGGGTCCTTCATAACTGGTTGCTGTGATTCTCCTGATTCCCAAGACAGCTCTCTCAGCTGCAGCAGTCCCTGTTTAAGGGTGTTAAGTTGTGGCAGTAATAATGCTGGCCCTGGTGAGAATACAAATGTGTAGTTTGTTGATCCTGGCCTGCAGAGCAGTACTACTGCCTGGCAACTACACCACAGGAGCTGGCAGGCAGACTGATTTCCAGCTCACTGCTCTGAAAGGGGAAAGGGTGTTTTCAAATTTCTTCTTTCCCTCCGTCTGCTCCAAGTCAGATCCTGCCAGGAAGCTTTGGAGAGAAGCTCTGGTGTTCATCTGCGCCTCCCAAGCTGAGTGTGATGGCCAGGCTCTTTCTCCAGGACTTGGATACCCAGCAAAATTGACTGGGTCTCAGCAGTGGGTGGGGGTCACTGCAGGCTGAATGTGAGCAGCATGTGGGGCAGTGAAGAACTGAGGTCCTGACAGAGTGGGGTTTTGGGGGACTCCTGCCAGATGTGGGGGTCATTTCTAATCATCCACTGGTCAAACAGGCTAATTCTAAACGCAGAAGCTGGGTTCCAGATGCTTGTGTGGTCACATATTGCAGGGAGCATCACACACTGGTTACCCATCACTGAAGAACTGAAGCACACACCAAAAGTGCTTGGCTGAATCAGGATGTGCTTAGATGTCCTGTGGATTACTATGAATTACCCTGCTGAAGGACATCAGGGACACATTCTGGACTGGCAGCATGTCACACCTCCACTCTGCATTGCCCAAGGATGTGAAGTAATTTGATACCTCAAGAGGGAAAGATGCTTTTCTGTCCTGTACCACTGATGTTTTCTGAATCTACAGTGTTCAGTCCAGGTCCTCTGGGACACCCAGGGACACCTTACATTCAGTTATTCTAAGGTTGTATTTGGTATCTGGTTTAATGGGGCTGTCCTGTCTGACAGGGAGAGGCAGGAACTGTAGAGAAATGGAGCTTATGAGCCATGTCTATTGTTGGCATTTTGCCACCACCTCCTCGACAAGGAAACCTGCAAACCCTTTTTGGGAGCAGCATATTGTCCTAAGCACAATCATGTGTTCACTGCATAGAGCACTTAAATGTGTGTGTGTGTGTGTGTGTGTGTGTGTGTGTGTGTGTGTGTTAGGGGCCAGCTTTTCATTGAAGCCTGGTCCCATTTCAGTCTCTCTTCCTGAATGTTCAGTGTTCAGAGGCCTGAGCTAAATATGAGTGAAAATGTGCCAGGGGGCTTTGTTGGGGTTGCTCACCAGCAGAACAACGATGCCAGCAAATTAGGGAGAAAACAAGCACCACCTGATTTGTTCTTGCCCAAGGGCATCACTCATTTATGCATCCTGTGTGCTCCATATAACATGGGTACACATATGTTACCGTGTCCAACCAGCTACAAAAATGCTGTGGATCCTTGGGGGCCCTTGGGAGGCCTGGCATTATCTTTTCTCAGGATGTCAGTGAAATGTTTACATCCACGAGGCACAGTGTGAATTACACATTGCTCCATAGCCGAGCTTTCTGATTTAGTTTAGGGTGGGGCAAATGCAGAGCACAGAACAGCCCTCATGCAGATGTTCTTTGTTTCTTTGAAATGTTTAAATTATCTGCAGGGCTCCATAAGGAAGCAGAGCCCCAATCCAATGGAGTTAAGGTGACACTGCTTCCTATCTGCCCAGGGATCATTGTTTAAGTGCAATCTCGTGGTCTATGAATTTTAGGTAGTTTTTTTCTTTAGTTTACCTTTTACAGCAATATCATCTCCAGCCTTGACAGTTTGCAGTATCAAATTTACCTGCCAGTATCAAATTTATCTGTTAGTGTTGGTGTAGATGATAAAAAAGCCTCCACACCTTATAGCAGCACCCTGAGTCTGGTTTGGAACTGGGTTGGGACGGGATGTCAGTGTGCACAAAATACACCCAGGAACACTTCACCTACCCCCAGGGAACAGCCACCTCAGGGTGAAAGGCAGCAGCTGTTCCATGCTTCACATAAATAGTGATAGAAGAATGTATGGCTGAAACTTCAGAGGGGGATCTATGTTGGCAAGAGTTAATTGCCCTGTTTGCAAATGGTCTAAACAGAAAGGTTAATGCCCATGGATTGTACAGGCACAGCCTTGATTTTCCATCTGCTTTGATGTCTCAATTAGTAGAACTCAGGGCAAGGGCAAGGGGGAGCAACTCCTTGGATGTTTCCAGCTTTTTTTGGGGGGGAAGAAAGAAAAGGTTTATTTATTAGAATAGGCAGGTCACAATTTAACTGAGAGATTGTTAAAGGAATTCAGAGCTTGTGGGATTTATGACAAGGTGATGAAAGAGGAACTCTGATAGTTACTCAATAAGCTTCTTTTCCCAAGAACATAAAGTTTAAAAAAAAAAATTTTAAAATAAGGATTTTTTTTTTATGAATGGGTTCTTGTGGTGTGCAGGCTGCTAACACTATCAACATTGTTTCTGGGGAACTCCAGGCATCTAATCAATCTTCATTCTGTAAGAAAATGTTCCAAATTATACGAAAACCACATGGCTTCTCCTGTTTGTAGGGAAAAACCTGACCTGACCCCATCTGTGCTCCAGAATGGCTGAGTTCCCACCTTAGGACTAATTCCAGCAAGAGCTGTGATCCATTTTCATTGTCCTAGCACACAGAGAAGGCACTTTGTGTAAAGACACAGCTTTCCTGAGGATCCCAGTGAGGGAGTTGATCCAAGGAACGTGTGGAGGGAAGGATGGGACTGGGATCATTACCATGGACATCCAGGCCATTCCAGGCCGTTCATGTCTTTCTAATTATCTGCCTGAGCTTGTTTCCCCTGCAGCCTCCTGGCTGCCAGATCATCCCCACAGGTTCCATTCCTGGGTCAGATGCTGGCGTGCTGTCTGCTCTGCTCTAAACTGCACAGGGGCTGGGAGCAGCCACCTTCAGACAACATCTCTTCCTTTCATTTGACCTTTCTACACACACACACATCATGCCACAGGCGTGGTGGGTGTAAAATAAATATTTGTTGTAAGTGTATCTATAAAAACGCAAGTTCACAAAGCAAAATGCATTTTTTCCTTTGAAGAAAAGGGACTTCTGCTGAAAAGATGTTATCCTTTAAATACTAGTAGTTTGTCTCATAAATTATCCTGCTGTTTCCTCAAGATCTTGTGCAGAAGTGCTGTGCATTCTGGTCACTAGTTTCAAAGCCTGGTTCAAACCAAAGCAAACTGCAACAAGTCATCTCTGGAAAGCAACTGAGCTGTGAATAGCTCTGGAGATCAAAAGAAAGAAGCTACTGACAAGACAAATGAGTTGGCTCTTTAGACATAGGCTGCAGTTACAGGGCTTGCTTCCAGTTTCCAAACTTCAGCAAACATAGGAGACAATTTTAGATTCTACATCTTGGCTTATAAGAATGGGGAGCAATGTGTAAATAAAATTAAAGGCAACGTGATGTAGCAGAGCACTGGACTGGGATCTCAGGTGGCTGGGTCATGGGAACCTCTCTGTGTTTCATTTTTCCAGAGGACATCCTGCTCTTTTACAGCAGACTTTGGCAGAGAGCAGGATTAATTAATACAAGAAAATAATCCTTCACATAAGAAAATCTTTTTCATACATCCTGACATAAAGAAACCCCTCTTCAGTAGCTTATAGGCAAACTGCCATCACAAGAACTGAAATTTGTCCTTGTGTTTTCCTTCTTGCACTGCTGCTGTCCCTGCCCTGATTAGCCACACCTGAGGTGGGCATTAGCCCTGAGGGCATCAACGGTCCGTAATGGCCCTGAGGAGCCTCACCTGGGGTCTCCACCCAAACTCTGCCTATGGGGTGGGCCCTTGAGTCCAGTTCAGCTCAGACCTGAGGCTCTCCCCTCTCTCCAAGCAGTGCTGTAGGGATGGCTGCTCATGGACTTTGTTGATGTGGTCCCTGAATCGTTGACTGTTCTTGTCTTGGCCTTGGATGTTCCTTGACCTTGCTTGGTGCTGACTGCACTGTGTCTGACCCTGCCCTGCATTCCCAGGCTGTGCTGGGGATTCAGATGAAGCTGGCTGCCACCTCCCCTGCTCTGCTCACTGCTCTCAGGTATGCTGGGGCTGCTTGGCACAGGCCTGGCACTGCTGGCCTTGGTACTCTGCCTGGGGTTTGGCTCCCTCTCCTGAAAGGAGCAGCAGGCTTTTGACAAAGCCTCATGCAGAAGATGCCCAGTTAGCAAAGGAGCTGTTGTGAATAATTGTAGTCTTTCAGGTCACAGCATTCTCAGGCTTTACTGGCTTTCCTGGCCAGATTTGCTTCAGGCTCTGCCTGTTTCAGGACTGCCTCTTTCTTCCCTCTGTCTGTGGGGAGCAGCAGGTGTCTGGAGAAGTCTGGCAGAGCTGATGCTTCATGGGTTGGTGACACATTACTGAGTCCTTCAGGATGCTGCAGCTGACTCGGGTCACCTGCCCTTTGCAGCCCATCCAGAGGCCAGAAGGCTGAGGACCTTTCCTTAAGCATTAAAAAAAAATTAAATTAAATCAACCAAGCAGCTACAGCTGTATGGAGCTGCTTCGTGTGTGCATATCTAAGTCACATCTGGATTGGTAGACAAGGTATCCATAATGTCACCCTCCTGCCACAGCCTAGCAGTGCCAAATGCCCCAGCACACTGCCTGCCTGGACCTGGCAGCACACATGTCCCCCACCTGTGCCTTGGCTCTGCGTGGCCTCACGTGCTCACAGGGTTAGCTAGTGAGTAGCTCCAGGGTCTGCTGCAAGGCTCTTTATTCCCACAAAAAAGGGAGAAAGAAAATAAGTCCTCTAAGGTGAACCTGCCTGTACAAATGTTTTCCTACTTGAATGTTTTCTGAAATATAAAACACCTGCCATCTGGCTAAATACACCTCAAGGAGAAAGGGGGTAGTGTCTGGGGCAGGTAAGCCTGCCTGGACCTTCTCAAACATATTTGGAAAAACACAGTCAACTGGAAAATCCTAAATATTGTTGCTTCAGCACTGCTGCACTGGTCTTTGTTGCCCAGAAAGCTTTGGTAACAAGCATCCATATGACCAAACCAAAATATTTAATGGTACGTACAGGCTCAAAAACCTCTCAGTGGACCAGTCTGTCTTACCAGTGGCAGAAACAACTGGCAAGGCTGTTATCTGAATGCTGTGCTGAAAGCAACGTGGTCTAGGTGAGGGATGGAGAAAATCTTTAATATATTCTGACATCTCTCTAGCCTTGGACCAGGTTTACTCTTCTCTTGACAATCAGTTTGTTTGTTTTTTTTTTTTCCTGGAGTGCCAGGATCTGGTGCCACTAAAGGCCCTGGCATTCAGTGTGCAGCACAGCAACCCTGAAAATGTACAAAGCAAAGGTGGGTCAGGGAATGGTGAAGGCATTGTGGTTTAAATGGCTGCAAAAGCAGTGGCACATGTCCCCTCATTGCTGTTCTTAAGCCATGTGAGCAAGTGGTTTGTCCTAGGTCAAAACTGGGGCAGGACGAAGCCTAGATTGCCTGACTGCTGCTTTTTTACTTCCCACCTTGCAGGCTATGAAAAAACACTATGATTTTATTTATCCAGGAGACCAAGGCTGCTCTGACAGCCAGACTGGTTCCCTGAATGAGGAAAAAAAAGGCGTATTTTTGAGCTCTTTCTGTGGAACACACATGCGCTTGCTCTCTCCTTCTTAAATATCATCAAGGAAAGCTGAGAAAATTCAGAAAGAAATGTGTTTTGAGCTTTCCTTGTCTACCTTCAGTGTGTTTTTGTTTCTTTCCAAAACAGTTAGATTTCCAGACAAAAAGAGTTGGGACTTTGCTTTGAGTTTCTTGGCTCTTCTCAGTTCATGTTTCCCTGGCCATTCCTTCATTCAAACAGAGGCTTTTGTACATAGTATATGAAGTTGAACCGAGGGCAAATATTATTACAGTCTCATGTTCTGAACTGACACCAACCAAGCCTCCCTCTGCAGTGCTCCAGCAGGATTTCATGTCAAGTTGTTCCCCTGCTCCAGAGGTCTGACTGTGCCCTTCTTCAGGGCAGTCATCTGAGTCCTCTGGCTCTGCAGGGCAGGACTGAGCAGGGCTGCTCAGAGAACGCTCCCTGCCCGACTCAGACTGGCTTGCACAGCTGAAATCCAGGTGCTTTGTCTGGGGAAGGCGAGTGCTGAGACTTTCAGAGTCAGAAGAGGGAAAGCAGCAGTTAGACAGGGAGCAGTACAGAGTTCAGAAATTGAAGTGGTTTGAATGAAAGGCACTCCTCCAGGGACAGGGTGGAAAAAAGTACCTGGAGGGTAACATCCAAGACCAGCCTTGAAGCTGCTTATAGTCTCTTCATTATCTCTCCCTACTTTCATCTGACTTTTTTACCATTTTGCCTTTTCTTGATGCCTTCCTCTTTCAGCTGTTCTGCTAATTACTTCCTTGCCTAACTTTGAAGCCCTGTGTGGCTGTTACTTATTTTCCCTTTCAGCTGGTTGATTGTTTTCATCCTTTGCTCTCCTCTTTAGCAGCAGCAAAAAGATGGCAAGCAGAAGAGGGGTGGGTAGAGGAGGCTAAGCTAGTGAGGAAACAAGCCCTATCCCTTTGAGGAGACTCTGGATCTAGTCAAATATTCCTGCAGTAGCAACAGTTGTATATCTGAGGAAACTGGCCTGAGACATGCTGTCACTGTGGTGGAGTACTTTGTTGTAAGAAACTTCTGGGGAGTGCTTTGGGGTCGTGTTTTTCCCACTTAAGCCTTTGGAACTGGGATTTAACACAAGTTATAGGTACTAGTAAAGCCCTAAAATATACTGAAGGGCTAGATTTGATACTGGGAGATGGAATTCTGTATGGTTGCCCCTGGGCTTTAGGAAAAGGGCATGAAGGAAAAGAGCATTATGACCCAACAACTGCAATATCCATCCAACTGCTCACCCTGCCCTGGTCTTTTCTGTCCCTGTCAATGTTCTTGTTGACCCAAATCTTTCCCTGTTTCGGAGTTCATGGTTGAAGTGCAGCCTTCCCTTGCCCCTCTGGTGGGAGCCTGCATGCAGATGTAGCTGGGTATGGGTCTGGCTCTCCCGGGGAGCTGGTCCTTCTTGGTGTGACTGCTGTCTCCTGGGAGCTGTTTTGGCAGGGCTTCTTTAATCTTGTGCACTTTGGAAAGTTTCCAGGCTGTCTTTTTCTGCCCCCTTGCAGACTCACAGCTAATATGCACATTGCTTTAATTTGTTCTTCAAATGAAACCAAATTATACCTGTAGGTGCCTGGCTGTTAAGGCAGTAATTTACTTCATGGTAGCTTAGTGTGTTTTTTAAATGCCTGGTTTGCTGTGGAGTGTCTGTTCATTGCAAGGCTGTGCAAACCTGTAAAACAGCACTGGAAAGAATTTCTTAAGGGGAATAAAAGAGGCTCAAGGTGAACCATGCTTCTTCTGTTTACCCATGGGGCCATAAAATAACTCAAGTGTTGGTGCTGCTTTACAAGCTTTTCAAATTTGTGGACTCTCTCATCGTTGGATTGTGTATTTGTTAAGTATTTGGAGAGGGACATTGCCTTCTCCCTGTATTCTCTACATGGTACCAGTGTGGATTGTTTGAGGTGGGATGAGCTTCAAGTGTCAAAGCATCTCTAATCTCAAAACATCTTTTCCAGCCTCTCTACTGACATTGCATTTTCCCATGCACTGTGCCTCATCTTGCACCTGATTTGGGCTGACTCTGCCCACATAAACTAAGTTCCCTGGTAGAGACTGGATATATAAATCCCAGGAATTTTCCTGAATGACCTAAAAAAACCCCCCAAAAAAACAGAAGCCAAGTGATTCAGGTCATACATGTTGGCTGCTGACCTGTGTGGTAGCTAGAAGGGGTGATATTCAGGTACTCAGATGCTTTTGGCTCTCCTTTGCCCAAGTTTGTCATCACTTCTCTGCTGCTCCAGAGCTGAAGGCAGCAAAGATGGACACTCCAGATGGAGGCCTGCTTTGCCAGGGCTCTTGAGACTTGCAGAACAGATTGGATGTGTGTGTTCACTCTGGGATAAACAGAGCAGCCTCACTGGGACCAGCGAGGCGGGGCTGGTTAATGCCCTGGGAGAGAAACTGAGATGGGGGCGAAGACCCACAGCAGTGGGGCCAGGGAAGGAGGGCTTTGGGCTAGGAGGAGGCTGCCAGGCTGCATTTCATCCTGCTCCATGGCAGGGGTGCTGCAGAGCCATCTGCAGAGAGCAGACACACTGGGAGGAAGCAGAGCAGCTGCTGGCAGCAGTTGTGCTCAAGTGGGGGAAGCAGCCCTGCACAGCCCAAGGACTGCATGAGCAGTAGTAGGTTTATGCTGCAGCAGCCAAAACTTTAGTTTAAATAAACCAAATCTGTCTAACCTCAAAGCTGCAGGCATTCATCAGCCTTCACAGAGGCAGTGTGTCCCAGGGCCAAGTGGGACGTTTGCCTGAGGATTTATCCTGCAGGAGACTTCAGTTCCCAACTGGGTTAAAATTCTAGGCAGTCTTTTGCACAAAGCTTCACTGATGTGCTTCTGAGGATGCTTGAAACAGGGCCAAGGGTCTTTGTGGAAGAATTCTACATACCCAGCAGCACCAGTCTGTGATGGCTAAATTGCAGTCCTTTCCAATCTGTGTGCTTTTACTTGGTCCTCAGATTTGTGATCCCCAAAAGTAAACTCTTTCCTTCTTTCAGCTCTGGTTTAGCACACACGTTTTTAAAGCAGAAAAGCAAAGTATTTCAAGGTTTTCTCTGTGTTTCTGGTGGTGTGGCTTGGGCTGGATTGCTGTATTCAGTAAATGGTATAAATGGTATTTGCCTTATTGACAATATTCCTCTCTGCTGCTTACCATCTTACAAAGTAACCAGCTACTTGCAGCTTTTCTAGGAGGCTCAGGCAATGTCATGGACTGACTGTGCTCAGATGGGTGCTTGGAAATGAGATGAGAATCAAAAAATAGTGCTGCCCTGTGCTGGGAACAGCACAGGGTCACCTCTCTTGATAACGTGGTGTGCTTTAGGTCTTTCTAAGAAACAAACAAGGTTACACTTTCAGCTCTGAAATCTTGGTAGCCTCAGGCTTTTGAAAAGTTCTGTTTCATTTAGATTCTGGAATTTACTTTTGTTTGCTTGGACTATAAAGACCTTTTTATTCTGATCCTCAAGAGCTGTTTACCATCCAGCACATGTGGTCTGCATCTCTCACACTAAAATCTTTTGAGGACTTGGCAACCTTTTTTAGTTCTCTGATCAATGCTGGCTAAGGAACAATGGTAAAAGCCCATGGAAGTCTGTTTCCCAAAATGTGCTGCCCCTGTCCTGATTAGCTAGCAGCCTCTACTGAGGTGGAGGTTGCTGGCTTGATTGGTTTTTTTTTCAGGAATGTGGTGCCAATCTGGAGTGACTGTGCTGAACTGGCAGCAGGTGTGACAGTGCAAAACCAGAGGGCAGGTTTGCTACCTATTTTTGTGTCTGCACACAAAGTTGAGATCAGTTTTGCTTTCTACCCTGATTTACAGCTTAGTGCTTCTGTGTACTGTTGACACTTTCCTTTGGTCTGTTCCAAGGACAGCTCTCAGCTAAGGATGCATAAGCTGGCACCAGGGCCTGTGTTCTGCCTGGACATACTCTGCATTGGGCCTAAGTGGAATCTTCTGTGCATGAAAACCAATGTTTATGCCTTGCAATAGCTTTTCTATGAGCTCTTGTTACTCAGAGTATCCAAGAAACAGACTTGGCTTCAAGCCCCCCTGTGCACAGTTGAGGGGAAGGGTGTTAACCCAATGGGAGAAAGCATCGCCTTCCTGCAGCACTTCTCATTTAGCAGCTTGGAAACTTGCCAAAGAAGCAACTTCCCATTGCTAAATATTGCACTGTAAATGTCTGGGAGAGGTGTTTGCAAAGCCAGGGGAAATGGGCCATGCTGGTTTTTGAAGAGGAGGAAGATGAGGGGAGGAAAGGCAACAGCAGATTCACAGTGACTGCTGAGAATGTCACAGCAATGAAGTCCTAGAGGGAACATTTTGCCTGTGCCCTGGATCTGCCTGTGCTCCTACTGAAGCTGTTTCTGTGTGAACCTGAAATGCAGTGAAGCCTCTGAGCTGACGTGTTCCGCTGAGGTGTGATACTGTAGAGTTAAATCCATGTACACAAGGAGAAGTCAAATAATAATTTTTTTAGTGACTAAGTTGCAATAGCTGCATCAGCACAGCTGCCTAAGGCTTCTCTCTTTTTTTTACAAATCTACCAGCACCATCCTCGGTGTTAATTTTAGAGGATAATCTACATATCTGCACATGTGGGTTAGAGCTCACTGCTGATCTGAATCTGCCTTTCTCTAAAGCTTTTAACACGCCTGAAGCTCTGTCTTTAGGAGCGGCTCCTCTCTGTAAAACAGCTAAACCGACTGCAGGAATCCAGTTCCCTCTGCCTCAGCTGGGGGAGTTTGTGGGTCAGGTGCAGAACCTTCTCCTGTGGAAGGTGATGCGAAGTTGTTGGGATCACCAGCTTGGGGTGGAGGAAAGAAGAATTGGGTCCATCACTGGCCAGTATAAAGAGCTGCCCTTCCCTATTCCACCTCACATGGATTGCCCACCACTGATGGGTTTGTGTGGCTTGAGGTGGCCACAGCTTAGCAAGGCATCTGCCTAAAATTGGCACACTACTACCTCTATGCCCTGCTTTGCTTTACTGGAGTACAGAAAGTCTGGTTCTTTTCCTATCAGTTCATTTCTAGCAGCAAAGTGAAATAACTGTCCACTGTGCTGGCCTGCTTGTACCTCTTGGACTCTGCGCTTAAAGAAAAAAAAAAAAAAATTAGAAACTCGAGGGTGCAAGTCATGGAATGGGGGGAAGTCCGTCACTTCCTCAGGAAACACCTATAACAACAGTGCTTGGAAAAAATATTCAAGAAAACCTCTCCTGTTTTGATTTAAAAAAAAAAAAACCTTCTCTGCTCTAACTCCACAACATTCTCTTTTTATTTATTTTCCTAGAGACATGGTCCAATTTTTATATTTTGCTGAGTTAAATGAGCAATAAGTAGTAATCAGATGTTGACATAAAGTTATGTGTGCACCTGCTGACTGACTCGTAAAGAACAAGAATGCTTTTAGTTAAGAAATGGCAAGAAAATTAAAATACAGCAATTAACTTCACGAATAAGAAACCCAGGCAGTTAAATTATAGACATTTATTAAATCACACAAGACTGCTGAATGACCTTTTTAGTTTGATGCTGCCTGATGAAAGCAATTCTGATTTCAGTTCTGATTCAAAAAATCTGGAATTTTTCAAGGTTTTCCAGCCAAAGTGTGTATTTAAAGCTTTCAGGTGAAAGTGAGAGGGAGTGATGGTGCCCATCACTGTAAATAATTATCTTGCCCAACTCTGAGTGCCAGTTGGGCATGTGACTCTTGGATTATTAATGCCTTGTTGAATTCTTAGCAGGTGTAAAATTATCACTCAGTGCCCCAGTGAGGAACACAAGAGGCCCATGAATAGTGAACTGTAGAGATGTGTGTGCACCTGTGTCTCCATTGGTGCTCGAGGTGTTGAACTGAGGGTCTGCAGTGCAAAAATGTGGGAGCTGCTGCCATTCCAAACACCACAGAATTGCTGGCTGTGAGCTGGGGTAGGTCTAGGTCTGAGCACACTGGGACCTGTGGGGATTTCTTGCAGTTTCTGTGGGTCGGAAGCATCAAGAAACAGCAGCACTGAGCTCCACTTATAAGTGACCCAGCTAATTCAGATATGTGCTCTATTTTCATACTAACTGTGATCTTTGAGTGCTCTCAGAAACCTTTCTATTTAGACAAATAGTCTTCCTGGTTTTAGTAGAGTCTGACTTATTATAATCAGTTCTCTCAAGCAGATGACTGCACTGGTGTTGGGCATTGTAAAGCTTTAGGCCTCCTTGCAACAAGCCCAGAGTGAGTCCAGAGCTGTGACATCTCTGTGAACAGCATGTCAGTCTTTAAATGGTTTTTCAGTAAAAAAAAAAAAAAAAGTAAGTCCCAGCAAAGGGTGAACTTGATCCTCTCACCATGTGGTGGAGGGAAATCAGAGAGGTGGTCTTGAATTTCAAGCATGAGACTTGAGTGCCTTTGAACTAACTTCTGGGCCAAGAGCAGTTTCTCAGAAACAGGATATGTGATGTGAATTTCACAGCCTATAACTGCTTCCTAGTTAAGACAGACACTGATAAGCTGTACTCATGAGGTGTGCAAGAACTCCAAGGGTGTTTGTGGTAATGTCTCAGTGATCCCCTGCCTGGCTCATTTACAGGCTGAATTAGTGCTTGGGGAGTCTGGGAATTCACAGCTCTTGGTTAATATGTATTAATCCAGAAAAACCACCTGAGAGTTTTGGTCACAAGGGTAACACAGAGTGTGACAACTCAGAATTAGGCTCTTGACATGCCCAATATCTTCCTGGTGGTGGATGATGGTGTGATTTTGGGGCTCTGTATGTATGACAATCTGCAGGACTGGAATTGAAGGGCAGCCACTCAGGGAAGGACCAGGGTCTGGTCTGCTGTCACACACAGTCCTCCCAAGGAGGACCTCAGGACAAGGGCAGACCAGAGCAGTCTGGGGACATGGCTGGAGCTTGCACTCTGCATTTCTGAGCTATGTCTGGTCTATCAAAAGGCTGTTTGACCAGCCTGCATTCCTGCTGCTCCTCTCTCCACCAGGAAATTTAATGGGGCTGCTGGGACAGAGCTTTGCTTGTTCAAATTTCAAAGAGCACTGCAAGGAATGCAAGGAAGTTGTTGGACATGTTAATCAAAGAAAACTCATATTCAGGAGTTTGATTTATACCTATGCACTACACACAGATCATGTAGGCTGCTAGATTGACGCTCAGGCTACAGGTTGTAAAACTTCTCACATGGATTCTGCCCTCTGCCCCTTCCAGCCACATCAGACTGGAAGCAGCTCATGTCTGTGCCCCAGATGCCTCATGAAAGAGGGTCACTCTGACTGTTGAGAGGCACTTGTGCCCTCAGAGCTGCTCTGTACCTTCTTTTTCTTTCTCCCCTTCTCCAGCTCAGATATGTTCACTTAAAAAGCACTAGGACACCAAACAGCCCTTGTCCAGGATCTGACCCTGTAATAAAGACAGTGCAGTCAGTCCCTCCACCTAGAAGAGCCACTCCTGTGAAAAAACAAGAAGGTATTTATCCCTGTCTGCCACATCTGCAAACTCCAGCTGGAATCTGAAAGCTGAGCCAACGTTTTTGTTGTCATTAGTGCCTCTTTGTAGGAAATCCTGCCTAGAATTGCTTGCAGAATACATCCTTCACACTGGGAACCAGCGATAAGTAGTGCAATGTGTGCAGTGCTGTAGTGTGCCCTCCTTCTGCAGCTCACAGCATGGAATGCAGACACTGAAAGGCCACCAAATTGCCCAGAGAATGTGTGCTCATGCTTGTGACGCTCTTGGAGAGATTAGGAGCCAATCCTCAATTCTCAGCTCCCATTACCAGTGCAGCTCGTTCATGAGGCCTCAAAAATGCTGGCAGCTTTGATCATTTCAAGTCCTAGCATATAACTGGGGATGCCAAGCTCTGACTTCAAAGTCTGTCAGTCCCCAGATCCATAAACTGATCAACAAGCACTTGCATGTCATCATGCAGAAGGACTGATGAAGGGGTGGGGTGGGAGCACATTCCTTCCTTCCCCAAAACTCCTGGGCCATGCCTGGAGGAGGCTGGATGCTTTGGTGTGATTGCTTCTGGTCTTTTCCTTCCTTCTTCACGTTGTAAATTATTTAGGTGTCAGCATCAAAGATCAGAGAGAAGCATAGGAAAAGAATCTCAAGTAAATGCTTTATATTCCTTGGGATCATCTGTCCAAAGAGCTCTGCTTGCTTTGTGAGTATGGGCTGTGTTCAGCCACAAAACATCCCTATAATGGTTTACAGCTGGGGAAACTGAGGCACGGGGCTGTTAAAACGTGACTTGGCCCGAGCATCTGCACAGTCTCTGCCAGATCTGGGAGGAGTGTTCAGTCCCCTGACAGCTCCTCTGCATCTGCAGGAGCAGCCTTCCTCCCTCCAGCAGCTCGCCAAGGGCTGCACCAGGGAGACCCAGCTCCTGCACACCCTGCCCGTGCTTTTAGCTTGGCAATGCTGCTCCCATGGCAGCTCCCTGATCCCATCTGCTGGCCTCTCACCAGCCCCGTGCCCCCAGTGTTACACACCCCCTACCTCTCTGCATTCCCATCCCAAAGCATCATCAGCCTCTTCTGCAAAACCTTGGCCCACGTACAGACGTTCTGGGTGAGTTCCCATCTGTCTAAGGCTCTCCAAATTTCTTTCACTTGATTTTCCTCACAGGAATGGAAAAGGGCAAATGTCTAGAGATGCTCTGAGGAGAGACTTTCTCCAGGCTCTGCTGAGCTTCATGCTGTGCTGCCCCTTTCCTGGGTCAACATACAGGAGTATCAGGCTCCCTGTGGATGCTTTCTGCTCTGCTGGATTAATCCAGCTCCTGAAGAGGAGGGATGTCTTGTTTGGTGTCTCTTCATCATGTAGATTTAACCAGCAGTGGAGTTCAAGGTTGCTATGAACAGTTTTGTGCCTTGTCACAGGAGTTACCCATTTATTACAGTTCTCTTCCTTGTCAACAGCCCTCCTCAAATTTTGCTGTAGCAAAAGTTTTGGAGGCTGTGACTGCATGGCTCCCTTCGGAATGCCCTGAGCTAGCATGACTGCATCTCCCTGACTGGGGCAGGGATATCTGATGTCCTGAAAAGCTTTACCTGCTCCAGCTATCTAGTTTTATAACTTAACAACACAGTCTGCAACTCTTTGGTAGATGTCTTCTCCTGGAATGGGTCTTGTCATATTCTTGTCAGTTCTGCAACCTTCTAGGAAAGACTACTCAGAGATCTGCAGATAAGCAGAGGGGGACTATTTTTTAATTATGACAGGAGAACAAGAGACTCCCTGATGTGAGTTGGGCTTCCCAACATCCCTTCAGGAAACACATCATAAAAGCATTGTTTCGTTCCCTTGTCTGTTCCCCTACCCTCATTTTAAATAAATCCAGCCCCTCTGGGGCGGAACACAGCATCCACTAAGTAGCCTGTGGTAAAATCACCTGCCTAGGTTAAACATGGAGCAGCAGATGATTTTGTCTCTCTTGGAAGGTTACCTGGAGTACAGGGGAGCTTTGTAGCTGGCCCAGAGAGAAGTGCCAGGCCATGGCTCTTAGCTCAGACAAAGATTGCTTGTGCTGAGCAAGGTGGTTAGAGGTGAACTGAGGTTTCTCAGAGTCCTGAGCCAGCGGGTAGCTCCTGTCTGGAGTTTGGTTGTTGTTGGCTCTGTGTAGGTTTTGGGTGCTGGAGGAAGTAGGTGTCCAGTGAGAGGTGCTGAAGTTTGTGCTCTTGGCAGATCCTGCATTGTGCCCGGCGTGCTGGCACTTTCCTCACTGTGTGCATCTGCCAGCAGGGTTTGTGTATTGCTCAGTGGGATTTAAAGTTTTCATGGGCATCTGAGGAAGGCTTGTCTGCAATCCAACACTGAATAGCAGAGTTCAAGAAGACACCCCTATCATTACTAAAGCAGGAGAGGCATTTATTGCTTGGATACTAAAATGTGGCTTTCAGGACCTGCCATTGGCTGTTTTCTGATGTTGGCCAAATCACATATTTGTCCTCACATCATGCCTCAGGTTCCTCACCTCTAAAATAAGGACAGAATATTCCTCAGCCCTTCCCTCCTCACTGTGCAGCTGGGGAAGAAAACCTGGTGGGTACTGGTTTAGTTCTGGTGTTATGGCTCCCAGTGCTGTGTGTCTTTAACAGTAATTCAGCCCAAAAGAAGAAATCAACTTACAGACAACCTTAAAGAATGTACAGATTATAACCTCACCAAAAGGATGAAACAAATATCTGATCTCTGAAAGAGCACACCAAGATAATCCCCTTTTTCTAAAGCCTTTCAAAATCCTTTTTTTTTCTCTCCAGCTTAGGATAGTGAAGCTAGAACTCCTCAGGTAAACTTGCCAGCCATTAAGGGAGTGTAGAACAGCAGACTGTGGAGACAGAGGCCTTCAGCAGTGTGTGCTGTAGGGAATGGTGTGATCCAGGCCTTGGATGAAATGCTTCAGGCAGGCTGCTCCCAAACCTTCTGACATTCATACAGAAAACTTGTCTGTTTTTCCTTTGGCTGTCTCACCCCCCGTGACCCAAAATGCCTAGTCCTTCTCAGCTTCATTCTCTGTTTGGTTCCTGCAGCCTCCATCTGCATGGAGACAGAGAAAATTAGCATTTTTACTTTGGTCTGATGAAGAAAATTCATACAGGGTTTTTAGACTGGATGAAGATTCCTAGTGTCCTGCTGTTAATTTAAGGAACTTGTTCAGAAAGACTTTTTTAATGCTTGGAGGAGTTGAATGAATCCAAAGGGAAACAGTGGGCTGCTGGAGAGAGAACAGGGACATCATGTTTGCCAAGTGCTGGATTTAGCTCTTGGTGGAACACCCCAACACCCATCTATGCTGGGGCTCCACCCTCTCAGTGTCCCTTTACTGCCTTAATGTTTGGATTCTTAAAACTGGCAGGTGCCTGGATCTGCTGAGCAGGTTATGGCCCCAGTGCTATTTTTATCTACTGACTTAACAAGCAGTTTGAAGAGCTGTAGCAGGCAGGAAATAAAGTCCCTCTAAAAATACGGAGGGTAACTTTTAAGAGGTGGGTTTTTAATTGCAGCTCGAGCAAACCGTTTTTAGTTTGCATGAGTCTGCTCCTTCTTGTCTCCTCTGCAATCTGGAGCTTCCCCAAAGAAGAACTTGTCATGGTTGTAGCCTTATGGCCCCACAAGCCTGTGCCTCTGCTTTCCCTGGGCTTCTGGCATCCCTGCCAAGAGCAGGCAACAGCAGCCCCAGATTGTCTCTCCAAATCTGTGCATCTGCAGTTGGGCTGAGGGGAATCCAGAAAGGGGAAAACTGAGGAAATTGCTTTCCTCCCTCTTTGGGGTATAAAATGTTCTCCTCTTTCAAGTTAATTTGTTCTGTGAAAGTTCCCCTTGAAATAATTTTCCAACTACTTTGAAAGATCAAATAGATTATATTGAAAGCTACTGTAAGATGAAGTGCCCATTTGGATTTAATAAATGCTGGTTTATAGAGTTCGGCTCGTTATTTCTTTGGGATAAACCTATAGAGAATGGAAGGGAGGAAAGATTTTAATGTTTCTGAAAAACTTATCCCACAAACAGTAAAAACATACCCTAGAAATATACCAGCCACAAAAATGACATCTTAAATGCAGTATTTATGACTTTCTGTATTTGTTTTGCATAAACTTTTCTGGTTTCAATTACACAGATTGATTTATGGAGTTTATTTGGAATAAATGTAGTGCATATTTGAAGCAAACAGACTCTCCTGGCCTGTGAAGCACCCAGGAGATACAAAACCTCTGTATGGTTCAACCTGGGAACCTCCAAGTCCTTTTTATCAGAATATCTTTTTCCATTGAAAATAAAATGCAGAAAAATAATAAGGAATTAGATGAAGAAAAGCACTTTGGGAAAACATATGTAGCCAAAGTTTCGACTAAAATTGGTCTGAACTTTGTATTCAGTGTCTCATTCTGTTTCTTAATGAAATGTTCTTTATCCAAATGGAAATTTTACCACGAATATCATTTTTCACAGATTTGTTTGGGAGGTGTGGGGAGTTGACAGGGGCTGGAGGGGATTGAAAACTTCTCAGAAAACATTGATTTTACTGAAATTCATGTAACTTTAGAAGCCACACCGAGCTAGAAACTTCTTAGTAACTTTTCCATTAACTTCAACCTTTAGGAGTGAAGGGAAGCAAACAAGGAGAAATTTGCCCATAAACCATCAAGTCTTGATCTGTAAATGAGCTAATTGCATATTTTAGCAGGTTGGGGGGAAAACAGTAAAACAAGGATTGTCTGTATTGATTTATTTTTAAAGCACATAAGTTACATTTATCTCTGCTTTCCTCCTGTTCCCCTGAAAGGCTTGGCATCTGCCCTGTTCCTTCCTGTAACTGGATTACTTGTGTACTTTTAGTGCATTTCTAGATTGGCTAAAATAGTACCTTTTCTGTATATTTTAGAGGGGGTTTGCAAGTCATCACAGCACAAAGATGCTCTTAGAAACCTGAGTGTCTTTTACATGCCCACAGCAAAGCCACCTGGGTTTTAAATACCCAGTAAGTGATCTGCACACTGATAATTATTGGGTGAATAAAATTTAGGATTATCCTGAATTTGTTATTGAAAAATTGCTGGCAGATAAAAACTGAGGCTTGTCAGCTTTTTAATAGCTAAAAAATGATACTTTAATCTGCATTTGCCTGCTGCCACAGGGTCTGAGTGGCTGCAGACAGGAAGAGTGTATGGTTGTGTGCTGCTCAAAACTAATCAGTGGGCTGTTCTCCCAACTGTGTCATCTTTCCAAAAACCATCTGGTATTTAATGTCATGAGTCTATTTTTCACAAGCTGCCTAGAGTTCTCTCTATAAGAAGATCCAAGGCTGTAGTCAGGTTGTCATCATCTGTGCTGAATGAAATGGGGGGACTCCAGCAATCTCCCACCTGCTGGCCTGAGCACTGTGACCCATATGGTCACTCCCTAACCCAGACTGATCCAGGGGGAAAGTGACTGCAGGTGCAAAATGGCTGTCCAAAGGAACCACCTGTGGAGCTGTTCTGCTCCATCTTTTGGGAGAAGAGAGGGATCTTTTTAATCTAATCCTTTGTGACACACTGGATTGCAGCCTTGGCATTGTCATGGATTCATCCAGATTAAACTTTGTTTCTTTGGAAGCCAGGGTAACCTGAAAGATGTGCTCTCACACAGATGTGGGTTTCACCAGTGATCATTTGGTGGGTTCAGTGCTTGGCTCCTGCCTGGCAGTTTGTGCTTTCCCCTTGTAATCTCTTGAGTGTGACTCTCCCAGGAGCCTTCAATGTCCTCAGAGCACTGAGACAACAGGAGCCTCCTACCTTGCCAGGCTCAAGCACTTAAGTGACTGCTCATAATTAGGAACCATTTGATGGAGAACTAATTGACCGTGGCACATGAGTGCTGATGTAACCAGGTTTAGGAAGCATCTTTTTCATGCTGGCTGGGTACAGAGCCATGGGGAATGGAGCCATAGAGAACAGCACTAAGGAACAAATCCTATCCTACAGCCTGTGTGCACAAAAAGCTTTGATGCCCAATTGTTAATTGCTGAAAGGATGCAGAGATTCCTCTGGCAAGGCCTTCCTTAAGCATCTGACACTTCCCCCCTCTGGCAGGGGAAGAGCTTTGAGGTGGCTGTGCTTGACCCACTCTGCCCCAAGACAGCTTTATTTGTAGTAATAGTTGTCTGACTCTTGAGTGGAAGCTTTTTATTTTGAGCTGCCTGTTCTTTGGAAGTTATCCTGAGCTTCAAAGAGCTGAGTTTAATAACTTTTCTTTGCCTTGCTTTGCCAGAGAAAAACCTGGGCTGCCTGATTTCTGATGTGCTGCTTGTTGTACTTCACAGCCCTATTCACAATAGTGTGGGGTTAAGGAGTAAAATGCTACAAGTAGTAGGATATCAGCAAACTGGTAGGAGAAACTGGAGCCTGATTGCTCTGTGCATTTAAGAATCTCCAGGCATATTGGCAGAAGCCCAAATGTGCCCAAGAGGCCAGGATGGGAAAGCTGGGACCATTGTTCTTCCTTGGCTAACATGGCATTTATTGAGGCACAAGCTATTGCTGGGGCACCAGACTCCCACTTCCCTCTCCAGCTGCTAGTTTTCCCTCAGAAACCTGTTTTGCTCTCCTGTATAGAAATAACTGTGATGTACTTTAGCACGTGTCTTGTTTGTGATGGCCCCCATCCAAAACCTACTGATATCAGAGGAATGTTTTGCAGGGACTCAGAGGGATTTTAGATCAGATCCAAACCTTTGCAGCTAGTTTTGTATTGCTTTCCTGCCAGGACTGACTGTCCAGCCACCAAACTCCTGAGAAAATCAGCATGAAGTGTCAGTCAGGGTTCAGTTCAAGTGACAGCTAAATTTGCCTCTCTGGAGATGAATGAGAGTTGGTGGGCCTGAAATGCAAACGACCTCAAACAAAGCCAGCCAGTGTCCACACCAGCAAGCTTTTAAATCATACAGTAGCCTTCAACCATTAACACTTCAAACACCGTCTGGCCCTTTGAAAAGGCAGTTCATTTATTAATGTTCCTGCTAAAGTCCCTTCCACACTCTGTTCACAGGATTGCCTCCTGCATTGGTCAGACCCTGGCTTCTCCATCCCAGTCAAGCAAGGATGAAAACCAGCACTGAAATGCTTCAGGAGGGATGGAAGGATCCAGTGGTGGGATGTCAGTGTCTGGAGTCTGGCACCTCCCCTCCATTTTTGGGTGAGTCACGGCTCCTTCCTCTCTCTTCAAGGCTGGGAGGCTGCTCAGACAGACGTGCCTGCACTGTGGTGGCTGTAGATCCAACTTGGCACCCTGTGGTTCTGGGGACGGCAGGGAGTTTCTAAATTCACTGCTAGATCCTGTTCACTGGTGTGTGCCTGAGAGCCAGCAAAGGTCTTGGATCTGCCATGCTCTGGGCTGTCACCCTGCCTGACGAGAAACATTCTGAGCTGGAGCTGCAGAGCTGCCCTGAGATCTTTTCAAAGTCTGTCTCTGGCTTCTCCCTTCACAAGGCTGTGCAGGGCCTGTCTTCAACTCAGATTCCCCACACAGAAGCTGACCTGCACACTCCCCTTGCTGGGTTTGGACATCTCTGCTTTCTTGATTTTAAAAATGCTCTTTAGAGCAAAAAACCCCAACAATGTTGTCTTTTCTCCTGTTCCATGGACAGACACAGTGCAAGCAGAGTAAGCTTGAATTGCACCACACTTGCTGCACACCAGCTGGCCAGGGGAGAACAGTGCTTGCCTCTGTCTGGGCTGTGGGGCTGGAAAGGTGAGGCTAGCAGCAGGAGGCAAGACAAATACGAGCCTGTTTTTGATTTGCCATCTGACCCCTGCCAGCTCAGAGCACCCTGTCTGTAATCATGACCTAAATTAAGCCCAAATGCCATGAGCAAGGCTGTTGCTTTCTCTCACAATGCAAGTGTTTCCAGGTACCTAGCCAGAGATTTATAATCCAGCACTAATTACATTCTTGTTTGTGTCTGCTGTCATGCTGATTTGGGCTTTCTGTGGTTTGTTAAGTCCAGGAGCGTGCCTGGCCCTTTGTGCTGCCAGCCTGTGTGTGGAGACAGCAAGGGGCATCCGTGGCTGACAGCTTAGCAAGCTGCTGGAGGAAACCTGCTGGGCTGGGCTGGCTGTCTTTAGTAGCCCAAATATCATGGGAGACATTTTGGCTTGTTAAATTCTTGACTGCACAGGTCTGCTGTCCACAGTAGGTTCACTTGAAGGAAATAGCTCTGGCAGCAGCCCAGCAGCAGGAACACTGCTTTTCTCTTAAAGGTGGAAGGAGACAGAGGCTTGGTGTTCCTACCCAGCCAGCTCTTGCCTTGTTGATGGTGGAGAGCCAGCATCTTTAGCTGAGCTTAGGTGCAGTGGTTTGGCTGTGAAGCTGAAGATTAGATCCTTGTAAACAAAGCCTGCCGTTGATTACCAGTAATTAGCACAGCTTCTTCTGTCAGGATACTGGAAGGAGCAGGGTGGAATAACAACCTTTGTGCTGTCACATGGTTCTGCCATGGCTCTCACGGGCTGGGCTGTGCTGGGGACTGTGCTGGGCAAACCCTTTGTGAGAAGCCACAGGGCAGGACAAGATTTTATTCTGCATTGCAAAGCCTCTCCCCAGAAATACAGGAACAGTTTCTGAAGAAACCCAGCTGGGTGTATGCAAAAGCACTGGCTTCTCTGAGGGGCCAAACTGAGTTTTCATTTGTATGCTCTGTGCTGGCTCCCTCCTGCCACTCTGTGCCAGGTGACACCACCACAGCTGGACTTAGGCTCTCCAAATTGCTGTGGGGGAGAACCCTACTGGAAGAGCAGTTCAAAATGTAATATATGCTCTCTTCTACCCTTTGTCTGCTTTCTGTTTTCTCCCTCTGCCAGGAGTTCTTGCAGTCTGTGCTGTGATTGTGACATTGGGGCAGACAATCAGGCAAATACTTCACACACACACGCTCCGAGCAAACCAGACATCCGGTATTTAGAAATAAACAGCGTAAAGAGATTTGGGAAAGTCACTGTTCATGCCAAGACATTTAAGAGGCATCTTGGTTCAAGCAAAAGCCTCAACTCATTTCCATTTTAATTTTTTTTTCACTTTGTTAAACTGTTGAGTTAGTTACTTCAAACCAAACTGGATCGTTTCTATTTCCAGATGATCAAAATGAGGGTAATCTGTCTTCCACTTACATTTTGGGGAGCTGATTTTCACCTAAATATTTTATCTGTCAACGGACAATCATTTTACTGATGGAAAAATGTTTTGAGAAAGTTTCTACCCATCCCTGATAATTCACAGAAGTTTAAGCTGGCACTCTTCATCTTAAACTCTTGGTTTCCATTGCTTAAGAAGAACCTCCCTCCTTCACTACCCAGTGCCTGGGTTAGCAGGGATTGGAGGGAGACAGAGGCCATTCAGGAGAGGTGTCAGGTTCCACTGCTGTCTCCTGTCTCCATCACAAAGTGTCACTCAGAGAGCTAAAATCTACAGACACCATTGCATATAGAGTGGGCACTATTGGTCTGCAGTCCTGGAAATTTGGACCCGATCCAGTCTGTGTTTTGCTGGTTTTTAAGGGTCAGCAGTCATTAAAGGTGACAAGAATCTTGGAGTGAGCCCCAGTTAGCAATCACTAAACACAGGTGTACAGAACTGGTGAAGTTATTTCTTTGTAACAGCAAAGGAAAGTATGGCTGCATAGAGCATGGGTCCTGAAATGTGTGCTTAGTTGTGGGATTGTGGTTTGTCTTTGGTCGTGCTGTATATTTTTGAAGTGGAATTGAGGCCAATGGTATATACTTTGTCTCGTGTGTATTCAGATTTATGTGGAATGGATTTGAGAAAATATGACAGATGGGAAATAGATGGATGTTTTTTTCCATGCAGGTTGGCAGTTCTTTTTACCTGCTAGCGGCTTAAATAATGGAAGCTGGGTGATGACCACACATTAACACTTTCTGCTGCTCTGAGTGCTTTTCAAGAAGGGAGCAATTACTTCAAAATCTGCTCTCCTTGTAGTCAGGCCAGTGTTCAGAATTTAACTCCTGTTTCAGATTCGTTTAAGTCACTCATTTTTACCTGGCAGATCCCTTGCAAAGATGCTCATTGCTAATCAAGACCTAATTTCTGAGAGATTTGTGCATATTAGATCTCCTCCTCTGTTTGTAAATAGAATTGGGGTTTGGTTTTTAGAAAACATGAGCAGAGTCTAGGAAGTTCAGGTTCTGACTGTGTCCAGTGTTCATCAGGGAGAAATTTGGCAATGGCTGCTATGTGCTACTGGCATGGCTGAACATCAGGAAATGGAACCACTTCGTTTTGCAGCCCTTGAGGATGTGCTGGCCATGTCTGGGAATGAGGAGAACTTCCCTTGCCCCAGGTGAGGGATGGGGCTGGGGCTGAGTGAAGAGGGAGTCCTCTCCATCCACTGTAGCCAGAGGGCTTTGGAAGTTTTGAGAGGATTCAGTTCACTGAGTTGCAGAGAAATGCAGAATGACAGAGATTTTTTACAGTTTCCCTGCTGATATCTCCCGCTTTCCTAATCCTCCTTCCAGGCCTCTGTGGTGCAGATGGGATTCTGTTCATTGGGCACATGGTACACCATGAAACATCTCCAAAAAACCCAAAAAAACAGCAGTGTAGGAGAGAAGCACAAAGTGGAGGTTCTGTGGCTCCAGGAATGGTACATTTGTTGCATGCAAGTGTTAAAAGAGATGATGCTGACAAAGTTGTCTCTTGTTCCCTGCGTGCTTTGAGTTAAATTCTGCCAAGGAGGACTTTTCATCCTGCGAGCTTGGTCTCTTCTGTGGGGCTGTTGGCAGTTATTAAAACACAAAGCTTTTCTTGCCTACAAATCCATGTGCTTGATCTTTCCAGCCCAAATCCTACAAGTAACATGCACTTGTCCCCAGGGCAACTTGCTCAAATAACCACAGCTCTGCCGGAAAAAGGGCCACTGGAGCCTTAGGGAATTGGGAGGAGAGATTGAACTATTCCCAGCATCCAAAGACCAAGAGGTTCCTTCTTCTTCAGCAAATGTTTTCAGTTCCCACTTGGTGAATTATTGCTAGGGATTTTTTTTTCCCTTCAGTGTTTCCATGAATGTGGTTGAGGCTCTGATCCAGGAAATGGGGGGAAAAAAACCTCTGAAAAATGTATCGCACCATTTCAAAACTCAAGTGGAATTAATTAAATCCAAATTTCAACAGTGTGTCCAAAGTTGAGCTGGGCTCAAGACACACTTCAGAAGGTTTGATTTCAAAACAATCCCTTTGAGCACATGCACATAATTTAGGGAGGTTTCTGTGTATCCAGTGCAAGGCAGGAACAGGGAGCTGCCGGGTACCTGAGCTTGGAGAGAAAAGGTAGTATTTGCAGGCCATCCAGAAAAAAAACTTTTTCTGCCTGATTCAGTTTATCATTACCCTCTGCTCAGCAAGCTGCAGGCTGGAAAAAGAGTCAGGAAATAATGTTGTGGAAAGGGGAGCCAAACCATTTGAAATGGAGATGCTGTGGCTGCTACACTCACAGTTCTGCAGTTCTGCTTGCTGGAGAGGTAAAAAGAAGTAAAAATAGCTAAGGAACAGTAGAGAGAAAGTGTCCAGGACATCAGGCTTGGGCTGAAGCAAAAGAGTTTGGGAATGAAAACTTTTCAGAACAGCTCCACCCCTGAAAGGGAGGTTACCTTGGGGAGTCGGAGTGCTTCCATCCTTTTATCTGTTAAATTAAGATAATATCATTTACTGCCCCAGAGAAAACATGATGGATTTTAAAAAACAGGGCTAGTAGGCTGGAGCTTTCTCAGATGTTTTTTCAAAGCCCACATGCCAAATTCTTTCCTTATTTTCATGCATGTGTCCCAACTAGCTGTAAGAGAGTTGCACATGGGTCAGTGAGGAGTAGAACAGTCTCTTTAAAGTAGTATTTAACAAATTCTTTCTGTCATGCCTGTTCCCTGTTTTTTCACTCATTGTGGAGGAAACTAGCATGTCTCATTTACTCTTGACTTGTGGTAGTGACCTGGGAGACAGCTGATGGGGAGGACTCCTGCATGAAAGATCAATTGTGTCTATTTAGTCTCTGCAAATGAGGAGATTTTGCATTTAGAGCCTGAAAATGGGGGCGGTTCTACCTCATTTCTGCCAAGCAGCAACACATGTTGTCAGTATTTTTCCTGCAGATCTTCTGCCTGGGCGGGGATGATGTGGGTAAATGCCCTGATGTGGCTGTATTTCTGTGGAAATATATCTATACCTATACACATATTTGTGTGTGTGTGGCTGTATATTTTGGTGGAATTTCAGGTGCTCTGTGAGTTGATGAACTCTGTTGCAGGTGGGAGCAGAAGCATTTCTGTCAGCCACTGTTTGGGAGAAGGGACACAGCAGATCCCTGCTGTACACTGAGTTTCACAGGCTTTAACCTCATCACTACAAGAACAGGTATCTGTAAGTCAGCACCACCTGTTGCTGCAGGTGTACCTTGAAATACTGGGCAGAGTTCAGGATAGGGATTACATTGCCTTAGCAGGCTGAGAATTCCAGAGTCATACATGAACCCTGGAATTAAAGGGCTCTGACAGGTCTGGGAATCGATCTTGTTGAACTCTGCAGCCAGACCTGCTGGTACAACAGGGATATTGAAGGATGAGACGAGTCCATTTGTTTCAAAGACCTCCCAGCCAGATGTTAGCCCTGCTGTATTGCATATGGCTTTCTTCAGGCACAGAGTCAACACTGAAACCTGAGCCAGCTGATAACAAGGGCAGCAAGCACCAGCTGGGTCTGTGTGGCATTACCCATCCACCTTTCCCTGGCAGCTCCAACACTGGAAATACATTAACAGTGTGGCTCAGTGGAAGCTCAGGAGCTCGACCATCACAAAGGCCACACAGACACTTCTCCCTTTGAAATGGCTACTGACAGCCTGTTTGATGCTCCAAGTCTTTTGTGGGTAAATGGCATATCAGAAATTAATTTCCTCCTGCTTCCTTCTGTATTCCATCAGCAGTATTGGAAGTCACATTGCCTGTTACTTCATGGCAGCAGCATGACCTGAAAGAACACAATTAAATTACCTAGACACTCCTTTTCCAAATCCAAGCTGAAGAATTTATTTTTTTTCCTACTACCTGCTGGATCTCCTACTTTTCAGTTGGCTGAGGCTATTTCTGTTAGTTGGCCCATGTGGGTCCTTCAGCCCTTTGTCCTTGTATCCTCCAGCTTGTTTCCTTGCAGGTTTTTCATGTCTTTCAGAGGTAAAAAAGGAAAGGTAGGAAATTATATAAGTATAAAAGTACAATAGTTTCATGTTCCTGTTCGACTGCTCCTGGGATGCTTTCACATGTGGCAAACATACCCAGACAATTAATCTTGTGCACCCACAGGGTGTAACTATAAAACAGTGCATGACAGATGAAGATGTATCTTCCTTCCCTATTGTGCTGTGTTTGGGGGATTTTTTGGAACCTCTGCTTTTGCTGTGTCAGGGCCAGTTACCCCATCTGGACCCCCGGGCATATTCTAGTTGATGTGATAAAAGCAGATCCTCTGTGTCTTATTAAAATTATATATTAGGGCATACATTCATTTTCCCTTCTGTTCATTTTTCCTTTTTTTGGAATGGAGAAGTGGCCGAAATCAGAAGAAACTCCTGGGCATGGAAGGAAGGGTGGGAGAGAAATGGCTCACAGCACACATGTTCTAGAGAGGCCTAAGCTGAAGTGTCAGTGGTGTGAAGGAGCAGGTAACCACCAGCCCATCTGAGAGGGCTCTCCAGAGCCAGAAGTGCTGAACCATTTAGGTGGCTACACTGCTAAATAGGTCCTGCCTCCCCTGAGTGTCCTTATGCCAGGGTGGAGCACTCTGGGAAACTCAGCTAATGAGCACATGCTGCTGCTTCAAGTGCTGGAGGCAGGAAGCCTCTAAGAGCAGGAGCAGTGGCTGCTCACTCGTGTGTCTCTTCTGTCTGAGCTGATGAGTTCACAGTGCTGCTCCCCTGCAGCTCTGGAATCTTGTTACGCTGTCATCTCTGCCATTCTTTGTGCATCTCAAAGTTTTCTGCATTCTCCCCAGTAAATCCTCAATTTCTCTGCACTTATTCTATCCAGGCTTGCTATTTATATGGATGGGGTTTGTTTTCCATGCAGAAGGCCCTGTGGACATTAATCCTTTGGGGACATACTAGATGGTCACTCCAAGTTGAAACTGACTTTGGAATAAGCTCCTTGTGCCAATTACAGACCTGTGGCTCACAGGGAGTGAGAGCTGTGGGCAAAGGGAAGGAGCAGCACAGTGATCTGGGATTTGTTTAATGTGTTTGTCCATGTTGGATAGGCTTGTGCCTGGTGCAATCCATGTAAGAGCACCATTCCCCAGCATCTGATTCTTTCTCACACACTCATCCAGGGTTTTCCAGACCCACCTCTCTGGGAAACAGCCAGCCTGAGAGAAAAGACCTCAGCAGGCAGCAAGGATCCAAGCAACAGGCACTGCTGCTTATGCAATAGGCAAACATTGTAGTAAATAACATGTGTAGCTTTGTTATTAAGCTTGATCTTGTTAGGGGGGCAATAAATGTTCTCTGTGATCATTTTTCTTGTGGAATATCAACACAGGATAAAATTGTGGCTCTGGCTTTGCTCTTCCTGCTCATTAGAGCTCCATGCTGCTTCATGCCATGGCCTCAATCTGTTGCTGTTTGCCTTGACAGCTGCATGTCCCCAATTTCCTTCAGACTCATTTTGCACATGATAATGCTGGCAGTTCTTGGGTTTTTCATGTCCCTTCCCCCCTGCCCCTTCTCGCTTTTACAAAACCAACTTAGCAGCAAATTGTGCTTAATTTAAAAGGGATGGTTTGGGTAAAATACCTGTTTGCTGGAAACCAAAATCAGGGACATCTGGCATTCATTGGCTTTTAAAAGCAAAGAAATGACACAACTAAAATGCAGATACAGAGGATTTCCAGCTACTTGGGGGGGGGTGTTGTTTTAGTAAATTGAACTCAGATAGATTTGTTCTACTTGCTCCTAGCTGTTGATCTGGGTATAGTCTGGACTGAACCACTTGTTTAATTATGTACCACTAAAAAACTAGCTTTGCTTCATGAAATGCTTAAAATGTTTTTGGGTGGTTTTTTTTTGGTCCCTGTTTATCTGCACAGGATGGCTGCTTTAAGGCCTGAAAATCCTTCTAGAGCCATCCCCTGAGTCACCAAACTCCACCTTTCCACCAGAAAAAGCTTTTGTATCATATCCAGAACCAGGTACCTACTCTGTGCCTGGGGGCAGTCCAGCCTCACTTCCAATTTCTAGGCTGATTTACAATGGAGGAGCCAGAGAATCCCTTGGTTTGATTTGCTGGGCATACAGGTGGGAGTGAGAGATGCTTCCCAGAGCTGGCCAGTGATGCACAGGGGCTGAGTGGTGCCCTGCTAGCCTGGAGGCAGCTGAAGCAATCCCATCTAATCAGTAGCTGGAAAACAAAAAACAGCCCATTGTGACACTACAAAACAGTAGAGCTTTATTTGAACTCGAAAAGAATAAATGAGTCTTTGGCATTATGTGGGGAGAGGAGGCTGTGATTCTTGCGGCCAGTAGTGCATAATTTCTAACTCAAGAAGGAGCAGCAAGGCAGATCAGGCATGAGCCCAAAAAAATCCTGGCTTTGCCCATGGAGAGAGTGAGAAGTTGGATCCTCTAGAACAGAGGCTACTTTATGAGGAGTCAGAAACTGGGCCACACACAAACTGGGTATGTGAGGGTAGCAGGGCACTGCTCTGTTTTTGCTGAGGGATCCCCAGGCAGGTCAGCCTGGGCCATACAGCCCCTACACCAGCCAGCAGCAGATCTCTCTGCACTGACCCCCTCACTGTGCATGACAGGGTTTGTGTCAGCTGCCTCAGACTCCCCACATCTCCCCAGTGCTGGCAGTGCAGGAGTCTGGACCAGTATGAAACCAGAATTTTGCGAAGGGCAGAAGAATAACTCTCCCCACATTTCACTCACTTCCCTATTTGTCATTTCTGGCTGAATCCTTCACTCCTGCTGGATCTTCCCCTGGGAAGTGATTGAAAGAGCTTCAACAGTTTAATCCAAATTGCCCTCCAGTTCCCTGGTGATGCAATTAATTGAAAACAGGATTTTTACATCTCTGTTCTGCTTAAAAGTATCCCCTGGCCATCAGGCTCTCCTGCTATGAGAGCTAAGAGTCACTGTGCTGGCAGCCACATCCAGTATGAGCCTGGATTTCTAAGGGGATAATCCAGGAAGACATCAGGTCCCCCTGTGTGGCAGTCCCAGCCATAATCAGCCTCTCTCACAGTTGTGGGCTATTGCAGTTCAGCATCAGGGGTCATTTCTTCCAGCACTGAAGCTTGCAGTAGCAGACTTAAACCTTTTTCCCCACAGTAATCTGCAGTGGGAGAAGCCTCCAGTGCCTCCTCATGATGGATTTTCTTTTGAGAATTTCTATGAATCTGCTCCCCTTGCCACAGAATTAATCACACTTAGAGATAGAAAACAGCCATGCCTTTGCTAGAGAGAATATGCTGAAATGCAGCAAATTCCATGTGAAAATATAATGCCTGATATAGGCAAGCTCTAAGGAGACATAACTTGAATGAGCAAAATTCTGAGAGCTGGGTGAAATAGGCAGAGCCTGGGATGAGAGAGAGCAAGGCTGTGGCACAGTGTGCCTCAGTTTGCCTGTTTGACACATGAGGAAGAGGAGAAAATGGACTAGAGAGTTTAAGGCTCTTATTCCTAGTCCCTGTCAGAATTAGTTGTGAACAGGATAGGGAGAGGTTTAAGAATTTGGTTTAAGAATTTGGCCCTAAGTTCTGACCGGCAGCTCCTCCTGCCCACGCGACCCTCGGCGGTGAGAGCAGACTGGGGCAGACAATTTGCAGGTGGACTCTGAGCCAAGCTGAGCCCCAGTTTGGCTGCTCTTCCTTATGAAAGGGAAGGCATGTTTTGGTTTTCCTGGGCTGTCTGCAGAGCCTCTCTCTCTCCAGTCTGGGACAGGTGCCAGCCACTTCCAATGCCTTTTCCCAGTGAGTTTAATAACTCTACTTCCTTCATCCTGTCTTGAGCTCTCAAAATAGCATCCTCAGGTATGACATGACACACTCTATTGCCCTGCTGTCTGCTGCAGACAGTGTCCTCTTTCTTCCTGCTTATCTCTGCTTCAGTCTATACATAGTCCTTGGGACTGGCATCCTTTGTCATGTTACAGATGCCAGAGGGACTTGGGGATAAGAGGCAACTCCTGCTGAGAGCACTGGAGTGTGCTGTAGAGTGCTAATTCCCACAGCACTAGGACGCATTTTGACATCTTATTTTAATTTAGTACCGTACTTGCTTTGGTGTTGGAGCACAGCACATCCCACAACGCCTGGGTTTTACCTGAGGTGGGAGACCCCATCCTTTTAGGCCCCCTGAAAATGGTGGGTTTTTGCAGACTATGAAGCAGTGATCGCAAATCTTCCTTCTCTGTTTAACCACTGAGTTTTAGCAAAGCCAAAACTCCTGAGCATGAGTTCATTAGCCCATTGGAATGGTGCTTCCTTGGCTCCTGACTTCCCTCCAAGGCTCTGGCAGCCAGACACCACCTCTGCTGCCAAGCTAAACCTTGCCATGCTGTGTGATGGGACAGGCTGCTGGGCACACAGCCAGCAATGGGCCTGTTCTCACTCAGCCATTGAGCATCCCTGCAGACACGCTGGTTGTGCCAACCTCCATCCTACAGACTTCCACACAGGCTCATATTTCTTTTGAAGCTGCCTTGTCCTTTCACCCACACCTTATGAGGAGAAGCAAACCCACGTTTGCCTCATCCTTCCCTACCAAAAAGCTGTGTCTGGACTGCTGATGCCCCATGGAGGAAGTTAAATGACCCCTTGAAGGGACTGACTGCCATGGGAGCAACCTGGCCCAGCCACTGCAGAGCTCATTTGGCTGCTTTGGCTTCTTGCAGGCTCTCCAAAAGACATCTCTCCCCCTCCCTGCTTTGTGCTGCTGCCAAGTGAGCTGTGCTGTGCTGCGTCCCTGATCTTTTCTGACATTAATTACCCTTTCCTGGCTCAGGCTGCCCTGTTTGTGGCCAGGAAACCAAACTCACTTGCGCCTGGAAGCCGAGCAGGAGGGAAGAGAGAGTGCCTGCTTCCTTGGATGGCCAACTGGAATAAGCAGGTGTCTCTGAGCCCTTCCTGCCCCAGGGAGAGCTGATAGAAGGCTTTGCCCACTGCAGCCCAGGCTGGATCCAGCCAACTGCTGAGCACCTGCTCTGCCTGCTGGAGTCTCTGGGAGTGAGGGTAATGGGCCAGCTCTGAATGTGTGCCCAGCATCTTCAGAAATGCACCGTAGACCAGCACAAGTGCAGTGAGAAACAGCAGGAGAAGTAAACCCTGGAGGCCACCCATCTTCTTCTACAGGTGAGTTTTTAGGCCACTATTTTCAAAGTCGTTTTCCTCCACTTCACCTGGGTGTCTGTGGCTTCCTCCCTGTTCCCTCTGAAGAGCTCTACTGCAGTAAGTGACACCAGTGGGAAGCATGGGGTTCCAGCTCCTCATGTACAGCCTGTGGCAGTGAAAACCCAAGGGTGGATGCTTCTCTAAAACACCACTGAAGACTTTCCTGGCACCAGCCACATGCTCAGTGCCACCCACTTTCCCAGGGTGACAGTGTTCCTGTGCAACCAGAGCTTGGCTGGCAGAATTGAATGCTCTGAGCTTCTGGTGAGGGTGTGCAGTTCTGCTGCTGGGCTTTTGGAGACTGCCCCCAGCCTAAATCAGGAGCAGGAGGGTAAGTCAGGGAAAGGTAAACACAGACACAGTGTTGTTCCTGACACTTTTACAGTGCTCTGAAGTTCCCATCACACACCCAAATGAAACAGCAGCACTTGGAGAGTTTCACTGGCAACTCCCCAGTTACAAATTCATAGTCTCTATTAACTCCTGTGCTATAAACAGACAGAAAGGAAAATCCATACTTTCCTTGAAAAGAGCGGCAGCGTTTCTCAAAAGGAGCCTGTGTGTGTTTGCCACATCTTTGAGCCTGCATCCAACATAAAGGGACCCACGAGGCAGAGTTATTTCTAAAATACAGCACCATCTAGTGCTGTACTGCAGCAGGTCTCCCACCCCGTGTCCCCGCGGCACCGGGGTCCTCTCCTCTCTCTCCCTCCCCAGCCTAAGGCTCTCTGCCTTTTGGGGCTGGGTTTTGATTTGGTTCGTGTGTCAGATGCCAGTGGATTGTCTAAGGGCTGCTTCAAAAAAAAAATCTCTTTGTGCCTCTGTGTACTTGCAGCGTTCCAGCAGCCTCTTGCATAATTCATGGAGAAATTCTGTTAAAACTTCATCCAAACCCCAAATCATATGTGAAATGCAGCTGGAAACCATCTTTGTAGATTTGAGCCATTGCAAACATCCCTTCCCCCTGCTCCACCACACCTTTTATTCCTGTGGGTTAAAGCCAGGCAAAATTTCTAGTTGAGCAGAAATGCTGGGGCTGAGTGACACAAATACAGCTGTTTTTCTGGGCAGTGGCTGTATCCCTGTGCTCTGCAGAACCATAGAGGGTGATGTGCTGTTGCTGAGGGTCCAAAGGGGTAAGAAAGATATTATCTGCAAGTTACAATTTGCAGTTTAAAGCATTATGTTTTCCCTGGAAAATGAACTTCATGAGGCTTGAAAACTGCTGATTTGAAGTGTCTATGGGATAAAAGTGGGAGTAAAAGGGATTAAAAATGCTGCAAACACAATTTTCTGTGTGTAGAAGATGTTTGGCCAAAAGCAGAGCTGGCTGATTATTATGGAGGTAATTTCACCGATGTTCCCACCACCCCATCATAAATAAACAATCTGAAATTGATTGTCTTTTTCCCATATGTAAAATTCAAGGGTTCAAATTAAAATCAAATTCTCTTCAAGTTGTATCCAGGATTCATGTATGTGGTTAAGCTGTGTAGCATGGCATTAAGAGCTGCTGTAAATTAGAGTAATCTTTATATCAAAGCAACTTTACACTGCCCTCCCCTTCCAAACCCAGGCACTGTGAGGTAAAACCCTTGAGCTGTAGGAGCATGGAGGAGAAGCTGGTGGGCCAGGAAATGCTTGCAGTGGGGATTGACTCCTGCAGTACAGACAGGTTTCCTCCTGCTTTTCCAGGGAGAAGGAATGTTGTATGAAGAAAGTGCAGTCTGGCCATGGCGTTGTCTGATGTAACTATGGGTAGGAGTTGGGATGGAAAATGTTTCTTCTGTGGTAACCAATACCACAATGGGGAGGATGCCTGAGAAACTCGTTTCTTTCACAAGCAAGTGCCTGATACCTTTTCCCACATTTATTTGTGGGAAATTTACCCCAAGGAAAACATATTGTTTCTTTGCACCAGGCTTTGTTATTTCCACTTTCCCAGAGGATGCAGCCAACATCAGCATGAAGTTGTGAGAATTTGGAAGCAGAACTGCTTGCTGTGTGCATAAGGGGACAGTTTCCTTGTGACACCAACAGAATCAAAACTGCAAAGTTTCTATTTTAGAGCCAGCCCTGATGGCAGTAAAAATTGTCTTTTTCAAGTCTTTTATTTATTGAAGCACAAAAGCCAGCAGTGTAGGAACTTGCTTTCCATGGCTCACAGCAAAGGCAGGGTTGGAGGATTGTGGTGGACCAGTTCTCAGGCACAGCTGTGCTGAGACTCCAGGAGGTTCTGCTTTTGGATACCCAGGCCACAGTCATGAACAGTGGAGCCTTGGAAATCCACATGGCCAAAGCATTTTGCTGCTCAGCCATCAGGAAACCCATTTGGCAGGTGCTGTGGCCTTTGGTCTTACTTCCACATGTCAAATGTGCCTCTCTTGCTGATGTTTTGCACGAACAGGAGCTGCTGCCTCACACTGGAGCACACTGGATCTGCCTCCCATAAATGCAGTGCCTGCCCAGCAACATCCTGCCCTGAAGGAGAGAAGTTCCCAGACCCTGCCAAGTATCAACATCAAGAACATATCCCATGGAGACAAGGCCACAGAGCAGCTTCCATGTGTCAGCATTCCCACTGAGTCCTTCCAACAGGCAGCCCGAATTCCCTGCTCACACACACAGAGTTATGGCAAGCTAATATTCAAATGAAAATATTGGAAAATTCACCTTTATGTACCTCTCCTTGGCACTGTCTTAGCCTTTCCTGGGTCAGCATGGGACTGTTGCCTCTCTTTGCTTCTAGACCTTTTATTTTTCCCTTTGCCAACCTAATTATGAGCGTCCCAGCTGAGAGACTTTTCCATTTCCTTCATTTGCTAGGCAACCAAATGTCTGTACATTTCCATAGGGGTCTGTAAACATCTCATGGTACATTCTTCTAAGTAGAAAACAATGTCTGTAGTTGTGTTTACATTGCTATGCTTATTAGGAAGAAAATGCTGGGCTGGTTTTGTGTTATGTGCAACCTGAGATTGTACATTTGTGTGCTGTTTGGAGGAGTATTTAATTGGTTTTTAAGAAATGTATCTTGGGGGTTTCTTCATTTCTGAATCAACACAGACAGAGAGTTTACAGCTAGTTATTGTATGAAATTACAGATCACATGTTCCTGTGAACTTTCCCTAAGTTTACTGAACTCAAAAAATGCAAGTTGAGTTAAAGAGGAAAAGTTGCACTGCTTCAGCAATGAGCCATCTCCTTGGGAGGCACTACTTGTGATCAGGCAGCAAATTTTGGGGCAGTTGGGCAGAACTAGGAACAAATATCTCAAGGTTAATATCTATACAAAGGGGAATCAGAGATTTCCCACACTTCTAAGAGGATTCATAGTATTCTAGAAATATGCATCAGGAATCCATGAGTGCATCAGTTCTGATCCTCCATATAATATAGGCTGTGGTAATCAAAATCAAATTGCAATTAATGTCCTTTGAACTGAATATGTCTTTGAGAAAAGAGTCCAGTCTGCGTCAAAGGTTGCCAGTAGTGAGGAGTTGCTTACTACCTTAGTAAATTGTTCCATTTATTAGAAATGCTCATTTTATCGCTGCTTTAAATTCTCACTTCAACCCCCAGCCACCAAATCTGGTTTTGTCTGCCAGAGTGAAAAGTCTTTGGTCAGTTTTGTTCCTTGTATTTCTGCTTCAACAGAATATAAGATCTCTCTGTAACAACAAGAAGAAATTGCAGTACTGGATGCTCTAAACTTATTTTGTAACCTTTTAATTCAATTCTTGACTCTTGCCTGGACCTTTTCCAGTCTATCCATGTCCTGTGAATGGTGAACCCCAGCACTGTGTGCTGCCAGATGCATCAGTACCAAGTGCAAGGCCAGGGGACTTGCTCTTTGTTACTGATGACGTTACAACACCCAGTTACAGAAATGTCTCTTGGAAGGACCATTTTTGGAGACCTGCTCACCATCCCTTGCCTTACAGAGTGAGGCAGATCCTGACTCCCTCTGGTAATCTGGACCTGGCCTTGTTCTCTGGGAGCCACCCCAGCTGGCCAAAGGCTGCAGTGGGGAGGATCACAGCTCCCTGAAGTCCCCACTGTCAGTCAGTCACCCTGTGGCTGTGCCCCTCTGCCTGCCCGTGGCAGAAAGAGCCCAATTCAGTGCTAACCCTTAAGCAAACAGTGCCCTGATCTCCCAGCCAGCAGAGCAGCCCTTCTTGCTTATTTTATTCTCAGCATTTGAACTGCAGCACATTCCAGTTGGGTAAAAAGGCTTCGCTGTCTGGAGCATGCCAGAGTCAGGTGGTGAGCATTCCAAGGGCCAGACAGGATACTCTGCTTCCTGTGGGAGTAAACACTGAGAGTCATGCAAAGCATCCTTCATTCTGGCTGGGCCTCAACAGCCAGCACAGCCACTGGAGAGGAAGGGACTTCACAGAGACAGAGATTATTCTCTTCTGCCTTAGAGGCTACCTGGACTTCTAATCACATTTAAAACCCTGTATGTTTAAAGGCTGCTCGCTTTGTTGGCAGAATGTACATCCAGATTTTTTCCCCCCACCATCTGCTGGGAACTTGCAGCCTCACTCAGGACAGGGACCAGCGTGGATGCTCTGCACCTCCTAAGTTTATATCTAAGACAACACCATGGGATAACTGAAGAAGCTCTTGGACTTATCCCAAGTCTGCTCCAACATAAACTAAGAGAGAAACGTACTGCTAATGAACAGTTCAGATTTGCCCTAAGTAATTGCACCTCTGGACAGTCTCTCTTCAGGGCCCTGAGAATTGTTACTGTCAGGAGAGAGGGACACTGGGTTTGTCCTGGTTTTAAAGTTCAGAAGTCATAAAGAGAATAGCTAAAAGTTTCATCAAGCTTCATAAAGAGTAGAGGCAGAGTTCTTTGGCAGGAACTCCCTGATCTATTAAGTCCTCCTCAGCATTCCCATGAAAAGCTAGATTCCTCCCCAAAACTTCATGGAAACCATTTGCTCGGCATTCAAGACACCTTCCCTTGTGTGGGTGTGGTTGTTGACATCTCAACAGACTGGAGCAGATGTTGATGGCATCCTCCCTGTTGCATTTTAGAAGCTCCACCACTCACAGTCTCAAGGCCAGTGTGAATTCCAGACTCTCATAGTGAGGATGAGCACAGGAAAGCCACTGGGATCACAGTAGCCAGCAGGTTCTGCAACAGATGGTTCTAACCTTTCATCATAATGTTCAGGTGTTGTATTTTATGCTATTTCGGAGCCTCCCACTGGAGTGGGCTGGAAGGAAATCAAGCCCTGTCTAGGCATGTTTGAGCTGTGTTTCAAGAAATCCTTTAATTTCCATAAACAAGTGCAGTTGGAAATCTGGCCCTTGACTCTTGTCTGTCTTTATTCCCCATCTGTAAATAGAAAGAGCAGCATAGTCTGGCTTGCAGGGATATCTGAGGATAGAAGTATCCCCACCATGCAGGAGCAGCTCAGTTAAAACAAGTCACAAGAGCCCATGAATCCCAGCATCCACAGCCAGGTCCCAAAAGGATTTTTTCATCACCTTGTGGAATGAACATTTCAGTTTTCTGACAATCAATAAAAATGAGATTATATTCTTCAAAAAGCTTTGCCTTTCATACTGATATCCACAAAGTTCATGGTGCTCAACAGATTTTCCCCAGGCTGGTCTATTATATGTGTTTTCCTAATGGAGAATTCAATATTTTCATTTTTGCTTGCAAAACTGTCTCTACATCAAACTTTGTTTTGATTTTTATAGACTCAAACTCTATTTTTAGGGTTATGTTATTCATTGAGGCTTAAAGCCAGCAGAGTCATCTTGGTAAGTCAGACTTTATGGCTATTTTCATGAGATCAGATGTAACATCAGTCCAGGCTTTTGGAAGGCAGCTGCTTTAGAGCTGCCAGTTAATTTGTGAGAAGATACTGCAGGATATTCTCTTCCTATTGTGCATTTCTTCTCTAACAAAACTAAACTGTGTTCTAATACTTTAATGTCTGGAAGAGTTTTAATATCTCTTCCCTCTTGTCTAGCAACATTTTAAGTAAAGAACCAGATATGGTACCTTTTCAACAGAAGAGACAATAGCTTAAAAACACTGTGATTTTATTTCTTTTTAGTGTATCCAGCTGATCTATTGATCTGTGCTTCAACAATTGCTTTATTTATTGACCGTGCAGTATTTTTAAAGTATTTTACTGCTTCTACAGCATAAGCAGAGATCTTTGGAGAGAAGGAGGCTTGGTGGGAATGTTTTGAGGGTTGTGTCCTGCAGTGCTCTCTGTCTACTGAGGTTTTCATCATAAATCTTGGCGATATAATTCCATTTCCTAGAAATGTTCTTTTGCAGATTCCAGATTTTTTCATCAACATCAGTTGTCTGCAGTATCCCAGTGAGAAGAGCATTTACTTGGTAGTTTCAGCATGGCAAAACAAGGTGCTGGAGGGAGGCTCTGCCAGAGTCTGTAGGGCTGCACTAATGAATGTGGATTTCCTTGAAGTGATTCCTTCAGGGAGAAGCAATCACAGATGGGTTGGTTCTTAGACTCTGGGTTGGTTTTCTTTTTTGCAATACTCTGTTTTCCAGGATCTTTTTTCCCCAGGCAGAAGGTTTGCATTGGTGGTCCCAAACTCTTTGAGATATCTATGAGTAAGGAGACTTTGGCACACACCCCTATCAAACACCAACTGCTGCCACACACCCTCTTCCCTGGTTTGTTTGCAAGCCCCCCACTTTGTATATGTGACCATTCCTTGCAGGTTGTTTCATTCTCCATTTGGCCTAATGTTCTTTCTATGCTGTCTAAGTTGAGCTGAAGATCTGGAGAAGAAATTCATAGTGGTGTGTGATTAGCTGTGCCAGTAGCAGTTGTTATGGTCTGCAGTGGGTTCTGACATCTGTTCCAAAAAGCAAAGCTGTTTTTCCTTCAGAAGCTCTCACATTACTCCAAATAGCCACATCCTTTCAAAACATGCTCCTGTGCTGTTCGTGCTCTCCTCTGGAAACCACTGAAATCCATTCTTCGCCTGTTGAGGGACAAACAAGGCATGTAATCAAGTATTTGTAGAAACAGTAATAAGTACTCAACAGCTTTTGAATCTTATTCACTTCATACTTAATTGAATAAACACCAAATTTCTAATTATTGCAGAAACTCACAGACTGGAAACTTTAGAACTTTCTTATAAATTACAGTGCTGTTATAGCACAGATTTATATTAATGTTTCTTCAATGGTTAAAAAAAACCCTACCTGTCCTGAAATGGAACATGTGAAATTAATCTATTCCAATTCCTTTTGCATTATTCTCTTCCTAAAGCTGGAAACCTAACTTATCTGCATCTGATCAAGTGCCAGTAATGATAGTCTGTAAGCAAAAACTTACCCAAATTCCTGGCGTGTTTTAGTTTCAAGATAACCAAGTACAGATTTCCAGGGTGTTTCTGTAACTGATTTTGTATTTGGTGTATATTTATAGGATATTTCTCTCATATGAGAGAAGAGAAGGTGATTCAGAGCTCGGGCTTGCACCTGAATTACTGGCGTTGGCATTTACTTCCCAATCGTTCTCTTTCAGCTGTGGGAAGATTATTGACAGGCTTGACAAGGACTGGACAAACATTTCACCTGGACACCAGGACAGTCAGTGCTTTAGGATTTTGCTGTTCTGCTCTGCCCTTCCCATGGTGGCCTGGATTCAGTCTGGCTGGGTGCTGTGAGCTTCATGTCTTTGAGAGAGTGAATCTCAAACTCCTTGAAGTCTCCAGCTAAGCCAGCAGAAGGCACAGCTGTTTATACTTTTATCTTGCTGTTTTCTTTTGCTTTGGGGTCAATCTTAAAATGAAATCTGCCTTGAGGAGCAGAGGGTAATGTGGGAGCCTTTCTGGTTCTGCACTTACTGGAATAGGTACAATCATTCACATTTTGACCAAAACTCAGTGAAATAGCTGAATATTTTCTAGACAGCTGCCATGTCTAATCACACTTATTTGTGTTTAAATTTTGACGTATGGTTCCCATTTCTGGGAAGCCTTCATGCTATTTAATGGATACAACATTATTTTAAAATTGTGGACACAAGCAGAAACACTGCTTGACATTAGCCTGATTCTGAAACAAGGTAACCCTATTTAGAGTTAATTATGACCCCTTGAGGGGAGCTGGCATAAGAAGCCCTGAGAATATTTGCAAAATTGGGATGTTAGTCCAAGGAACGTTTATTGGGCTTGAAATAAGCCCGCATCTTTTTTTTCCTCTTTTTTTTGGTGTCAGTTTGAGAGGAACAAGTATAATTGAATTGGCAACGCGCTCTCTCTGACATTGATTTTTACAACAACTTTACCTTTTAGACAAAGTCTCACATGTTATTGATTTGAAAATTCATTGTGAATGTTTTAAGGTCTGGTTTCTGTCTTCTCTGGGGAAGACAAAGAACAACACACAAAACAGTACAGTGCAAGGTACAGGTCAGGAGCAGAACAGTACATGCAACATTTTCTTGTTTTCAAACCCAATGTTTGACTTTCCAGAGATCGTTGTTCCCCTTGACTTATTTTTGCATCTGTGACAGTTATGACAAGGGCACAAGCCATCTCTAAATTCATTTATGTGTGTGCCCATGCCTACACAGAGCTCCACTCTTCAGATGCCAGAAAACTCTCTCAAAGGAGAGGAAAAATAGCGAGACATTTTTGGAAAATATTCCCTTCCTTTTGGATTTAATTAGTAGTGCTCAATTACACAAAGGCATTATGACTGTACGAACAGAAAGACCCCGTGACTCCTTTGAGGGGTCTTGCACCAGAAGAAACCACATCTACAGGGCAGGCACATTTCCCTAGGGACTGAGAGCACTCAGCTCTTGGAGATGCATTTACACTTTGTCTTTCTTAAGTGTTTGTTGTCTCTGCTGCCATATTTCCCCTCTGGTTTTTTTTCCCAGACAACGCTAAATGTCACAGGACAGATGCTGTTTAGGTAGGCATTAGGATATGGCTTGCCTGAAAGCTATTCAGTAATTCCTGAATTTGAATCATTCATTTTCTAAAGTAACACTTCCCCATGCAGTGAATCACTTGTGACTCCTACCCTTGTGACTGGGACCCCAGGATGGACCAGCTCAGACACTCTGCAGCCTTCCCTGAGTAGCACAGACCTGTCTCATGTTCCCATTGCCCCCCTGCTCACATTTGTGGTGTTTCAGAGTTGTGTCATGTTGCACGGGCAGCCAAGGGACAGTGCAATGAGAATGAGTCTTTGTGCATTGGGGAGGTATGACATTCTGAGATCATTTCTCCAGTACAGAGCAAGAATTGATCAGCACATGTGCATCCTGGAACTGAAGGGGACATCTGAGCTTGAAGAAATCCCTGCAGGCTGTACATGTGCAAAGGCAATGCCATGCTACCTCCAGGCCTCGCAGAGCCCACACTGTGTGCTGGGCTTGTACATATATCCTGAGTTTATTCACAATCTGGAAAGCTGCCCCAGGAATGTCTGCAATCTGGCATGTAGCATATTACAGCTGCATTGCTGAAAGAACCCTCCAGCCAGCAAATCCAAGCCTGTTCCTGCACAAAGGCTCCTCTCTGTAGCTGCAGGCTCAGCTGGGCCATGGCCTCCCATGTGCAGATGTTTGCTCACCCTGTGTCTCCATCCCAGCAAGGGCAGGATCTGCAGGCTGTGGGATGTGGCTGTGTGTGCCCCACCTGCATCACCTGCAGCATCCTTTGGGCTGAAGGAAAGAGCCAGCAGGTGGATAACTCCTCACACACTCCACAAGGATCCTTTCCTCTGCTCCTTAGGCTCGTTTGGAGACCTGGTACCCAGAAGACAAAGCAGAACAAAGCCAAACCACATTTCTGTGGTGACTCTTTACAACGAGGAACTGCTGCAGTGACTGCCTCAGCTGTAGTGTCCATAAGAAATACAGAGGAAAACAACAGAATGTGGCCTGAGAAGAAACAGAGGAAAACTGAGCAATGTGGCCTCCATAATTCACACATCTGCCTAGATGGCCGGAGCTAAACTAAGTCCAAAGGACTCCAATGTTTTGTTTTTTTTTAAGCTGAACAGTTCTTCTCATTAGAGACCAAGGTAATTAATTCCCTTAGCAAGGAATGGCATGCACTGCACCACACTGCTTGCAGAAGTTGCTGATACCCAGAAGCAAAGATAATACTACATTCTCTATTCTCCACCCTGAGAATTCACATCAGTAACAACCCATTAGATCTCAACACATTTCCAAGAAATGCGGCTAAAACAGCATTTCTTTGGAGGTAACAAAAATAAATGTGACTCAAAAGAAAGCAATTTACCTAGGAAACTGAGAGCTCCAAACATCAGCATATCTCAGCTTTCTTGGGATTTTTTTATTTTTATTCTGCATTTCTAAATGGCATGGATTCAGTCCCCGTAGATGGGCCGTGACGGCGCACATCTGGTTTTATGGTTAAGGAAATAGCTGATTGAATCGATACACTCAGCACAGCTGACTGGAGTAAATAAAAGAGGCTTTGAAGGAAGCCTTGTTTTCCCCTGGATGGATGAGTCCATGTTCAGTGCTGTTGCAATTGCCCTGGAGTGTGTGAAGTGACACAAGAGGAGACGAACTGTCAGTGTATTTCTTCAAGAAATGAGCGTGCTTGCTCTCTGTCCATCATAACTTTGGTTTTGTGAGAATACAGCTCTTAAAAACTGTCAGTTGCTTTCTGCCCAGCTTGCCACAGTCAGCAAGAGAGGGAGGTGGCAGGCTGGGCCAGGAAAGTGGGACTGACCCATGAGGTTAAATGGTTTCCATCACTGTTATGATCACACCTAATGATTCTGCGTGGAGTAATTGTCAAACATGAGCTTCTTTGTTCTCACAAGCCCATGGGAAGGATGGGGGAAATTGTAGGAGAAATCTGTGTGTCCAGAAGGGTAGCAGAGGGAGGCAGTGGGGGTTCAAACCTGGCAGCAAACCCTGACTCAGTGTAAATGAACTGCAAAACTCTGGTGGAGCCCCAGGGTTTTGGAGGCCACGGGCTCATGTTTCTCTGCTTCAACCTTTTGGGCACAATATAACTGTAAAAGCATTGGAACAAAAAATCTCAGTCACCTTTCGCAGCACTGGAGCAGCCAGAGAATAGCACCTGAAGAGTTTGTGGGGGTGCACCATGGACCTCTCAGGATGATCTCCTGGGTGGGCAAAGGCTACAAGCACCAGTTTACAGCTCCTTGTCTGCCAGATGTGTGTGAGATTCCCACAGAGCAACTGGCTGGCTGTAACCATTCCAAGAACTTACCTTTAAGCTGATAATTGGGGGTAAGACACAGACCTTTTACAAATACCTCAGTTTTATTTGTTGCCTTTGTTCTCCTTGTGCAGACCATACACAGAGTATTTCAGGCCCCTATTCTCTCTTGAAGCCCATATTGATCACAGCTGGAAAGTTACCATCTTAGGAATGGTTTTTCCCAGGCAGTGGGAAAGTTATTTTCTTAGGCACCTCATTGTCACATCATATTCTGGGGAACTACTTCAGAGCAGGATCTGTTAGCTTTATGACAAATCCCTTTATTTACATGGAGGGATGGCAGTTTTGGGTTTATTCTATTAAAACATTGCAAAGAACAGGCCTGCAAACAAAAATGCTGGTGCAAGATTCATTCTAAGCTGTCCCCAGGGCTGTTTATCTCCCAGCTCTCCCTGTTGCAGCCCAAATCTCTGCCTACAGATGCAAATTGCATCTTGGGTTTTATCTTCTTTCTGCAGCCAGGTCACCCTCTCACTATAAACCCAAGCAAAGGAAAAGTAGGTGGTTTGCTTCTAACACCTGGAGGCTTTTGGTGCTCTGTTGCCCTAAAGCAGCACAGAGGGGGCTCATTTACCTGAATTTGACCTCTTAAGGAGGGGCCTCTTGACTCACCTCTCCTGGGTAATTCCACTGCAAAGCTGGAGGTGCTCTCCTAACCCAGGTAGGGCAGGGGCTTCCTTGTGTGCATGATTCCACTCCACTTACAAGGAGACCGTGAAGAAATACAAATACAGCTTGGTTTGGCTGTGCAGTATGTCTCTACTTTGTGCCATGAGGAGTTTTTGCACTTAAAAGTCTGACAGAGAAAGCATCACCTGCCTGCCAGAGGCAGCCGTGCTCCACCAAGGGCTCGTGTCCTGCAGTTGTGAGGCAAAAGTGTCCTTGGGAGCTGAGCTCCTGTGTGGAAGGAACTTGGCTGTGTGTTCTTTGTTTGAAAATGGCTTTGAAGGGGGTTCTCTTCTTAGGTATTGCTTTTAGGCACTGCCATTAGTAGCTGAAGTGTTGCTGAGTGTTTAGGGGTGATGGAGCCTACCTGGAGGCTCAGTAGAAGAGGAGTTGGTGTGCTATGGGCTCTGCTGGGAGTCCCTCTGGAACCTGTGCTCCTTGGTACTTACCAGGCTGGGCAGGCTTCTCTTCACTCCCTGAAGACTGGACTGTCAGAGAAGCAATTCATTATTAAAGGACATTAAAAGCTCCAGAAATAATAGAGCTAACAAGAAAAGATGAGCCTAAACAATGGGTTGCCAGTCCTCTGAGGAGTCAGGACTTGATTGAAGTGTGCAGGTTGCTGTAGGAAGACTGAGTTGATGCCATTTAATAATACCTTCTTCTCCTTTAGCAGGTAGCTTGGCTCTGGACAGAGAAATGGAGGAAATACTGACAGATTCCCACCATGGAGAGCAGCATTTGCTTGGTGAGTGACCTTGGCAGAGGAGGGGTGGTCACTGTCCTCACTGTGGCTGCTTTGGGGACGTTAGTTTTGGTCTCCTTCCTGTGGCCTGCTTGCTGCTAAGCTTTCCCTCTGCATCTCTGCTCAGAGTGTTTGGCCCAGCATTAAGAGACTGCGTCTGCTCTTAATGGAAATTGTGTTTCTGAGTGACATGGAAGGAGTTTTCCAAACTCTGCTAGTGTTTCAGAGCGTGATCTGGAGCAAAACAGGCTGCCCTGCTGCACTCCGATTGATTGCTCCTGAATAAAGTGGACTCTTAATGCCTGTCCACAGGGGCGTTAAGAAATGTAAAAAGTATTAGTAAATTAAAATGCCTGAATGAAAGGCTCTGGTATGTGTAATCATAGAATATCACATTAAGTAGGAAGGCAAATGTCAGGGGAGTTCCTGGCATTCCATGGAGCCTTGCTTGTCTCGCATAAATAGATTTAATAAGCTCTGCTAGAATTGAAGACAGGTTACATTTAAGCATATTTATTGGAATTTACATAAGTATACATCAAAGAGAAAATAATGCAGGCTCTCAGTTACTTCAGTCTAGTTTATGATAGCTAATACTTCATCCCTTCCAGCATATCATAAAGTTCCTTTTCATGGTCTCAGAAGAGCACAAGGAATTGAGTGAAAGGAGCTGAGTTGTTTGTCTGTGTGATGGTCTGGGGGTTCAGGGTAGAGCTCTGTCTGTGTTTCATTGGTTTCCTCATGTTCTTGTTATGCCTAACTCTCCAGAACTCTGAGAAAGACAAATGACAAAGCCCATCAGAACAGTGATACATGATTTAGCCTTTCCCTTCAGGACTAAGCAGGGCCCTGCTGAAGGCAGAGCCAACTAACTGCTGCTTTGGCAACAGGTGATCACTCAGTGGTCAGTGCAGGGCTGACCAACCATCTTGCCCCTTTGGCTGTATTTCGTGCTCTTGGAGTGTGTGAGAGCAGAAGATGTGTGCTGTGCAATCAGGAGTCACCAATGAGCAGGAGATGAGGTGGGTTCCTGGTGTCCCAGGGAGGCTGGGTGCCAAAGGGACCCTGGAGCACAGGTACCTGCATGGACACTGTCCCCAGCAGCCTCTCCTGCTTGCTGAGTGCCGTGTAGAAAACACTTGCATGTCAATATTTCTGTCTGAAGAAGAGACATGAGTCTTTCTCTCACTGTAAGTGTCCAGAGGCCAATAATTAAATCTTCCTGTGCTAATTCCCCAGCTAATAAAATGGGGCGGCTCACCCTGCTCCCCTCTACTTACACAAAGCTTTATCCCTGCTGACAGTGAGTGTTATGCTCCAAGAACCAGCCCTTAACACAGCCAGCTTGTACATCTTGGGTGACCTGGTCTCATCCAAAAAGCCAAGAAGAGCCCTTGGCAATCACAGCTGGAACTTAGGGGCCAGGCTGTGGTCAGAAACAAGAGCGTGTTTTGTTCATACACAGCCAACTCTGCCAGCTGTTTCCACACTTTAGCAAGTGTTTCCTATTCAAACAGAAAATGGTTGATGGGAACTGAACCAGATACAGCCATTCCAGCTACAGCAAAGAGTTACACCCACGGAGAAGGTGAAAAAGATGTCTCCAATGCAGTGTTTACCAAATTACCAGGTGTTTGGAATCCCTTAAGTCCTCTAACAGGCCTTTGCAAGGCAATGTTACTCTTGAGTATCATGGCTCTCCTGAAACAGCATTAAAATGAACTAATTTTAGCCTTGAATTATGAGATTTTTTTTTTCTCTAACAGAAGGTGTCCCTGAGGACACGAGGGTAGATTTTTATTTCCAAAACGTTGCCTTTGTATATTTTAAACAGATCATCTGGATGAAGTTCTAATGGCTGGTTTAGACTGTCTGATTTATAGCAACAGCTGTTCACCTTTGTAAATGGGGAGATTCTTGGAGATACAGAGTGCGTTTATGAACCTGATATTCCACACCAAGGTCAGGTCTTCTTGCCTCATTTTTGTACAGGTGTAAATCCAGATAGGCTCCTGTGAAGTCAATGAAATTGTTCCATGGAAGGCACAAAAATCAGAGCTGCAGGAAATGGCAGAGCAGTTATTTCTTTCTCCAGTGGACTGAATTTTAGAACCCATAGCAATTGGAGGTCATTAAGGTTGAGAAATGTGCCTAAGGAGTGATAGGGTGTTCCTGCTGAGTGATTGGGAAAAATGTGGATTCTTGCATGATGCCTAGGGAGCCATTTCTTCATATGGCTAAAAAAGATGGCAATCAGAGAGCCCAAAATTAGGAAGTTAAAAAATGAAAGAATAATGAGAGGGGGAGGTACCTTGGACCTTTTAAATATTTAATCCTTATATTTCAAAAGGTAGGATTCCTATTGCTGAAACTTCCTGCAAAAATTTTCAGTGTTGAAGTCTGGAAAAAATAATTGACCATTCTGGGTAAAAAAAAAAATTAAAACAGCTTTCAGACACCTGTATCAATAAATTTTTTACATCTTCAGATATTTTTATTATTTTATATACACTTTGCCAGGGGAAAAAAAAAGCTTCATAATTTCCTATGACATTTTCATGTTTTGACTGAGCAGATACTTTTAGGGAGCAGATACTTTTGAAAATTTGTAACTCTTTTACAAAAAGAAGAGAAGTTTAGTTCCTTCAGGTATTATAGAAGCTCCAGCTTAAGCTTATCTTTGGGGACTTGCTTGTGCTTTTTTGGGGGTTGCTGTAGCATTAGTATCCAAATGAATAATCAAGGCTATATAACTTTATTATTACCAAACCTGCTGTATTTCACACATTCACACTCTCTTCACCTCCAGCTACTCAATCCATCTCTGTGTCTCCATATAATACTCTTAGAGCTGAGTTGTTGATGCCAGCTCTGATTTAAAATGCCATGATGATTAAGTGTCCTCCATAATCCACTAAATGGAATAAATAACATTATTAATTCAGTATGCAATTGTCTGGCTTACAACACTGAGCTTAATATTTAATACAGTGTAATGGACCTGATTTCCAGCTACTAGATGCCTTCCCTTAACTTGCCTCTCCAGTCATCACTATTTGCTTAAAATATTGTTCCAGCTGAAGTGCAGCAGGAAAATTCCTCAGTAAAACTGAGGCAGAAATGAGACATGAGGAACTGCTTTGTGTTCCTGGGGGAGGCTCCAGCCCTGTCAGGAGTACAGGCGTGGGCTGTGTTGAAGTCATGTCAAAATTGTGGTACCCCAGCCTCGCTCCTGAGTGCACACAAAGTGTTGTTTCCCGTTTGGATCGTGGTGGCCACGTGGTCCTGGAGGAGAAACAAGAACAAAAAAGTGCCTGAGCTCCACTGGCATTAGTGTAGGTCCCAAAGATCTGCTAGAGGTAGTGCTGCTCCTTTGGATGGATATTTGTTTGGCAGAGTTATAATGTGCAATCAAAAAACGGAGTTAAATCAAAGACCTGGGACTCTTCCCAAAATAAAATCAATGGGAAGAATTCACCCTGGTATCTTTTAAGCAGCCTGGATACAAAGCAAATTATTCGGAGCTGGATACTGCCTGCCAAAACCTGCAGCTTTATTCATCTGAAATATTCCAGCATAGGAAAAGGCAATTCAGGACTATTCTCTGCTTTGTCTGGTTTAGATCTCAAGCTCCCAAGGGCAGGGGCTGCCTTGCAATGCCTGACACTGGGACCTTAATGCTGCTCCAGCTCACCCAGTGCAGGGATAATGAAGTGAGCTCCTTGCAGTAATGTGGTCTTACTCTGTAGGCCTGGGCAATAAGCACTCATTTTAAGACCTCAGAGATTTGGCTTCCAGAATACCTGATGATGGATTTTTACAGCCAGTTTTACTGCTGCTGAGTTGTTGTTAGCAGAGAACTAATCTGAATGCATAATATGTGGAAAACACAGTTTATATCACCTGGCAAATTTATGCTTCAGCTTCTCATCCAATCCAGAGCTAGAAACAGGATGATTTGTAGGATCTCCATGACCAGTCCCAAGAATTTCTTTGGAAAGGTTCAGAATTCCATCTGAAATCAGAGTGGAGGGTTTTTAAAATGCCAGGAGTTTATTTTCTGAGTTGACCTGGATTTGAACAGAACTAGCAATGCAAAGGCAAAAACCAGCTGGAAGTGTAACTGGGAGGAGAACAGAGAAAGCTCCTCAAGGGGATTTTTGTTTTTCCTTGAAAACAGGTGAGGAATTAGATATGGTTGCTTCAAATATCTCATGAACAAAGGAGGAAAGCATGAACCCGGGAGCTGGCAAGACAGCCAGGTCAAGTGTCTGCTGGCATTAATATGATCCAAACCACTGGGCCTATCACAAAAAGGATTTTGCTGCTGGTTATTCTGGGACCAGGCTGTGATGTGAGAATTCTCCTGTGTCAAAACATGCCTGCACTGACTTTCACTGCTGGACATCCATGTCTTTGCTCTCACTACAAATTTATTCTTAACAAGGTTCCACTGGAGCTTTGTTCTTTGATAAGGAATATTTTAAATGTCTTAGGTAAGGTTCTCTATGCAAGGAAAGGAAATTTGAGATGCTTAGTTCTTCTGTATTTCCTTATATTTGTCACAGAAGGTGCCAGAGAGCTGGCAGTTTGGTACCAGGAGTCTGATCCAACTTGAACTCCTGGAAAATTCTGTAACTTCAGCAGGACTTTTTATGGAGGATCCCTGATTGGAACACTGAGGCTACTTCAGATTAGCCCTTGGTTGTAATACACAGAGGAGTTGCAAGGAAGATGTAGGTGCCACTTCCTTGGAAGACCTTTTTCCTCTCTGCTTAAGGACTTCTAGACATACACCACCATGCCCTAATTGCTTACAAATTATTGGGTTACCACAAATGCTTGCACTGGAGGTGTCAGGAGATGCTGGTGGCTTTTTCTTGTTATGATAACAAAGTGCATGTTCACAGCCACATCCTCTCCATAGAGGGACATGACACTTGGAAAGCTCTTACATTTCTGCTTGTGCCAGAGACTCTGGGGTTTGCTGCTGTGTCACCAGGTATCTTAACAGTGTCATTCTCTCAGAAATCCTTTATATTGCTCTAAAACCCCAAGGAAACCCTACTCTGCAGCCAGCACTAAGGGGTACAGAAATCCATCAGGATTTCAATCCAGGGCATACCTGGGAAACATGAGCATGATGCAGTGTTCCCTGTGCCTGGCTTGTTCCTTGCACAGCCACACTGAACTCTGTTAAAAAATACTATCCATCATTACCAGCAGCTTTCCTCTACTCTTCCCATGTGTCCCCTCCATTGCTGTCTGTGTTTATAGCCCCAAAATGCAGCCAAGGGCCAGAATTGTTCCAGAAGTACAATGTGTTCATGCATTGCTCTGGATGAGAGATGGTAGAGTGGTGCCACTATTTTTCCAAGTATTGAGAACTTTTCAGCAAGCTCTGTCTGGTCGCTGTGGTGAGGTCAAAGCATTGGCAAAGACAAACTCAAAGATGTCTTGCACCATTTCTCAATGTCTGTGGTTGGTTGCCTTTTAAAGTGTCAGCTCTTCCTGCAGAATGGAAACAAGGTTTTGTCTAGGAAACATCCAAATGCCTTTTCTTTTTGGCCCTTGGGAAACCTTTTGAAATCTTCCAGATGAAAAACAGAAAACTCCCCAGGCTTGAGTATTTGTTGGTGCTTCACAACTGCTGAGGGCTAAAAAGTACAAGGAAGTCCAGGGATCTGTGCTGGTAGGGTGCAAGGGCAGATGAAGATGCAGCAGTGTCTTGCTTTCAGCCCTTTCCTATTGCCCTCCAAAAGAAGCTCAATGGCAAATTTGTCTTTCCAAGCCACAAATGAGAAAATGCAGTGCTTCATGTTTCCTGTACTTTGCAGTAGGTTTACTGTAGTTGATCAGGTTAACTCATTTTGGCCCTGCTTCTTAAAATGCTCCCTGGTCTATATTCTCAGAGGAAAAGCCACCTGTTTTTCCAATCTGCTGCAATATCTACATTTCAAAGAGGAGAATATTGTATGGAGTCCTGCTCCTGTTCTGAACTGCCTCCCTGTATTGGCATGACAATTTTGCCACATCCCAGTCAGTCTTCTACAGGTGCAGAAACTACAAGAAAGTCCCTGCAGTGGCAATTTGGTGAGGGCTCTTCTACCATTAGGGCTGCATTTTAGGGCACTTCTACACTGCTTTTGTCAGCAGTCACACTGAAAGCTGAGCAAGGGAAAATCCCAGGCCAGCTGGGCTGAAGGAGCTTTTTGTACCTGCAAGGCTGAGGGAAGCAGTGGATGAACTGGATCTGGCTTTGTGCTTTAAAGATTTCCCCACATAAGAAAAGCTTTCAGTTCTGCTTCTCTAAGTGCTCCTGATACATCCTGGCTTGGTTCTTTTGAAGGGCAGAAGAGCTTGGTGGGCACCAAGTAACTTTGGTGTCTCTTGGAGCATCTCTGGGACACCTGGAGCTCCTTATCTTCATGAAAGCAGGAGGTTGCCTGCTTAACAACCTGTGCATGTGACATGGCAATCATGTGGCCTGTGGCACTACTGGGTTCTTTTATGAGCCACAGGAATGAAGAGCTCTGGGCCATGCAGGGCACTGGAGTCCAGTTGGTTGTGTCAGCAGCCTATCTCAAATTACAGCAAGAACAGATGACATTCCAGTGGAAACTCCTTTACAAGGAAATACTTTGGATTCCAGATGTTTGGGATTTTTCTGCATATTTGTAAAGTTAAAATGTTCCTGTACGACTGGGTCAGCATAATTACCCATGCAAGGTTTTTTTGTTTTTCAACTGTACTCCATTTTTTTGTGACCATTGGTTGCTGTCCACAGTACAGCCTGGAAGTCCTTGCTGACAGGAGAAACTGAATTTGCAATGATTCAATCTCACAATGTACTGGTAGCAGTTTAAATGATTTGTGTACTCCCATTAACCAAGTGACAGAGCCAGTATTTCTCTTCCCCCACCTTCCATTTCAATCATAGCTTATTGCAGTGAAAAGCTTGTTTTGTCCCTGAGAAGGCTGGGGAAAAGGGTTTGTGTTTCTGCTTACTTAATTGGGAAAAAGGATTTTATGTGGCAGCCTGCACTTGCTGCCCTTATTACACGAATTATTCCTCTATAGATTTGAGAGCATCCTCTGAGCAGTGAGTCATAAGGCACACAGACTTCCCTGGAGAGGCAGATGCAGACAGCCTTATCCAGAGCATCAGCTGTGCTTTTCTTCTCTTTGCTCAGACAAAGCAAAGGCCCATGGGGGCATCCTGCCTCTCTGCAAGCACAGAGCTTTGTCTTCTAAGATCAGCTACCTAAAGACATATCTGTTTTTCAATCTATTTGGATGGGATTTTATTTCTTTCTGCAGTCCCTGCCCATTTCTGCCTTAAAACCATCACTGTTACCCCTACTACCCAACTTTACTGTCCATTTCAGGAGATACTTACCTGTCTCCTTTTCCTCTGCCTGTCTAAAGTACCAACACTCAGCTTCTCCACGTGGTTGCTTTGGTAGGTGCTGTGACTTTGGCCTAGTGGTCTTTCAAGAGGTGCACAGTACACAGTCTGAGGGCTGGAGAAATTTGAACAGTGTCAGGAGTCAGATATCCTTTCTCTTGGTTTAGCACATCTGCCAGTTCTCCCTGCCCACAGACCCAGAGCATCAGCACCAACATCTCAGCAAATCCCATTCCTTGCACAGCATTTCAAAAGTGTCCTTAATGCCATGGGAAATTGGCTCTGCGTGTGTCCAGAAGGGGATGGTTCTGGCTGGATCACACATTCAGCCCCTGGCTTTGCTCATTTGCCCCAGCTTCTGCACACAGGGATGAGCTTGAAAAGCTCCCCAGTCCCCCAGTGTCCTTCTCTTGTGCTGGGCAGGCAGGAGGAGCAGGGGAGACTGGTTCCTTTGAGGGGGAGAGCTGGAGTGCAAAATGAGCAGCCCACAACCCCCGACTGGCAGTACTTCATTCAGGAACACTTCTCTCTCCACAGGGGCTGGTCTGCTCTCTTTATCCACCCCCTGACATGATCCTATATCCAGGCACTTAAGAAGAAGAAAAAAGCAGCAAAACTGAAAGCTGCTATTTTTAAACTCTGCCCTTGGCTCTTTGCAGCACTCTGCTTTCCTCCCTGTGATTCAGTGTTCTTTTGAAAACTAGGCACCAGGGCCCTGTGGTTTCCTGGTACTTGGAACATAAAATCTCCTAATTCTTCTCTCACAGCAAGCTTCAGAGGCCAGGGAGTGATTGATATTTTCTATCGCTTCATTAATAGTCACGGCACAGTAGTTTCCTAATCTGTTTTTGCACTGCTTTTTATTTTGAATAATTTGTCTTTCAAATTTCCTCAGCCCTCCATGTCACACAAAGCAACTGCTGTTTTCTCCCCTCCTGCCTTTTAACTGCTGGGTTGAGACCTTCAGGAGCCTGGGAAGTTGTGGGTCCTTCCTCAAAAGGCTTCTCCATGTTGGTTTTAATAAGCTTGGGAAATAATCCTGAGGGTATGTCCCAGAGTGATCAAAATCCTCGGGAAAGGAGAATTCAGCCCAATTCTTGACAGTCTCTGTTCACCTTCATCACTGTGCACAGTGAGAAAGTCTGTGCCATGATCCATTTTCCCAGCTTCATGGCCAACCTTGGAATCTCCCCTTCTTCAAACTGGGCCTGCTTTGGAGTCCTCTGTGACAAAGGCAGCCCACCCATCCCATGGAGACCAAAAGAATTCCTCTGTTTGGCAATCAGCATGGGGAATTTGTAGTGTCTGAACTGTTTTTCTGTATTTCTTACGTACCTCCACCAATCTATTCTAGTCCAGGCAATTCCAAGTTCAAAACCTGGATATTAGACCTAGTTCTGTGGTGAATAAGGTGCTCAGGGCACAGGAACTAAACAAGTCCCTGGCAGAGAAAGGAAAACCTGGCATATCTCCTGCTGACCATGCCCACACCCACCACATCTTCAGGGATAAAACTATACTGGATAAAGGCAGAAAATGCAGTGGGACCCATTTGCAAGGGGCTTGGGCATGCACAGAGGAGATGGGGGAAAACAGGATGGGGGCCAGTTGTTGTGAGCCAGCTCCTCCCTACCACACTGCCTTGAAAACACCTGGAAGCTTCACCTGAACATGAGCTGCTGTCCCAGATTGAACAATGCTCTGTGCAGCTGGGGCTCTCTGGCATGACTGCAGTAATCCTGAACTCGCTGTAAACTGCTTTTTCATTCAGCCCAACTTGGAAAAAGGCAGACAGGCTGTAGTCTAAACACCCCAAGAGTCTGTATTTGCTTTGTTCCAGCACACTCTGCTCTCCTGTGATTTAAAACAATGTGTCTTTGTGCTTATCTTCTGCGCTTGGCAAGGCAGGATTTACCTCTGAGTTTTTGTCTCAACAGGAGAAATTGCTGTCTAACAGATCCTTTGTGGACTTCCGACCAACACCATCCAGTGCAACATGTGGTAAGTCATTCAATGTTTTATAAACTCAGACCCTCAACTACAGCTATTTATGGTAGAAACTGGCATATCAATAATTTATTTTTGGTTACAAGGGTAATGAATTCTGGCTTATGTTTTTATGACATCTCAGTTTGGATTTATCCAGCCCTTCCTTAGATGTTAATGCCTTTGACTTTACATTTGTTCCTTCTGGTGCCTGCCACAGCAGCTTAGGACTGAGGCTGTGTCAGCAAAGGAAGAATCTCAGCCACATCCCCCTTGCTCCAAAACACACAGGCCCTTATTGCTTCTGTTAAAGGGGAAGGTTTGTGCCCTGATGGGACACGTGGCTTTGGATGATCCTGTTACTGCACTGATGTATCCATTCTTAGTCATGTCCTCCTCTGATGCAAGAAAGGGGTGAGACAGTGGATAAATGAGTATGGCTTGTGGGGTGGCTTTGTTTAAGTTCTCTTGGTGTAGCCATCAGCACTTGAGTGATGCCTGAGTGGAGAATAGTTGGGATTTATTGCAGCCTCAGCACGTGGGAGGGATACACTGTACAGTGGTGGAGAGAAACTGTGCTGGCAACCTCTGGGCTAGTGCAGAGAGCAGGACTGGGTCTGCTGCACCAGCACATTTCTGTCCCTGCAGCTCTGCAGCTTTCAGCCTCTGATGTTGCTCTGTGCTCAGTGGTTGTAGAGCACTTGTGTGCCCTAATTCAGCACAGGGTTAGGAGATGGTCAGAACTCTGCAGTGCCCGGAGCTGGGAAAGGGGGCTATTCTGGCATGGAGTTGCTGTTAACCCATGGCCTTCATGTTTCCTGTTGCATTTACTGTTTTGCACTTGGGATAAACCCCTCCCCTCTAACTGGCAGATCCCTGCATTTCTGAGTTCTGCCTAGTAGCAGAATTGGACTGAGCAAAATACCACAGGAAGGGACGATGCTGAAAGAAGTATTTATTAACTCTGTTACCAGATGCAGAATGGTAGGCAGCATATCCAGGCCAGACACATCTAACCAAATTTATCTGAAGGTCATGAATCAACAGAGGTCCAGCAGAGGTTTTCTGACTACATGCCCAACAGATGTGCTCTTGCCTGACCATATCCTATCTCAAATGTACATGTTGCCTGACTGAACTCAGCGTTTTTATCTTCCAATCACCCCTGTTGAAATTCAGTGAGGTGCTTAGAAGCCAAGAGCTTATGGTTTCAAAGAGAATGAGGAGTTTTTAAGTTTCAACTTGGGAAAGTCTGAATCTTGAGAGACCAAGCTTTTCAGCAAGTATTTTCCACGTGAAATTTTGTGTCTTGCAATACCTGGGGATGGTTCTGTCAAGCCACCTGCAGCAGTGAGGTCTTTGGTCCAAAGTCTCCTGGAAGTGTAGGGCAGTTTGCCTGAGAACAGGGATGGGCAGTTTCTCTCTCTTTCGATTTCAAAAGCTAGCAAAACCTTCTTTAACATGACAAGTTAAAGAACATGTCACATCCCCCTGCTCTGTGTGCATGCTTATCCTTAATGATGTGCTTTTAAGGATCTTGGAAAAGAACCAAAAGGAGAGCTTTGAAAACTCGCTCATACAGAATAATTGTATTTAACCTATGCTGTCAGTTCACACCGTATCATCTTCGAGAATAATAAATAAGCAGTCAGCATTCTTACAGTAAGCTCTCACTATTCAGTACCAGGAGGTGAGGGGACATGTGCCTCCCCAGACATCAGGTAGGCCCTGGGGGTGGTGGGAGTGCTTGGTTTGGGTTTTACACTTGACGGTAGCAGCGGGGGGATGAAGTTAAAATGCAATCATTCTGAGTCAAACAGTAAGGCCTAGGAAAACAGATGTGGGATGTGTGCCATGAGCCAAGATCAACTTCACAAAACTCAAAAGATTACTTCTAGAAAAACTGGAGGGGGGGTGGAATTATCCAGTCAGGGTTGTGATGGATGGGGGCACAGAAATAGTTCAGGAAAGTCAAACAACAGAATCTGCAGCACAAAAATGTTAACTTCATGGTGTTGGCTTTTTTGTCATAGGTACGAAATTCTTTCAATAGGATATGAAGGGTATTAATTAGTATCTTCCTCTGACATAAAATGGGGGAACAGTGGCTTATTTCTCTGAACTGTTTCTGCACTATCTCAAGAGCAAAGCTGCCTTCCTCTTTAAAATCCTGAGCATATAGGGCTAATCAGAGTACAACACTTTGAGACCACTAAGCTCACCCCAAGTATTGCAAACCAGCTGGGCACTAGATTGTATTTACCTGTTCTTCTGGCCTGGCTTCTGCATCCAGGTTGTTTCTCATGGTGCTGCTCTGCATCAGGTGTCTCACTGTACTGGGTCTTACACTCTGTGCAAGAGTGGCCATGGAGACAAAGCACTTCCCAGCTCAGCTGCAAGCACAATTCTGGTTGCTGCATCTTGTCCAGGGTGAGAGATCCCTGTGCATCTCTAAGCCCTGTGCTCGTGGGGCTCCAGGCAAGAGGCTCAGAAGGAGTTTTGTTTGCTGTCTGGGAGCTCTTACCCTGCAGCCTCAAAATCCTTTGGACTTAACTGCAGGCTGTAAACCAGGCTGGGAGACACTTGCTTCTAGCTGTTTGTCTCCAGAGGTAAACCACTGTTCATACAGTCCTAGCCTCTAGCTCGTAGGATGAAATTCCCTTTCCATGCCAGAAAAGCAGCAGCTCCAGCCTACAGAAAGCTCATTTGCCATGGCTGTGCTGTGGGTGTGTTTTCCTCCACAGTAGCACCAGTGTCTGGCTGGAAACCATGGCAGATGAGGCTCTTAGTAAAACCTCTCATCCCTCACCAGAATGCAAGACAAAAGAGCTGCATCTCTGATGGACAGGCTCATATCTCCCTCTGAGGAGAACCATTACAAAAATATTTCCCAGATATTTGGCTGGGCATTTCACAAAACTATCCAGTTTCATGATGCTAATTTTCCCATTGTCTAGACAGTTGCAAATCCAGACAGCATTATCAGTGTGAACCCACTGCGCACACACAGACACACAAAAGCCCATTTTTCTGCCCATAGGTTTTACAGGTGTGTTCTTGCTCATGGTGGTCACCTTCTGAATTGCTCCAAAGTGCCTGGGCAAATCCCATAGGGATCCCATTCCTCCTGCAAGGCTGGCACTTGGTTCAAGCAACACTGAAATGTGTGGATGGTCTGAAGGTTGAGCTGGAGAGAGAACCTAGCCCCTCACTGCCTACCTTGTCCTGCAAGAAAAACAAACTGTGCTCAGGGTTGGACAGTGCTGTGAGCCAAGCCTGGACATCCCTCCTTGGGACAATCTCCTGCCACAGCGGTGTTCCAAGGATGAAAGTGTTCTTTTGTGGCTTGCATGCTGGAAGTGTCCCTGGAAAGATAGTCTGGGGCTGTAGGCTGTAGATGAGGCCCTGCCAGTCTCCTGACAATAAAAAGGTCTGTGGGCATTTGTTCCCTCTGTCTGGCTTGAAATACCTGTGTGGAGGAACAGCACATTCTGGCCCTGCACAGCAGGGGTGCCAGCCCACACTTGAAGTCAGGCTACAGCATCTTCCCAGACTTTGGCATAATCAGTTCCTGTATTTATAGCTCCTCTGTAATGCCAAGGGGCAAAAACACAGTAGGAGCAGGAACTTCATTATTTACAAATAACTTTGGAATGAAGATGCTTAACCAGCAGCAGCATTTCCTGTTGTTTCTCTTCTCTAACTTGCTAAATTCTTCACCTTTTTTCCCAGGGCCTCTTTCCATATGTGCATGGTTTTCCTGGCCCACCAAAGTGGGGGTAGCCCCTGCCTGCTGGGCTGTACCTGGCTCTGGCCACATTTCTGTGGAAGATCCATGTGAAATAAGAAGGGCTTGCCTGCAGCACCCTTCCAACTTTTTTGGAGGGTACAGGAACTCACTCTGTGTTTGTGGAATGTGAATCTTGCCAAGCAGCTCTTGACTGTGTGTGGGTTTACCAGTGTGACTGAGGCAGCAATATTGTTCTACTAATGAGAGTCCAGGGCTTGCAGTGTCTGACCAGCAATGACCTTGGTCTTTCCCTGGTGAGGGCTCCACCCAGGCTGGGGGATTTGTTTCCAGGAGCTGCTACTGGCTCCTAAAGGTGAACAAAAGGGAAGGAACTAAATATCATGGAAAATAACCACAACGTGGTGGTTTCATCTTCTGACTCAGAGGTGTCTGTTACCAGAGCCTGGGAGGTGCAGGCAGAGAGAACCCAGTGGGATCTGAGCAGTGCTGAGATAATGTTCCAGACAGCCAGTCCATGCAGGAGTGGAGGAGGAAGAGGGCAGTTCTAGGTCAAAATCTGTGAGGCTTTGCAGTGAAAGTGTTGGGAAGGGAGGGCTGGAAAAGTCCTTTCTTCCTCCAGGATAGCTGTGGTCTGTTCCCCAGCTGAACTCTCACTCTTTGTCTGCTCTAATCCACATCTTCCCTCTGCCAGCTGGGTTTGTTTTGCAACTTCAGATCTGATCTCCTTGGTTTGTCCTGTGTGTCTTGCTTAGTTTTCACTTCTTCCAAGTTTCCACCATATACACTTTAGAGCAGAGCATCCTATTTGCCCCTTTGTGACTGAAAAGGGAAAGTATTGTGGCTCTAATAATAGCAGAAATCTTCTAGCCCGAAGTATTTTGCAGAAGGTTGGTTACATCAGCAACTTTACTACTGCAACTCTCACAGCGACATTTGACTTGTTGAAGTCTGAAAGATTCAAGTTTTATGTCCCCATTCAAGTTTTATGTCCATGGAACAGGACATAAAAGGGGCAGTGGCCAGAACAATGTTAGCATGAACAGAGAGGGTGTTTCTGAATCCCTATACCAGAGCAAAACCCAAGAACTTGGTTAGATTTTTGGATTTGAAATGCCCTTTTGTATTTTGAGATGCCTGGGAAATGCATGTAATTGGTTATTCTGTGCCCTTCTGACAGAAGTGAGGAGAGCAGACATCTCCTTAAATTTTCTTGCAACAGGTCTGCAGATGAGTCTCTGACAGACTTGACTTGAAACCACCCTAACATCACTCTGCAGACCAGAAACACAGATCAGGCCCTGGGATTTGAGGGGTTGTCCTGCTCTGCCACAGCCCTCTGGCACACTCTAGAGTAAGCAATTGGCTTCAGTGGAGTGAGAGGGAGTTATTGACCCAACACTGATTGCATTGGAAGGATGTGAACTCAAAATGTTTGAGCAACAGGTGGCCAGCAAAGGTCATCAGAAAGACAGGTCCAAAGGCAAAGCTTTTTTAACAGGTGTGCACAAGCACTGTTGAAAGAGACTGTAGTAATTATTTCTAAGGCTATGATATCCCTGAGGAAACCCCCTTTTGGCAGCAGCCTGGCCTTATGCTTCCCATCAATTGTAGCTTTGTCTCTTCTGAAGCCCCCTGCTGCAAACGAGCAAACAACTGGCTGAGACAAGATGTATGGAAAATATTGCCTGAGCTGGAGAGGTAATGGCAAATCCCATGCCAGGAGGAATAATAAAAAGGAGATCATTGATATAACTGTGCTAGTCTCAATAGGTTTTCCACCAGGCATGTGGGAGCACCTATAAAGGAGGCATTGTCTGTACTGTCACTGAAGGGAAACAGGAGAAATGAGCTGGAGAAGGTGAGGGAAGGGTGGCTGTGCCTGGTGAGCAAAATTGATCAGTATCAGCAGAATGGGAAAGGGAGTGGCTGTGAATGCTGAGGATCAAAAGGTGTCCATCAGGCTGTTGTTCATTAGCCAGGCCCCTGCTCTCAATCCTCAGTGACAGACTGGGACTTGAACTGCAGGTTTGAGTCCAGTGGCTTCAGTGCATCTTGCCCAGAGCCCCCATGCATGGATGCAGATTTTGCATCTGCAAATGGTGCAGGTTTATCAATGTGCAGGACCTGTGCTGTGGTGTTAGCAGGGCCTGGGCACGTGGAGATTTTAAGGTCACTGAGATTTTAAGGTCACAGCACCAACTGAATGTGTTTGTCTCTAACAGGAATGCAGAGTTAGGCCCGTGTTTGAGCACTGTTACAAATGTCAGCCCTGCAAGTGATACAATGCAGAAGAGATTCCCTGAGGGTTGAGTATTGCACTCCCTCCCCAGGATCTTCCTGTGACACTCTTCTACAGGGCAGCTTCAATGAATTTGGGTATTGTTCTTCTCTAGGGACTTCACAGAAACCTCTTCTGAAACCTCGATTGCAATCTCAACCTGATTAAAAGGGATGGGGAAGGGTGTATCTCACCAATAAAGACACCCTAAGGCTCTGAACATTTGCAGACAGGAGCACCTCTTCTCCAGCCTCTCTCCCTTTGCTTCCTTGGCTGTAGATAACAAGTGCTTTGCTTCCAGTTTGCCTGATTCTTGGAAACCTGAGGCAGACAGCAGCCTGCTCTTCCAACATGCTGTAGAAAAAAAATTAAAGGTGTGTGGGAGGGAGGAGGAGAAGAACTATTTCCTGCAGTGAAACTCGATCCTTTTCAACTTAAAAATAGGAAGAAAACAAGTTCCTGTGGGACCTTCTATAAAAGGGTTTGGTGTTTGCCTACTCTCAGCCCCACCTCCCAGAGCTCCCCATTTGTCTGATGCCTTGGAAAGAGCCCTCCTGAGCACAAACCCAGATCTGTGGCTGCAGCCCTGCTGCTGGGGGAAGCAGCTCTGCTCCACGGTGGGGGTCAGCTGCAGGGGGGTGTAATGCACTGTGACAGGTAGCAAAGCCCAGGATTAAGTGTTCTTTGTGTGGACCTACCATGCAAACAGCTTTTCCTGGGCCTCTTTTTCTTGCTGTAAATTTTGTCCAGACCACTATAAAGGTACAAGGAATTGCTGAGCATTTTTTTCAGGCTGTGGCAAGCCAGGAGCCCCCAGGAGGGATCACACAAACAGCAGCCAAGCCCCCATCTGTGCTTGCATCCCCTGTGGTGGCCCTGTGAGCTGTAAGCCTCTATGCAGGGCACTGGAGGAGAGGAAATTCTGGGCACAGCTTATCCAGGCTTGATTGCCTGATCAGAATCCAGCGCCTCACAGCCACAGCCATGTCCCTGCTTGTCCCTGCTGCTGGATGTCTGCTCTCCTCTCCCTCCCACCCGTCCTCTCACTCCTTTCTGCATCACCACCTGATTGCAGGGCTGAGTGGCAGTGCCACAGACCCCAACAGAGCAGCCTGTCCCCCCTGTGCTCTCCCCTGTCAGTCCTGTTCCTTCTTTTACCTTCACTTTCTCAGTCTTGCTCTCCTCTCCCTCCTTCAGCATCTGCATTGGCAGGGTAGGGCTAAAGGCAGCTAGAGAGGCAGGTTTTCTGGAAGCTCCTGTTCCTCTCTAGGGAAGAGAAAATTAAGCTTTAGGAGGCAGAAAAGATAGCCAGAAGGTCTCAACATCAGTGGCAATGACAGCCCCACTGAGAATGCTGCTGCAGTTCTGCTGCCCCAGGGGTGCTGTTGGACCTGACATGGCCTGGCCCCATGACAGGCACTGATCAGAGCTGTGCCACGCTCTGCTTCATCATCTGCCCATGCTGCTATCCTGAGTCACTTCAGCTCTTGGCTGCAGTCCCTGCTGGAAGAGGGAAGGCTCCCAGCAGGAGTGATTCACCGTGCATCACCAGCTGCCTTTCATCTGCTTCCAGCCACATCACCATTGCCCTAGGCATAACCCTAACCCTAGGCAGGTAAAGCAGCCTAGGGTTAGGGATGGTCCCAAGGAAAAAGCTGTGGAGGCAATTGTAATCTCCTGCTATTCCTTGGAAGCTGTACAACCCAAAAGGGAGATATTTCAAGACCGGTGTGTCAGGGGTAGAAGCACATGCCTCTGGTTATTTTTAATGGCAGCTTTGTCCCTAATTTTCAGTGCTGGCCTTGATGGAATGCCAGCTCTGTTTCATTACCCTTTTGTCAGTATGGCAAAGAATAAAAGGTGGCTTCCAACTTTAGCACCTGAGATAAAGCTCCTTTTCCCAAAAAGCCATTAGAGGTCCTTAGCTATACCAGACAGAGTTTTGGGTCTAGAATAGAAAGAAAAAGGAAAAAAAAAAAAACCAACCCTGTGAAGGTTTGTGTAACAGAGCCTGTACAAGTCTCATATCTGCAGTCTTCATTACTGTCTGAAATGTGTGTTAGAACCAAGTTGCAATCAAGGTAACCATTTTCCTTTACAAGCCAAGAAAAATACTGGGTTTATTTTCAGACCATTAGGAATAGTCTCTCAGAACAGCCCTCGTTCCCTTGCTTCATCTGGGCTGCTTAAAAGCAAAAGAAAAGGCACAATTTCACAACCATGGCAGCTGGGAGCTGCACATGGGTTAGACCCCAACAAACAAAATCTTCACTGTGGCTTGGAAGTGCTTTCTCAGGGTCCAAGACTTAATCCAACACCACAGCCAAAGGATTAGTGCTCTGGTGGTAGAGCTGGGCAAGAGACAGGATTTTTGTTCTGTGAGGGTGGGAAGAAGGAGGAAACACAAAGTCAGATTTGTTCCAAAGCTCCAGTTTGTTGGGATGTCTGCACTAATGAGGCAGCACAATGCAGCCCCAGCCCTCTCCTCCCTCCATCTCCTGCTTTGTGGGTATGACCAGTTCCTACAGCCACAGCCCCTGCCATGGTTGCCACCTCCTCCCTCAGCTTTTCATGGAAACATTGCTGTGAGCTCTGCCTGGGAGAGAGTCTGAACAATGCCTGCAGCCCAGCTGGTGGCTGTGAGTTAATAGAAGGCTCTTGGTTGAGCTGTTGCACAGTTCAGCACAGCTCTGGTGCACCCAGAGCCCCAGCTTCCAAGTGGTGAAAGACAGGGCTGTTTGCTCTCTGGGCTCAGGAGGTTTGGGTTTAACTTATCATGTGAGATCAGCTTCACTGATCCTGAAAAATGTCAGCAGTGAGCTGTGGAGCAGGAAGAGGGGGAACCCTCACCCAAAATTCAGGCAATGTTATAGTACATGTCAGGTATTTGCACTGAAGTCTTGGGGCTGGGAGCTTTGAGGGCTGCTGAGAGGGGGACTTTTTCTGAAAGCATCTGTTCTCTGCCAGGTTCCTGTCATCTTGTACCACTTGGCAAGGAATGGCTCACCCAAGACAGTGCTGGGCTGGCCAAGGGGCTGCGCCAGCATGATGTGACTGGGAGCACTGGTTTACACTGGGGGCTGGTAGCAGCAGGGACAGGCAGAGCCAGGCCAAAAAGACATTCCAGGATCTCTGAAGGCCTGTACTCACCAGCAGCTCTGGGGAGCACCACCAGCTTGCTGGTGTGGGATGGCTCAGAGGCCAGCATGGAGGGACACCTTCATCTGAGGGGAGAATTTGTACTGTACAAGCACAGGACAGAAAAGGAGGAGCAGTAAGTGAGGGCAGAGATCCCAAAAGCTCGTGCTGGCCAGGGTGAGCAGGGGCACAGGCAGCCATGCTGGGGGAAGTAGAGCCCTTCCAGGAGTCTCAGTGCTGAGTGGCTGCTCATCAGAGCAGGATCAGATGGCCAAGAGAGAGGGCTTCTCCTTTCAGGCAGTGATTGTGACTCTGCCTTTGCAGGGGACGGAGCTCTGTTTGCTCTGGGCACTTCCAGCACATACAGAGCATTCCAGACAGCACATTTCCCCTTGGCACAGTGCTCTGGTTTGGTACCTCCCAGGCTGTGACACTGCAGCACATGTGCCTGCCAGGCCACCAGCTCCAAGTCATCCCAGGAAGGAGCACAGCAGTGAGCTGAGCAGCCTGAGCTTTGGGCTGCTCTCACAGCCAGGCAGAGGCCTTGTTAGAAATCAGCCAAGGAAGCAATCCAAAGCATGGCAAAATAAATTACATTAAGAAATAAGACTGGAGGTGCTGGTAATGCTGGTTCTCCAAGCAGTGGTACAATCCTAGCTTCAGCTTCTGGCATGTTTCATGTCTAAACACTCCCACCTTCACTGCAAAAAGCAGTGAGGCTCAGCTGCATGCAGATGTCAGGATAGATTGAAAGGAATGGCTTCCATTTAGATGTAGTCACCTCCAGATGGGGCCCTGGGCTGCCCACTGCTTTGCAGAGAAATAAGTAACCAGGCTGGTGTCTGTTATGCCAGGTGTGGGATGGAGCCTGGAAAATCCTTGGAGTCCCACCTGCTTGTACCATAGCTCATCCATTTCTTGTGATCTGTCCTGTCACACTGAAGTGGAGACAAGAGCAGAGATGGATACTGAGCCATTAGAAAATCCACCAAGTAAAAGCAGTTGGCTGGAAACCTGCTTTCTTGCAAACCAGAACATTTCTTGTCCATAGCGTTTAGCACATTTAAAGGCAATGCCAGCACACAAAAGCCAAGGACTAGAGGCCTGTAATTTGCCTTTCCCATCTCTGGGTTCCTGAAGTTGAGTGAACATTCTGTAAGTTTCATTATGGTCTCCAGCAGCAAGCCAGGTTCTCCAGGACATCCGCTGCAGGCAGGGATTTGGACAAAGAGAAAAAGAGAGAAGGTCTTGTGCACAGACCTGGGACAGGTCTTGGTTTGAGGTTTGAGTGAACCTGGGCCATTTGGGTGGGACCCACTGAAGTGTAGAGGCTCTGTGTGGTTTGGATTCAGATCTTGGCAGAGCTAAGCTCCGGCCTTGATGAGCATGTCTTGCTCCAGGCCCTTCCTGAAGCGACGCTGAGCAGTGCAGTGAAGGGATGAGTGCTGAGAGCTCCTGGACACAGGCAGTGAGGGAAGGCCATGGCTGTTGTTCCAAGCTCTCCTTTCCTTGTGCTTCTGCCCTGGTTGCAGATCTCAGTGCAGGTGGTCGTTATTCTCAGTCCTCACTGAGATATGGGCTTTGTTCCCTGCCCCTGTGTAAACCAGGGCAGTAAACTTGGAATCTGTCTGGGATGGGATTTAGTCACAGAGGTGGGCCTTGGTGTTCCCTTGAAGCAAAATCCCAAAGCTGCAGCAACAGGATCTCATCTCAACATGGCATGTTAGGGCAGACAGATTTAACAGTAAATATGGGCTTATACACACAGTGGCAGGAACCCACCAAAGCATTCTTCAGGGCTAAAATGACCAGCTGCAGAAAGCATCCATGTAACAAGGGATGCACATGTGAAGATGTGCACATCTTTTTTTGGCTTTGGATAGGCAGGAGGAATGTTTTTCTCATACACTGAGAATAACAAAGAGGATTAATCTCTGGGAAAAAAAATGGGGCACTATGTTGAAGTGGGTTTTCATCAGTCTTGTGCTATTGTGTGTGTATCTCGGGTTTACTAATGATTCAAATGAAAAGTAATCAGGAAAAGTGCTTGGAGAAGGAGATTTTCCTGTATTTATTTTGGATGCATGTCCAGTGGAAAAATATCTTCCCAAGCATTTTGCTTGGCGACGTGGCCTGTTTCATTTGGAGAACAATTGATGGTGATGATGAGTGGTGTTAGATGCGATCGCTGTTCGACAGCTTTTGGACTTCCCTGAAAGTCAAAACAGCAAATTCCATGTGACTGCACATGTGTGCTGAGGAGAGGGTGAGGAGACAGAGGCCTTGGACACCCTGCCAGATGTGTTCACTCGTGTCTGTGCCAAACTCCTCCCCAGGCGCTGCCGGCTCCTTAACGCATCCCGTGTCTGCAGCAGCTCCTGCCCAGCCCAAGGGGTTTGTTTGCTCTGCAGTCGGATGGGACACCACTGGTCCCATCAAACCAGTGGGGTTTGTTTTCTCTGCAGTTGGATGGGACACCACTGGTCCCATCAAACCAGTGGGGTTTGTTTGCTCTGCAGTTGGATGGGACACCACTGGTCCCATCAAACCAGTGGGGTTTGTTTTCTCTGCAGTTGGATGGGACACCACTGGACTGGGGTTTGTTTTCTCTGCAGTTTGATGGGACACCACTGGACTAACAATGCCCTGGGTGTACTGCAGGGAGAGGTTTCACCTCTCAGCAGAGAGCCTGCCCATGGCTCTGTGCATGGTGCATTCCATGCCTGCAGGAGCACACTCCTCCTCTCCTCCAGGTCCAGAGAGGATGAATAGACTGACACACAGAAAACCATCACTCCCTGAGCTGGCAGCTCAGCGGAGGGGCCACACAGAAGGTTAAATCAGTGAATGCCATTTGTCTGGTTTCATTTGTGAAGCAGGAACAGCCGCCTGCCACATTCATTCCTCCTTTTGCCAAGGACGTTTCAGAGCACTGGCCTCTGGTCTCAGTGGCACAAGGGATAAACCCAAAGTAACTCTGCTGAAGTCTCCAGAATTGCTCCCAGGGTAACTGAGAGCAGAGCAGGGGCCCTGAGAGTTTCCTGAGCTTCACAGCCATAGCCGCAAGGCAAATAAAATGAGATTAACCAATTACAATTAAAATGAGAGAGAAGTGCTTTTGACAGTAATTTTGAATTTCCCCTAAAACCACTTCCAGCTGTGACCTGTGACTCGTGCAGCGTTTGCCTGAGCTCTGCCCCTGGTTGTTTGTTATAACTGGTGCTTTCAAGGACGCTCAGTCCTGCCTAACAAGAGGTTTCCTAGGCAAAAAAAAAAAAAAAGAAAAGTGAAAAATTGAAGAGGAACTAACACAGGGCATCCCTGCAGCGAGGCCCAGACACAAGAGCACTTCTGGCAAGCAAATCAGAGCAGCCAGGCAGTCTCCAGGGAATTAAGCAGGGTAGTGCTTGCATCAAATTCCTGCAGCCCCACACGGATGTGTTGCTGTCATGCAGCTGTGAATCCCATCCTGGGAACATCCTGATTCCCACTGGTGCAGAGCAGATCTCTGGGCTCACAAAGAAGCTGGCTGTGCACAGCCTTGCCCTTGCAGAAGAGAGCAAGGCTGTGTCTCTAAGATAGGAATTATTATCTTTATTCTTATCCAGAGCTTCCAGAAGGTTTGTTATGCAGCAGTGCCACACAACCACCTCTCACCTTTGGTGCATCCAACCCTTTCAGACCATTTAATATCCTAAAACAAGTAGGTGGTTTTGAGTCATTCTTTGGCCTGTGCTACCATCCTCTAGCAGAATTTCTCCAGGTGCTGTTCAAAAAACAGCCCTGGAGGGGATTTTGGATGAATAACATAACTGGGTGTGGGTTTTCACCCAAATATTATCAGCAGCCTGTGGTCTCCTCTCAGCCAATATGCTGCTGCTTCTTCCCATCAGGAGACTGGAGATTGCCTTTTGAGAGGATCAGAGAACAGCACTTCTGCAAATCTTCTCATTTCCAAACCAGCAGCACTCACAAGATTCAAGGCTCAGCCTTTTGGGGATGGATGTTTTGCCTTTAATTAGAGATCAGGTGTTGCAAAAAGAGTTGTTGGGGTGTTTGGCAGGAGATGCCTGCGGGTTTCTGCCTGGGCTGGTGAGAGAGTGGCCTCCACTGCCAGCACCATCGCTGTGGCCATGAGCCCTGTATGTGCTGCATTCCTGCCCTTCCAGCATTCCCATATCCTGCCTGGGAGGGGTATCCTCCCCTGTGCCTTGCAGGGGAGTGAATCCTAAACTTTCTCCATCATGTGGTGTAGCGGGATTGGTTTCCACACTGCAGGGAGACAGGGCTGCAAGAGCAGCCTAATCACTTGGGCCAGTGATTAGGAGTGTAAAATTATATATAAAGTTGCTATTTTTTTTTTCTCTTCAGGCACAGAAGGTGAGAGGAAGAGTAGACAGAGATAAAGGTGCATCCTCTTAAGGCTGCACTACCTGAGTCAGAGTCTATATTAGATAAATTATACTGATCTGCCAGTTTTGAAAGCCCTCCAGGTGCTGTAGCACTCTCCTGTTGAGGTCAGGACCACAGCCACCTTTCTCTGTAATTTCCTTTGTCATTAGTGCTTTTTAAGAAACTACTTATTCTTTAGAGATGAGGTCTAAAAGCAATTTTGGAAACAAAAATGCTGTTTGTTACTCCCACACCAGTTATCCTTATTTAATTTGGAATGAATCAACTGCTATTCAGTGCTGTTACACCTGGGTGACTTTCAAAACACTTTTGTGTAAGTAACTGTCTGCCCACGCTGGGGTATTCTTGTCTCTGCAAACACCATGATTTGTTTTGTAAAGTACCTGAGTTTATTATCTGAATTGCTACAGTCTCTTCTTAAAAGCTTCCCATAATGGACATTTCCCATTTCCCTAGGCAGCCCATCCTAGGGCTTTCTCTTTAGTTGGCTTTACCTACAGTACTGTCTAAAACTTCCTGGCAATAAATTAGGCTGATTTCTTCTTGCCTTTCCCAAAGTTCTGGAGAACAGTTCCCATCCCTTTTGCAAATATTGGAAGATCATTATCATGTTCCACTCATTCTTCTCTCTTCTAGACTAAACAAATTCCCTTCCTTCCACCTTTTTTTCGCAGGTCATGTTTTCAAAACCTCTTTATCATTCATTTTATTCTCTTTGCACACACTCCAGTCTATTGTCTTCCTGAATGTATACTGCCCCAAACTGAGGGGATGCAGTCTCCCACTACAGGGAAAATCTTTTCTAAACCCTTATCAGCTTCATAACATCCTGTTTGGAATAATAGCCTGTGCAGCCAGCATCCCCAAAAATAATTTACTTTTTCAGCTATGTCTTCTTTGGTGATATTCAGGCCAAGTCTTAGGGTGCCATTAGATGTGCTCTTTGTTTTCAATTTAGACTCCCTTCGTGAGTCTCAGTAGCCCCCTCTCTGCCTGAGCTCTTCCATTTGTGGAAAAAAATGAAAGGAAGGAGAAAAATATATCCTTGATATACTAAACAGCCCCATACCCACCTCATAAGATCTTACAGCCCTCAAAATATTTGCTTAATCTCCCAGTATCTTGGCAGGGCACATAGGTATTAGCACTCCCAGGTGTTCTTATCCACTGATCTCAAAATATTCTCCTTGTTTCAAACATGGGGAGAGTGAAGTGTTTGGAAGCTCAGTTTTCATAAGCAACAAAGATCCCCCTCTCCACTTAAAGTCAGTGGAAAGTGTGGTTGCAAGCCAGCAGGAGAACTGGGCTTTAAGTGACAGGCTGGGGTCCCCTCAAAATTAATCCCACAGGCAGAAGTCAGAGCCCAGCTTTCCTGAGCCTGTCTGCTGAGCAGAGCCAGCTGCCTCCCACTCAGCTGTGTGAACACACCTTGCATGGTCAAACCTATCCAAAATCCCCCAGGAAAACCTCCTGGGTCCTGGCAGGGATCACAGTGCCCTGGAGGAGAGTTGGGCTCATCACGACTTGCCCTGCTCCCCAACTAGAAATCTTGTTCCTCTCCTGGTTGTTTGCACGTTGCACAGCTGAAAAGCCTGTCAAAGAAAACAAACAGCACCTGTGCCAAGCTCTTTGCTTCTCCAGCAGTAAAAGATATTATTAATAGTTTCCAGCTCTGTATTTTGCATCCTACCTTGCCAGAGCTCACCTGCTCTCTGTGAATCGGGATGCTGCTCACTGAACAAAAGGCTGGTTTGTAAAAGACAAATCTGGGGGAATTTTTTAAATTCCAGAAATAGACAAGGGGGGAAAATGTGCCAGCAAGATGGATCTCATTTCATTTCCCAAATCCCTCTGGTCTCCAGAGTTCATTCTTCGCTCTTAATGTTTCATGCTATGGCTTATTTTAGGCTCCTTAGTGGAAAGTTTAAAACATTTACTTAAAGGCAATGCTTCAGCTGGCATAAACTGTCACAGCTCCCTTGGCTTCAGTTGCCTTCAAGAGAGGCACTGCCCTTTAGCATTTAAATTGCTCGTTAGAGAATGGAAAACTGAGTTGCTTGAAATCATCTGCAAATACTAAGGAGAAAGGAATAGAGAGGAAGGGGCCACAGAATGGATTTCAGCTGAGAAAGTGTCTTTCCACATGGACAGGGGCAAATGTAGAGCACTCCTGGCACTCACTGCTCTTCAAGTCTTTCCTCAGATCCCCCAGATTCCACCCATGCTGGCCTGATTTGCAGCCCTGGTGATCCCACAGGGAGGGCTAGAACAGCACTGTCACAGTTGCCATTCAGTCAGTGCTTTTACAGGGAACATCTGCAAGCTTTTCCTTTTGTTCAGCATATCCTAAAGGGAAAAGAAGAACAAAAGAAAGAAAAATCAGTGAAGGTGCAATATGTTTTTCTTTTGCTGTCAAGTTTAACAAACAGCAGCCATCTGAGCCTGCCCCATTTTATGAGGTTGTGTTCCTGCACTGGTCCCTTTCTTGTGTGTCCTGACTTAAATGGATTTAAGATTTAACCTCTCAGATTCTCTGGTAAATCACATCAGCTATTCTTGATAGACACCAGCCTAGGACCAAGGGACACTGCCAAAGCCCCAAAGATGGGAGCAGTTATTTTGGCAGCACCCTGGCTGGATTTGTGTGTCTGTAGGAATGCACACACTTCCCTTTGCTTTTGCAATGGCACCAGCGTGTTGATGAACTGCAGTGCTGCTATTTATCCCTTAATTACTCCCATGACTCACATTAAAGTAACAATTTTCCATAGAAACAAACACAGGCAGAGCTGACACTGCTCAAACTGCTTTTATTCTGGAACACACTCTGTACTCTGGGTTTTGAGGGTGGCAGTTCTGGAGGCTGCTCCATATTCCTGGTGCTCCATATTCCTGGGTTTTGATGGAGTTAAGGGGAATGAGAGTCACTGGGCTCTCACTTGCTCTGGCACAGGGGGGAAGGGTTGGATTGAGGACCACTCAGCATGGTGTGATTTCAGGGGAGATGGATCAGCAGCTCAGGACAGGGTGATCTGTCCTCAGTGGTTCCTGGGTGTTCTTAGGACACCTTCACCTGCCAATGTTCTTGCCAGGACGCTCCCTCTGCTTAATTGCTCGTGGGCGTTTCAACCTGGGCTGCTGCTCTGTGTTTTCACTTGTCTGGAGAGGCTCAATCAGGCAGAGCAGCAGGAGTGCCTTCCCTGGATCTTATCTGGGGATATTCATCCTGTTCTCTGTGTCGTTTCAATTACAGGTGTCACAGCTGGGTGTGCTCATCCTTGGCTGAGTCACTTATTTAAAATGACTAATGAAATAATTAGCTGGCAGATCTCAGCTGCATCCTCTGGGCCAACCTGGCATCAGTTCTTGTGTGGGGTCGTCATGGACTTCAGAATTCGTGCCTGACCCTCATAAAGCATTATGCACACAGCAGATGTCAAGAGGGATCTCTTCCAATCCTGCCTGCCCTGCCTGGCACTAGAATTGTCAAATATCACCCTAGTTTGGGTCATCTGTGGAACCAAGAGAAACCAGGCAGAGCCAAAGCTGTTTGTCTGATTTCTCTATTTGCAGCTGCCATTATTTATAGCAATTAGATGTCCCTGGTGAGGGTGTTCCAGTGCTTCCCCATCCTGTGGGGCAGGAGCAAGGATTTCTCATTCCTCAGAGCTGTGGATGTTTATCCTAAACCCTCCCACCAAGGGAGCCTTTCCCAGGGCTTTGCCACAGCACTGCAGGCATAGAAGGGTGAATACATCCCCACTGGAGGTTGTTGCCAAGCCTTCCTGTAGCCAAAAAAGAGGGGAAATGGCCCCACACTATCTCCTCCAAGGCAGGGAATTGTAAAGTCCAGTGAGCTGTGGATACTGGAGTGCTCGGAGCCCTCAGCCAGGAAACTGGGCCCCTTTACAAAAACTGCTGCACAGCCACATAAACACACCATTCCTGCTCCAAAACACTCCTAGCATCGTGGAAAAGGCAAGAGCAAGCAGGTGCATGGAGAGAGGAGCGATTTGGAAGCACAGGGTGATGACAGCAGCAGCACCCAGGGCCAGGAGCTGGCCAGAGGGCACCTGCTTTGCTGTGGGCTTTGCTTTGCACCCTGGGGAAAGGAGGGAATGATGGAGCAGAGCCCTGCAAAGCTGGAGTGGGGCTGCCTCCAGGCAGGCAGCGTGCTGCTTTTGCCACTGTGTGTTTTGAGAGATTGTGTGATTTGATGTAGAGTCTGTTAGAGTTGGCTGTAACCTCCTCATGCTTTGTCCCTGCAGATAAAGTTGCATTCATCTTGTACTTCTCTGCTCCACACACACACACACTCTAACTCTGAAAAGTGGCGTTTGAAAAAAAAACAAACAAACAAACAAAAAATTTAAATGCAACTTTGGCTGTGCAGCCTTCCCAGGAAATGCCTACAGAAACTGCCTGTGCAGGAAACAGCTACAAAGGGAAGGAGGGGAGGGAGGAGAAGCCCAGCAGACCTGGATTCTCAGACCATGTGCAGCCTCTTCCTCTCCAGCTCCTCAGGGCTCTTGGCTGTCTCTTCATGTTGCTTCCAAGGCCCCACACATCACAAATGTCTTTCATGAGGGCTTGTCAGCCTCCCACCATGCCTGAGTCCCATCAAGTCTCTTCTCCTCTGAAGAAGAAACTTGTGAGGGCTCAGTAGCCACGACTGAAGCCAGATTTTCAAACAGGGCCAGCACTCCATAAACCACTGGGCTTTTCTGAAAGTCTGGCTCTGAGGAAAGCCTTTATTTCCTTTTTATTTTTTTTCCCTACACTAGGGCTGAATCAGTAATATAAACATTAGGCTGAATAGGCTGAATATCTCCTCCCTAGAGGGCTTCTCTGTTTTTCTGCCTCCTTTATCTCTGCCAAGGTGCTGATAACCAACGTGCTGGGAAGGGTATCCACGGGGCTGACAGAGCCCTGCTCCATGGGCATTTTCAACCCAGAAAGAGCTGGGAAGGAGAAAGTGGGAAAGCCTTGACTCGCTTCACGTGTTTGCCAACAACAGATTCTGCTTCCAGTGAGTGACTTGAAAATATTTACCTTTTTCTGGAGCAAGAAGGCAGGAGAAAGGATTCCCTTACTCCTTCTCCCACTTTAAAAGAAGGCTTAATTTGAAATGTGAAGCACAAATCAGTGCACTTTCAAACCTCCACCTAAACTGGACTGTTTAGCTGGAACAGCCAGGCTGCAGCCTCCCTTGCACCAGGACGTGGCCTCTCGTCCTCCCAGGATGCAGAAACATCTGGGAGTAGCATCTACTTAAGTTTTCTTTTGCCTAGAGGTTGGCATGGGGTGACACCAGCTAGTGGCTCATGTTTTCACAGGTAGGGGCTCCAAATTTATTCCAGAAAGAGAGTTTAATTGCCCTTAACTTCTCCAGAGCCCAGCAGCTTCAAAGACATGTCCCCCACACGCTATCATAACAACATTTAGAAAGCAGTTTGAATTTCTTCCAGCTGGCCTCATGTTACAGAGATCCCTATCAGCACCCGGGAGGAAAGAATTAGCAAGAAAAACAAGCGTCTCTTTAAACTTCACAAAGAAAATGAAAATGCAAAGAAAAAGCCCACGGTAAAAAGCATAGATGTAGCCCAGTGACGTCCAAACAATGTGCTCTTTTCCTAGGGTTGTCTGAGGTAGAAAGGATCCTAATGCTTGACTTCTCTGGTGTCAGCTGCAGCCTTTGAACACTAATGGCAGGGCTCTCACAGCCAGATGTATTTGCACAGGTCCTGCCTGTGTGACCTCCCTCCCAGCCATGGGCAATGAGCACCTCAGGTGAATTTTAACCCAGGCAGGAGCGTGTGCTGGGGATGCAGGGAGTCACCAGAGCCAATCAGGCAATAAACATGGGCTTTCAAATGCATCTGCTTGGCTGCTCATGCCAAACTCCTTTCCTGTCCCCCCACAAGGGGCTTCTCATGGCTCTCTCTTCCCCAGAAAAGCATCCCAGCTGCAGACTTCTCCCATTTACCAGGAGATCAAGCAGCCAGGCTCGGGGTGAGCACTGGGAAAACCTGGAACAGGCAGCTCCCCTAGTAGCAGAGAGCTTCCCCCACCCAGGGCAGTCCCCAAACCTCAGCCAGCCGGGTTTGCTGTGGCTTCTGCTGAGCTGCCTCCTCTTGCAGAGCTGTCCTGCACCCAGCCCAGGCCCTGCAGCCATCCTCAGCATCTCTCTGTTGGTCACAGGCTGACGTGCTGACATGTGAACAACCCCTTTTAAAGCACAGATACCCTCAGTTTCAAAGAGCAAAGTCCCTTGGGCAGCTGGGGAAAGCTGGCAGAGGACACAGACTGGATTTGTTTTTGCTTTGCACTCCCTGTGGTGCTTCACACGGAGCAGCCAGTGCCTTGAGATGGGGCTTGGGGACCAAGCTGGTGCCTTTGCATGTTGGAAACCATTTCCGTTCGAAAGCCTGACAAGCACTGTCTGTTTTGCTATTTGTGATCCCCACAGAGCTATTTTTCTGCATTTCCCAATACTTTCTCTTCTTCCCTATCCAGTCTACAGATGGGCCCAGCCTCTTAGCTGGCTCTCTTCAAAGGAGGGCGTTATGTTATGCCATCATTTATCTCACTGTTCTTTTCTCCAGCGAATTTCCATTATGATTGGGGGAAAAAAAATTCTGGCAGCCGTCACCTCTGCTCTTTGCTGAACTTTGGTTGGTTATTGAGCCATTACTCGTAATTTAATTGTCTTCACTTGCTCTGTCTAAGTAAAAAGATGGGTAAATCAATAGGTATAGATAGATTAAAGGATGAAGGAGTGGGCGAGCAATTTGGGGTGATTGCTGGCCCAAGTCAAGTTGGAGAGGGAGGGAAATTGCATTGAGCTGCACCAATTTACACCTTCCAAGATCCTGACTTTGTGTGACCATGAAACATTTCTCACTACAGAACTGTCTGCTGGGGTTTGGTGTGCAGTTAAATGAAAATTCACAAGATGCAATTCAAGCAAAAGTTACAGATTGATGTCTTAGCTTCTGAGAGTCCAAAAAAGTGAACTTGAGCATATGTAACTTCAGAGACTAACCTAATCTTCCCCTCTTGCTGAGAAGATTCACATAGCAACAGTGAAAGGGGCTTTCTTCAATTTGCTTTATCCTGTGTGTATTTAAGATAACCCTTTTTTTTCCAGAATTTCATTTAGCTACTCATACTACAAACACAAGGACAGATGGTCACCAGATCAAACTTAATCAGCATTCTGTATGCTGGATTTTGAGCTTAGAAATTCATCTGGTTCTAGTAAAGCACAGTCTGAAACCTGCCTGATGTTTAACTCAACCGCAGAATTGTATTAAATTTCTAAGCCTCCCCATCCTCACAGGAGATTGAGATGGGAACCATCAGGCAGTTTTTAAAAGGGGATGATTAGTAGTTTAATTATCAGAGATATCTGCTCCATTACCAGTGTCTCGCTGGAGAAGAGCATTTTTAATGGGAGGCTGAAGCCCAGTCTTACCCCTTTGTGTCTTCTTGGAACTCGTGACAGGACTAAATCCAGCCCTGGAGCCAGAGGATGCAGTTTTGTTTACATCCCCTTACACCACGCTCAATTCAAGGCCTGGACCTTGGCAGCGCACCCTCGGTCGAGGCAATTTGAATTCTTTTCCCATGGCTTCTTCTCATTCCTCCTTTCATCAGGCTCTTCCCTTCTCTGCCTCTCTGTGTTGTTGGTTGCTGGGCTGAGCTCCACGTGAGTGTCCCCATCCCGAGGAGCTGATGTTACACAGGGCTCCCCCAGGGAAGGGCTGTCAGGCTCTCCATGCCCAAGAGCCCACAGATCCAGGCGCCTCAGGAGCCACAGCAAAGCCTCCTTCTCCTCTAGTGAAGTCAGGATTTGATGACCCTGTGTCCTTAAATCCCCTGTCCTTCAGGTGTGCTGACCCTTTTGCCCTCTCTGAGATCTCTCTGCTGTTTTACCCTCGTGCCACAGCCTGTCAGAGGTGAGTGCACCCCTGCATCCAACTCTGCTGCCTTTATTTGCAGAACTGTGGCATGGGGCTGCCTTGCTGGAAGCCAAACCCCACTCCAAATGGCACAGAGGCCACAGCCATCTGTGTCTTTCTCACATTTGGTTTCATTGTTTTAGGATCAAATCCAACCACTGCAACCTACAGTAACTCTAGACTTTTCAAAGCTTTCCGTAGAGCACAATCTGTGGTTACACCATGGAGAAGGAAAACCTGGAAAAAAAACTTGCTGGACTGGCTCAGAGGTATTTTAGTTAGTGCAGAGGGCTGCCAGTGGTGAAACCAGCACTCCCAGAGCGTGAATGAACAGAGGGTGTTTCATTCTGTGCACGTTGGACAATTCTCTCCTCACTGGGCATTATGGTTGCACTGGGCAGGTCACTCTTGAGATGCATTTCCATTGCCACATAATAAATATAAATACTCCTTATGAGACACTCGTGGATGGAAGGCATCTAGAGGTTACTAAAGGTTATTCTGACGATGTATATTCAAACCCCTCCTGTTTGGCATTAATTAGCACAATGTTCTATTTTGCAATTTCCCAGCACAGACAGATCCAGATTCCTGCTAGGAATTGGAAATGGCATCATCCCCCACCCACTCCTCCACCCAAACCAGACAGCACTGATACAATCCCTCCCTCCCATGAACACCCCCAGCCCCATGGCAGGGACAGGCAGGGGCTTGCAGGATATAAGATTTATTTTCATTACAAAACCTAGACATTCTTTCCAAGAGGCTTCAGTCTGGGATCTTCAGGAAGGTCTCTCCCATGGATCCCAAAAGCCCAGTGCCATTAGCTGGGGGCAGTCAGAAGCTCCAGGTTTGGCATGTGGACTGGGGTATTTCTGATGTCCAGGCTGAAGATTGCTGGTTGCAGGAAGGTGATGCCCTCAGGAGCTCCAACCCCTCAGGAACTAATGGAAGTTTGCAACTCACACACTGAGTTGAGCCCTTCATGTCACAGCACTGGGAGGAACTGCTATAAACCATTCCCTTTTGTGTTTCCCATTTCTCTGAGCTTGGTTGCTCCAAGCCTTCCTAATGCAAACACTAAGACAAATGTGCAGGGGATGCTGTGGGAGCTGGATTCTGCCCTTGCCAAAGTCCAAGAGAGAAAAGAATGCTTGCACATTTTCTACCTATTTTATCTCTGCTGGGTGCCTGAAAAGCATTTTCTACCATCCCCAAGCTGCAGGGATAATTAGATGCTGTACCAACCAAACTGCCAAAAGATGAGAACTTGTGTGTTTCAATATTGCATGGAACATGGCTTAAAATAGCTAAGCAGATCCTGTAATTAGGAAAGTACCAACTAACACTCATCCTCCTCTGCTCTAGGCATCCCACCTTCGGGATGTTCATCCCTCCTCCAGGGTGTTCTGAGCTCCTTGCACTGCCCTGGCAGTGCTTTTCCCACTTTGGTGCATCCTCAGTGCAAAGGGACTTTTTTGCTTCTTTCTCATGCGTGGTTCTGTCTTGCCTCATGTAAGGACCATTGGCCTCCGAGCTCTGATGCTGGAGCTGATTCTTCTGCATTGCTCTCCTGATCTGTGACTGATGGGACAGTGTGGAGCAGCCACAGGGTGCAGTTACAGTCCTGCAGCTCTTGTACCCACCACGGGGGCAGCCACCGCTGGATTCTGTCCCCAGTGTCACCGTCCCTGTGGCACTGGAGCTCCACAGCAACTCTGCCTCTGCCAGCACCACAGTCCCTGCACGTTCTCCCAGTGCTGGAGCAGTCAGGCTCACATGCACCAGTTCATTTTGGGTTTTATGCCTCCAGCTTCCCTCCAGATAAATGTATTTTTTTAACTCAGAAATACATTCGTTCCAAGTCGGATGCCAACCGCTCCCAGTGCCAAGAAGATGCCGTGCTCCTTCTGCTCGCTCTGTTTTCCTGTGAACTTTATCAGTTTTTCCTTGTTTCTCTGTGACCTTTGGAGCCCATTCAAAGTCATCTGCCTCTTGCTTTGATTTTGTTTCAGTCCAGTGCAGGTTGCCAGCTGATTTGCTGCCTGTTTTAACACATCGCCAGCAAATCACCACCTCTTCATATTGTTCAGTCAGTCATCAAATCCAGGCTTGCCAGCTCCTTTTGTTAATGGGCTAGAAGGGATTGTTACATCTACTGATGGGACCAGAAAGCTGCTTAATTACAGCTAACAAATCTTTAAAGCCTAATGTAGGACTTTTACAGCCACTGAGGGGTCTGGCCTCTGTTATGGACCCAAGGTCCACCTGGATGTTGGCTGTACCTCATCTTTCCCCTGGTTAGCCAGGTACTTCAGCTGCCACATGCACTGGTTCTACTGAAAATGTATCCCTGAAGGTGTTGCACAGAGATTTGGCTTGTGCTGATTCTGGGATGGAGACAGTTTTAACTGCTGAGCCAAGTGGGACCTCCTGGGTGCTGTCCCACTGCTGATCCCAGTTACAGCCAGGGATCAGGTGGGAGGTGAAGGAGCCCCATGGCTTGTAGCCATGGTTATTGCTGCAAGAGCCAAGGTGGACATGGGAGCCCCCCGTGAGGTGCAGAGTCCACAGGCCATGTCCAGGCTCAGCTCCAGCACCACACAGCCCACAGAGTGCTGCTGCCATGCCTGGAAGGTTCCACGTTATCCAGATATTCCTCAGGAGAGCTGTATGGGGGCCCATTTGTGGTGAAAGGCAGCAGTACTTTCTCCCAGACTTAGGTATGTTTCTCTGCACATTTCTCTGTATTCCTTTTCCAGCTCCAGGTATTTTGCTCAATGGCTCGTTGAAGACCAAGATTTCCTCTGTGGGCCAGGAGTAAAATCCATATTTCTCTCCAACACAGGGGACAGTCAGAAGGGAGGGTAGCCAGTTGGTAGCCAGTTGACCAAAACCCAGGCTCATCCAGGCACCATGGGCATCTCCCACAGCACCACTCAGGAACCGAGGTACTGATTTATTTCTTGAGCACAGATGTGGTGTACATAGCTTTAAATTATTCTGACTCCATTTTCTCTCTGTGGGTCCCAGGTCCCTAAAGAAGGGGGGATTTAGAGAGATGAGTGCTCACTGATGAGATGTAACTTGGATGAGCTTACATAACGCAGTGGGTGTAGCATTTTCAAAGGTCGCTGCACACTTCTTTCGCTCTTCCCTGAGGTTTTACTTTTACTCTTCCTCCGGGTCCATCCCGCGCTGTCCCGGCGCCCGTGTGCGGCCGACCCCGACCCATTCCCGAAGAATTCCCGAACTATTCCCAAATAATTCCCGAACTATCCCCAAATAATTCCCTATCTATTCCCGACCCATTCCTGACCCATTCCCGAACTATTCCCAAGTAATTCCTGATCCATTCCCACCTTTGCCCGCACCCAGCGCGGGGCAGGCGCGGTGCGCGGGCGGCGGGGGCCCTCTGCTGGCTGCGGGCGGAACAGCAGCGCTCGGGGACGCGCTCGGGGATGGGATCGGGGACGCGCTCGGGGATGTTGGTGACCCGAGCTGGCTGTAAAGAGGGACAATAAACCAACTGTCAGAGCTGGGAACCTCCAGCATGGACAAAGGAAGGGGTCACGGTCTCTGTGCCTGCAGGCTCAGGGCAGGGTGCAGCCCTTCTCACTGTGCGGGGAAGGAACCCCCAGCAGGTCCCTGGTACAGCCCAGGTAAGGCCTGAGGCGGGGGCTGGAAGGGAGCAGCAGTATAAGAGGGGCAGACTGGAGGTGCCCAAGGCACAGTTCATCAGCACAAAACACTTTTGGGGCAGTGCCTGCAGAAAGGACATAAGAGCAGGGGCCAGAATCCAGCATACGTTTGTTCCCCGTGTTTCTGAAATAATCCCTTAGAGATCAACGGGGTTTCACATTTTCCCCCATCTGTTCTTAATCTGTTTGCCCGACAGATGCCAAACCACCATACCCTGCATGGAAAAACACAAAACAAAAAACAAAGCTTTATATCTTCTCTGGTTTTCTTCACAAACATTCCCCAGAGCCCGGCACTGTTCGTGCCCCAGGGAGGAACCAGCCCCGGGGACAGATCTGCTGTCAGCAGGGACTCACAGCCGGCCCAGAGAGTCTGTTCAGGGCACAGACTGTCTCCGAGGGAGCAGCTTTGTGTTTATGCAAACCCGATGACTCCAGTTGGTGATTATCTGCTGCTGGCATCCCTCTGCTGCCAAGAAGCCTCTACCAACATCCCTGTCCTGCTGTTCCAGGCGCTGCAGATTTGTACAGCCTGAGGCAGTCCCAGCCAGGCAGGAGGTGGGCAGAGAGAAGGGAACTGCCTTGCTAAAGGTCACAGAGCAGGAGGAAAACCAGCACCCTGAACCCTGCAGAGGCTCCAAACAATTTGTCAAGCAGCCACTCATCCCAGTGTTATCTCAGAGTCCATCCCAGCCAAATCCATTGAGGATGTGAGCAACAGCATTTTAATGCCACCCATAAATAGTTTATTTAAGGCTGAGACTTGGTGACTACAGCACTGTCATTATCAGTGCCTGGAATGAACCATCTCTGATAATAAATAATCCAGGATAACTCCCAACATCAAAAATGCTTCTGTCCTAAGTTGCTCCCATCTTCATCCTATCAATCAGAAGGTCTGAGTGTTTGCAACAGCTCATACAGTAAATTGACTTTAGCTTTCTTCTTTCCAAATACTGAAACCGGCTCTTTCCAGGGCACTGCCATGTAATTTACAGCTCTACCACCACCTCCTTAATAGCTGCCAAGTTCTTTGGAGTCCTTTGAAAATGAACATAATAAAAATATACGAGCTGAGACTGACCATGGGTTTCAAGTCTGCAGGTTTCTACGTGCCTTTTTTGGGTTCTTTCAGCAAGCTGATGGAAACCAATTCTGTATCTTTAAGGCAAGATGAAAAGATTTTAGAATTCCCCTGACTAGTGAGAGCAGAGAATTGATGCAGCTCTACAGCAGCCAAATGCCAGCACATCTCTACATCTCAACTTCACCATTAGTCTCAGCTAAGAGATGGAAGGGAGAGATTTCCTCTTTGTGTATCATTTGCTTAATCAATCTGAAACACAACCCTGCAGTCTGAAAACAGGTCTGAAACAGTGACAGTTAAACAGCTGTGCAATTTGTCTGTTGCCCCAAGAACAGAATATTTAGATAAGGTTTGGCTGAGCAAAAAAGAAGGCTGGGAAAAGATTTAGCAGCTCTAGGAGGAGAGGGAAAATGGCTCTGTCTTGGGCTGTTAGCATCACAGCAAGCCCTGCTCTCTTCAGCCACTGCTTCTCACCAGCCCAAGTCTATGTTAATTTAATAAATGAAAGCCTCCTGTGCCTCCCCAGTTTGGCAAAGGTAGGATTTGGGGTGAAGGAGATCTCCTTTGCTTGCCCTGCGTGTTTTGCCAGTATCCCCCAACTCCCTGAAATGTCAGGAGAAAGATCAACAGAGTGAAATGTAATCTCAAAGAGAAACACGATATTTTCTTTTTAATGTCCTCACAGCAGCAATCATAATAAAAATACAAACCTGAGGTTTGTAAAAATCTAGCTATAAAACCACAGACATCTTTACAACTCCCAGATACCCAAAGCTCCCCGGCAGCAAGAAAAAACCCTCCCAGACACAAGGAGCAAAACTCCAACTGGGGACCAGGCCTAATTGTTTTACAGGCTGCAAAAACAAAAAAAAAATATTAAAAAAGCCACACATGACACCAATTTGCAGGTCATTACCAGCCACCGTCAGGGAAGATAAAATAAACTCCCTTCTTTTCCCTCACCTAGAGACCATGGAGCAGCTGAGTTGCGGGGAGGTGGAATGCTGTGCTTACAGGCACGACGTGGTTTGGGTTTATAAAGCGAGCTCAGATCTTTGTGCTGTTTCCTGGTCATTAAAAGCCCTTTTTAAAAGACAGATTACAGGCATCTGTACTTCCCGAGCTAACAGTGAGCATATTCTGTTCCACAGGAATAGAGATCATCTCTCTTAAAATGTGAGGCAGGCCCTCAGGCAATGTAGCTCAGCTTCCCAGTGTGCTCTGGCAGGTTATTTAATATTTCCATGCCTTGAATCTCAGCAAAAAGCAATCCTATATTTAGGTATTTTCCAGTGTTAATACTCCTATGATTTCTCTCAGTCTTCGTCCAACCAGATTGAAAGCTCTCTTCCCATGGGCACTGCTTATTTTGAGGAGGTGGTGGAGAGCTGTGCAAGGTGATCAGCCTCAGCAATGATGGGAAATTACTCAGAGAGGGGAAAAAAAATTCAGTGTAGACCAGGTTTAAAAAATCCCGAGTAAACAGCCTCAGCCTCGTACTGTACAACTGTACTGCCCAGCTGTCAAGTCACATTGCAGTAGGTTTCTTGATGCTGATAATTTAATGATTCTTTGGCCCAAGGGTACATCTCCCACTGCGAATCTGCTTCTCCAGAGCGGCTCCATCCCTGACCTGAAAGGCAGCAATGATGGTCCGTGTGTAAATGTGTGTGACGAGCGCTAATGCACGGTAATGGCCACAGCACATCCTGACAGGCGTCGGGATCTGTGTTTGGTTCCCTGGGAACACAGAGGTCAGTGGTTTTTTCATGATGGTCATTGATAGAATACAGTAGGCAGAGCCTGAGCACACACATCTGAACCTGTCAGTGATTGCTTGCAGGCTGTGTTTCTTCATTTTTGGGGGGTTTTTGTGAAAGTATTAAAATACAGATTTCACAGGTTTTCTTTTGCCGGAGGGGAAAAAAAAAATGTTTGTTCTTCTGCTCTTATTTCTAGGCTATTTGCAACTCGTCCTTTTTCCTTTGTGGACTAATTGTCTAAGTTTAGCTGTCTAGTTGAAAAGCTTTTTGAAAGCTGCTCTGGGCCTTAATTACACCCGTTCTGATTGGAAGGAGAACCTTTACTCCCCAGGTTTCTGAGAAAGGCCCATGATATAATTGAAAGGTGGGAACAGCTTTTGCCCTTGTTTGTGCAGTCACAGAATTCTGGCTAATGGCCATCTCATGAATTAATGCTGAAAAAATAATGGATTTACTAAGAGTCTGGTTGGTAAAGTGGCGATAAGGGAGCTGAGTAAGGGGCTGACGCCTTCTCCCCGCCAGCAATTGTAGCGATGTTTTACGATCAGGGAGCAGGTCAATTCACTTGCACATTTAATGGATGAGATAAGGGCAGCTTGCACTAAATTAGCTTTCTGGGCAATATATGATCCAAGGGATGCAAAACCCTGCCGTCTGCCTGCTGCTGAGGGAGCCAGAGCAAAGCTATTTGCAGATGATGCTGTCTCCCACTAAAACCAACTGCTGGTGCTCAGAGCACCCCCGGCTGGAGAGCCGTGACCCCAGGGCAGTGCAGGCCAGTGGGGACACAGCTGGGACACAGCTGGGACACAGCTGGCCACGCTCTGCTCAGCACCATTTCCCTGCTGGGGAGCCAGGCTGCAGCTGAGCTGCAGGAAGGGCTGAGCCTCCCTCCATGCACAGCTCACAGCAGCTCCCACCTTCTGCTCCTCCAGCCCCAGACTGTCAGTCAGGCTGGATTAGGCATTTCCTGGATCCTGACCTGCTTTCTGCTCCTCCTCAGTCGGTGTCTGGGCATCAGGTTCAGCACTTGAGATGTTCAGCACTTGCCATCAGATGTTCCTGGTTCTGCAGCAGGAGGTTTCCTCTGGTACCAGGAGCCCCCTGGCCCAAGCGTTGTGCAAACAAAGGAGAAACAATAACTAAAACCAGTCTCTGCCTTAAGGAGCTGACAGCATCTCCCTTATTCCTCCCAGCTTCTGTAAATAAATCCTTGGTAATGTCCCTGTTTTTTGGAGGACGATAAAAGGACCTGTCGTCACTCCCTGCACAGACTTTTCCTGCCATTCACCGAGCTTTCCACTCCCTCTCCCACGCAGGGAGAAGTTTGTTAAAAATTAATTCTCATCTGATGACTGCTAATTATCTTAGAGGCCGTTAGTAATGAGCAGCAAAGGGACCAAAGGCAGTGCTCAGGAAGAGCCCTGCGGGAGGAATGCTGGCTTGGATGGTGCCACTGAGGGGGTCAGGCAGGGAGGATTTAACTGATGCTCCTCCACCAGGATGTCTGTCTGGCAGCAGAGGTGCAAAATAACATCCACTGTTAGAGCTCTCTCTCTCTCTACACACACTCTTACATATATTTGGTTCTGATTTTTAAAATCTTCCCCTTTGAGATGGGGAGGGATCACATCTCCCACCAGATTTTAATATTTTGGTTGGGTTTCATGCTGGCTGTTCTTCTCCACCGAGCTCTGGGAAAGGCTCTGCACAATCCCTTCCCCTTGCCCTCCCTCTCCCAGTGCTGCCTGGGCAGGGAGCTCATCCCAGAGCCTGTGAGCTCCTGCTCTCACAGAGGGACAGACAGAGGGACAGACAGAGGGACAGACAGAGGGACAGCAACTCCAGCGAGCTGCCCCCCTTCCCGACGGGGTGAATGGGGAGCTAATCCCGGATTCTCATCTCAGCCACGCTGATCTAATTAATAGTAACTCTTTTGGCTTTAGAGGGTGGAGGGTGCCTGGATTTAGATCTGCATTACCGGAATCAAAACCAGGCCAGCTGTGCTTGTTGATGTTAGAGATGCACAGCAAAGAGAAACAACATCCGTGTGCAGGACACAGGAGAGGCGATTAAACCTTCCTGCTTCCAGCTCTGCTGCTCTCCCCTCTCCCTGGAACCTCTGCCTTTTAAAAAACAAAGCAAGAAAAAGAAAGATTAGGAGAGAGGCACCTGGAAAGCAGAGAGCCAGCAAGAAGCTCCACAGACCACTGCACATCAGGACAGAGCTTTTGTGATCTCTGATTCTGGGGGACCACAAACATTGTGAGATTTTACTGCAAAATGCTCATATCTGAGAGCCTGCTGTTTGCACCTTGGTGGATTGGATATTTGACTTTCTGGCTATCTCCAAGGTTCAGGGGTTGCAATGGGGGTCAGAACTTCCTCCAGTTATAGTAAGTGTATTATACTGCACTCCCCTCTTCAGGATTGTTAAAGAATTTTGCAGACATTAATGCCACATCAGTACCATGCTCATGTTCCATTTTGAACATGAAGAAACTGGGGCAGCTCAGTGCTGCTCACCTGGCAAGGGGCAGAGCAGCCTTTTAAGGGGTGACAAATTGGGATGACAAATTGCAGGCTGGAACTTCTGAGAACTGAAAATTTCAGACAAACCAGGAGCACATGGAAAAAATGCTCAGGGACTATTTCAGTTTTATTTCTGAATGAATGTATTTTTATCCCTTGGTTTCCAACAGGTTTTCCTTACATGGAGTACAGGTACATGTTTCTGTTCTATAAATGTCACGTCTTAAGGCCTGTTAATAAAACAGCCTTCTTTGGAACAACACAGATGGGGGTTTTCCCTCATTTGTGTTCAGTTATTAGGGATCCATATTGAATTTAACATCCTTCTGTCTTCCCTGCCAGGATGAGTCAGATGGCAGATGCATTTCTCTTTTGGCACAGGTTCTAACTGAATCATTTTCCCAGACTAGGTTGTCACCTAACTGGATCCTAAATTAAGAGCCCATGTTTTATATAAAAAGCTGGATGGATAAAATGGAAGGGCCCTCCTGCACTGCTGCTGGCAGAGCTAAATCTCCTCCTGTACCAGGCTTTTCACTTCTAAACACCATTTAAAACTGGTCATCCTTGGTTTTAGCTTTGACTAAGGACTAATGAATTTTCTTTAAAATATTTCCCTCTAGGCTATGTTGTGCTTCCTTTTCCCTGGCTTTAGGAGCTGCAAGGTGCAAAGTACATAAAGATCCATCTGTGTCCTCACACACAACAGAATCACCTTGAAGGTAGGTAGAGCCAGAGTCAGCAGCTTGATGCTGAATTTGATTTTGGTGAAGCTGTGAAATACTTCCTTGTGCTGTGCATAGTGCATCTTTTGACTAAGAAAATTATCTCTCATTTCTAGAAACTTTATTGGCCTTTTCTGTTGGTTGCTTCAAAAAGCCAAGCTTCTGTCTCTTAATTTTGAAGCCCCTTATAATGAAGTATTTTATCTCCATTACAGCCATAGAAAAGACACTGCATCCATAAATGCTTGTGTGCATCTGCCAGAGATAGAATCACAGGCCAGTGCCATGTGCCAAATCTTCAACATTGATTTGTAGAGAAAATGCAGAGTATGTCCAACCATGTAGGGCTGCACACCCAGCGCCTACCCTCCTGTTGGGCAGCTGAAGGTCACATTTATTCATATATTAATGCAGAAATGACAGTGCAGAGCAGGACAGGCTGCAGGAATTCCAGCCCCACAGCTCTCCTGGGGCTCTGCTGCAGCTGTGCTTGTTTCAGTGGGCTTGGGGAAAACTCACAAACATGTGTGCCAATAGCAGAAACACCCCCAGACTCCAGGTAGGCTGTTTCCCACACATCCACACACGTGTTGCCATGATCCTCTGCGGCACACAACACAACTTCTGCTCACAGATGTGTTGTCAGCCCCCTCATCCTGCACACCAACACACACATGCACACACACTGCTCCCAGCACACGGACACACCTGGTGCACTTCTGTCCTCACTTCAGCTGGGGGGGAGCTCAGTCATTCACAGTGCTGGGTTCTGGATTTGGAACGAGAATGGTGTTGATAACACACTCTTTTGCTATTTGTTAAGCTCTGTTTATCCTAGAATTCTTTTTTTTTTTCTTTTTTGTGTATCATGCTTTGCCAGTGAGGAGGTTTGCAAAAGAAACGGTGAGGGAGTAAAGCTGGCACAGTTGACCTGAACTGGCCAAAATGCTATTCCACAGCACAGAACATAATGCCCAGTGGCATAACTGGGGGAGCCACACCGGGGGGGCTGATCTGGGTTTGGGGAGGGTCAGTCTGACATCAGTCAATGCAATTGCATTGTGCATCATTTGTTTTGGGTGGTTTTCCTTTCTTGTTTTATTATCATTATTATCTATCATTATTATTCTATTTCACTTTATTTTCAATTACTGAACTCTTCTTATCCCAACCTACAAGCTTTACTTTTGATTCTCCCCCCCATTCCACCAGGAGGGGGGAAGAAGAGAGGGGGGGCAGTTGCGTAGGGCTTCATTTCCAGCTGGGCTTAAACCCAGGACAGCCTCTCCGGGGAATGCACATTCCCACACACCTGGTGCCCTTCCTCCTCCTCCTCCTCCTCCTCCTCCTCCTCCTCCTCCTCCTCCGCTCCCAGGTGCGCGCTCCCGTGCGCGCTCCCGCCGCGCCCCTCCCCTCGCGCGGGCGGGCGGGGCCGCGCTGTCCCCCCGTTGCCACAGCGACGGGCCCGGTGCCGCAGCCGCACCTGCGCCTGCGCCGCCGCCCCCGGTGCCGGTGCCGCCGCCGGTCAGTGCCGGCCCCGCGGGGCACCCGCGGTCCTTCGGGCGGGGCGAGCGGCGGACCCGGCTGGGGCCGAGCAGGTGAGGGGCCAGGCTGGGCTGGGCGGCGGCTGAGGCGCGGGGGCTGCGGCGCGCTGCGCCCTCCGCCCCGGCCCGCTCTGAGGGGGCGTCAGCGGCATCGCGACCCCCGGGGCCGGGTGGGGAGCGGGGTGGCGGCATCGCTGCTGGGGCCTCTTTCCGCCTCACACGAATCCGCCGCCCGCCGAGGGACCCTCCCGTGGGGGCGGGCGCGGCTGTGGGGGCGCCCCGCGGCCGCGTTGGGCGGCGGAGCGGCCGCGGCCCCCGGACCTGCGGCGGGTGGAGGAGCCGCGCCTCGGCTGGGCGGAGATAGCCTGGTGGGGGGGAGCGATCAGCCCCCGAGGGCCGAGCAGAGCCCCCCGAGGGCCGAGCAGAGCCCCCCGAGAGCCGAGCAGAGCCCCCCGGGCCGGGGCGGCCGTTGCGGGGCAGCGAACAGCGCGGCGGGTGCGCGCAGGGCGGCTCCGGGCCGGGCGCTGGCGCTGGACCAAAGCGCTTCCTGAGCGCATCCAGGAGCCTGCTCTGGCCACTGGGGCACAGGGGCTGAAGGGGCTGCCCTGCTTCCCGCTGGACCCCCCTTGTCTCTCCGTTTGTGCCGGTTCGGGGGCAAGGACGTGTCGGTATTTCTGTTTGGGATGTGCCCCAGACAGGGCCCAGGAGAGCGGGCCGCCCATCGCTGCACCGCCCGCACCCGCCGGGGCAGCTTTTACACCGCATCCTCCCTCATCCTTCGCAGGCGCCTTTAACATCGCACCTTTTTTAACGTCGCACCTTCTCACTTTACAAAGTGTCGTTTTCATGAGCAGCACAGGGCCTGCAAAGGGCTGGACGGGAGGATTGTGTTTATTTTGGAGTGGGTAGGGAATAATTGAGAGGAGGAGGTTTTTCCTTTGGAGGAGAACGCCTATCGTCTGTGGATCTGGCAGCAGAGAAGTGCAGGGCGTCTTCAGACATGGAGATGCTTCCAGACGCAGTTTCCCTGCGCAGGACATGGGGTGGGACAGCAGGGAGGAAGGAGGGGCCCTGGACGGCAGTGGAATGTACCTGAGCACACCTTATTAAATTGAGTAAAGCTGAGACACTGAAGGTAAATGTGAACACAGAAGCTGAGGCAGCCCTGGGGGTGGAATTGTCTGTTTTGATCTGCATTGCAGGTGCATAGGAAGCATCCAGGGTACTTGTTGGCTTTACTCAGATGGTAAGATGCTTACACTTAAAAAGCTGTATTGAGCTTTTGCAATATCAATTATACTCCTTAATTAAAAATAAAAGACAAATGGATTTGACTGTAAATACTGTGCCTTTTCCCATATAATTTGCTCATTAGTGAATGCAATTCTGTAGTGCATTATTATGACTGAGCCTCTGGGAGACTGACATTTATGCTTTTAAACTGCACATTGCTTTTTGGTTTGACAATTTAAAGCAAGTGCTTTATACACAGATAATGGCTGACTTGTAATATTGTTGATTTTTCAAGCTCTTGGTTGTACTGAGGCTACAGCAGTCATTTTTAGTAAAAAGCAGAGATAGGAAAGTCATAATAGAGGAAAGTATCAGCTGCTTAAGTGGAAAGAAAGAATATTGGCTAAACTGATGCTAACCTCTTGTTTTCATCCTCTTGTTATACTTCTGCTTAATATATCTGTAAAGTTTCCTCCCTCATCCCCTTAGAAAAGTCAAGGGTCTCATGACACATCCAGATACTCTAAGTAGTTTCCAGTCCAGTAGTTCTTGCAAACTGTAGAACAGCAATAATTAATTTCTTACAATTGTTTTCCTTTATATCAGATTTCAGATACAGCTGCATACTTTCAGGGCTTTAAAATTATTTTTAAAATGTGGTTTTTTTACAAAAATCCCACTGTTCCTTAGCGTGCCCTACTTCAAGAGGCTGTGGGTGTTAAGGGCGATATATTTGTTCATCCAGATCTATCTCATTAGTCAGTCCTTTAACTGCAGGAGGCAGAACACAAACTCCCCAGTGCTGTTATGTGGATCATAATGTAAAGTAAAATAAAATATTTATTCAACATTGTAAACAGCATAATAGAGGGAGGACAGCTGTAATTTTGAGGCATCTCATTTCTGTTCTGTGACTTAAAAAACAAGAGTTTAAAGTAGCAAAACTGAAGGATTGTTTTCATGTTGGATAAAAAGATTGCTATATTAATCATTTTACTTAAGTTCATGTTTAACTTCGTTTTGCATAGTAAAGTTTAAAAAAGGTAGCAAGTTGTAGTTTATTTTATAGAGAGAACAGACATCTTCATCCTTCTGAAGATTTTTTTTGCTGACAAGTGATACTTTCTATGCATATTTATGTGTGAACAGAGTGGGAATGTCAACCCCCTGGCTAGGCCCCTGCTGTCCCTCACCTCTGTTCCATCCCCTTCCCCTGTCTGGCTGTAGCACCATCAATGAATGTGGGCCTGATTGGTCTCTGTGCTCATTTTTAAGTGATGTACAAAATATCTCCCTCTAAACCATGTCCAGCAGTGTGGTAATGGGTGTTAGTCTATCTCCACGTGAGCAGTGAATGATTTTGTTTAATAATGTTTTGCCATTATCTACCAGCTCATTTCTCCTGGTGATGTTAAAGACTGTGGTACTATAAATAGGAACAATAATTTATTTACTACTAGATGTTAGAGGCATGACAAAATATTGCTGAAACGGATGTTTTCAGAGTACTGGAGCTTGTGCAAGCTGTTCATTTGAGTGGTTTTAAATAATCATTGTAAAAAGGCTTTTCTTTGGACTGTGATTTCTTTCCTGCCATTGGGGAACATGTTTGTTTTCATTTTACTCCAAGGAAACCTTTGGTTTGTGTTTAAAATGTTAAAATATGTTGCTGCTCGTTGGTTTTAATTATTTGATTGAGAGAGATAGGGTTTAAAATCAGTGTTATTTAAAAAAACAGTGCTGGACTGACCGAAAACTGTTAAATGCCATGGCTTGTCTGTGAACAGAATGGTAGCTGTCTCCAGAAAGGCTGAAAATACGCCAGGGAACAGTGGCTGCCTGTAATCCGAGTCGGTGCCCGGAGGGAGGGCACAAAAGGCACGGCAGATCGCCTCTCTGTGCAGCAGAGGTGTGGAGCTCGGGAGGAGTCCATCTGTGAGGAGGAGCCGTGGGAATGATGTCAGGACCAGCAGGTTCCCTTTGTAAGGGAAGTGTGTCTGCTTGGTTCCTTTCCAGCCCCAGGAAAGCTCGGTTTAAGCTGTGTGGCTTTATTGTCTCCGTTTGAGATACCTGGGTTATGTAAGGGAGGGTATAAAGCACCTCTGATTGGGATCCTTTGTCTTGGCATCCTATTTAACACCAAAAAAATCCTGCTTAAGAAAGATTGGACATCAGTCATCACCACTACCAGATTTCCTTCATCAGCAGCTCTCAAAACCTTTGGCAAAGCGGGGACCAATTTTTGTGTGTTGATGGTAGCTGCTGTTCTAAAATAATAAAAATCAATGCCTTATGAAACAGAATGCATTAGAGAAAAGCATCTCCTCAGCCTGTTACATTTGCCTGGAAATAGTTGTGCAGTTCTGTAGAGTTGCTTTGCAATAGCTGCTCTCTGTAAATGATCTCTCAGGACAGATTTAGCTTCCTGTAAGGCTTCAGTGCCTTCTGCCATGTTTCACAAGTATCCCTGGTAACCTCTGAAAATCATAATTTCTGCAGTTGATGCAGCTCAAGCTCAGGCAAGTGCCTGGAGCTGCCGCTGCTGCAGGAAGCAGTTCTGTCTGTACCACCCCCTGACCTGCTTACAGATTCTATTTTTTATTTTTATTTTTTTTCCCCTTCCCCAGGCATCTACAGAGCTGCACAGTGAACCCGCCACCTGAAAACAGTCAGTGGGAAAATGGGTTTGTTTTCAGCTGTACCAGTTCCCTGACCTGGGTCACTGAATGACCAGGAAGGTGATTCTGGAGCGTTTCAGGAATGCAGCACTGAATTCTTGCTCAGTGTATGTGGGTGGGATGGGTGAGACAAAGTCATGGCTGGGCTGGCTGGTGAAATGGTCTCATGTCTGTGTGGTGATGGGTTTTTGTCGAGTTTGGGAGCAGGAAAAAGCCCAGCCAAGCTGGTTATGTGAAACCAGCTTAGTAATTCTTTTGGTTTGTGTTTCAGCAGGCTTCAGAAAGAGCAGATTTTTATATTGCACAAGTAGATTTTCTTCGATTTCTGGTGCAATTCTCACATTCTTGATCATAGAGGGCAGTAAATTAAGAGAGGACATGCAGTGTTGGTAAGTGAGTATGTGATCTGTGAAAAAAGCCCATGACTATTCCATAGTATAGTGTTATCTCTAAGCAAGAATTTGGAGTTATTCTTAACAGATCCTTGTACCAAAACCACCCACAGCCCACCTTACTAACTTCAGCCCTGATTCAGCTTTAACTGAGGCGGGAGAACTTTCTTAATGACTTTGGAAAAAAATAGAATGAGGCTCAGGTTTATGTGTAACACTGATATTGTGTTAGTCTGGGAGATTTGAATATTAATTTTCTTGTCATTCTTCTGACAAAAGAAGTTGGTTTACTAGAAAGACTAACGTGTCTTTGCTATTTTGTGACTGCCTGGTTGTGATTGGGCTGCAGTTTGCATTCTGTGGCTTTGCTGGAGGTTATATTAAAATAACAAATTGTTTATCCTCAGAATGAAAGGCTGAATAAAATAGAAGAGCTATTCTTTAGGAGTGTGTGCTAGAGAGCAGATGAGAAGCAACCTGTTCCTCTACCTGAGATGTAATCTTGCTTGTGAGGGCTTTTATTGTCACTTCATCTTTGTTAAAGGGGTTCTTTTGAAGTAGTCAGTGTCATTTAGGTAATGCTTCTTTGTCTCCCTGAAGTGAATTAGGCTCAAATTGGGTAATTTTCAAAGCTTCCTGCCAGAGTAGGCTATTTGTTCCTGACAGCTGTACAGCCAATGCTTTGCACACCCTGGTATTGGTCATAATAACTGTGTCTGTATGAAATGCCACTGCAGGACCATTTGATTTGGTTCTCTAACAGTCTCTGTCACAGAAGTGATTTTAACATCTGATTCCTTTTAATCTCTTCCCTTGTGACAGCTCTGGGGTTGGGTGGTCTCAAGGACAGAGAAAACACCATGTGAGCTATTCCAGTCAGACACCTAGGCAGTCAGTGAGTTCTGTGCAGAAGAACCAGCTGGTTCCTTTGGAATTAAATCATTGCTACCTGGGTGGTGTCCACACAATTATTCTTCCCGCTGCCATACCAGCTGCTGTAGGAGTAATAAAAAATCATCTTCATATTAAAATGCTGAAATGTGTGCTTGCAGGACATTCCGAGGTTAACCAGTAAAGAGTTTACACAGCCTCTGATCAGAAAGTGATGGGAAAGTCAGGCAGAGAAACCACTGAGTGAAATAGCATCAGAAGCAGTAGAAATGGAAAAGGAGCTGAGAAAGCGAAATCATGTCCTTCCTCTGGGGGGACAGTGGCACAGTTCCTTCTTCCCCTCCATTGTCTCTGGGAAAGAACTACTAATTTTGCTTGGTTTAAAACGCACAAATGAAAAGATGAGAACAAATTAGTGGGTCACCAGTGATGTGTAAGCATTGTTGTATTGTAATGCAGAAGGCTGAGGATAGAGGTGTTGCTGCAAGAGGTGTTTCTGATAAGGGAGCACTGGAGAAGGGAGGGATGGCCTGAGGTGGATGTGTCGGCTGAGTGGATTGTCTGAAAAGCTTGACTTAGCAGCACTGGGCTAGTTGAACTGGCTTAGTCTGATACATGGATGGATGAGGGGTGAGCAGAAATTTGGAACTGGAACAGTTTGTCACTGAGCTGTGTTACTGCTGGATCTTCTTCAGGAGAAGTGGAGTGGTGTGATAGAATCAGTTTGTGGGGGACTCAGACAAATGTCCAAGCAGAAGGAGAGCAAAGCCCTTGAGTTGGCTGTGGAGGCTGCAGGGTCTCCTTTGTTATGTCCTTTGAAAGGAGCTGAGCAGACACTTTGAGGATGGCATTATGTCTGGGAGATGGAGAGCTGATCTAAGCAAACAACAAAGTGACTGTCAGTAATTTCAGCATTAGAGCTGTGTTTGCTCAGTTCAGTGACAATCTTTAAAATGGGGTCTGGCTAAAACTTTGGAGGTTCTTACAAGAGGTATCCATTGTCCTTACTTAGTTCTTGAAATTGTATTTTGTATAGCAAACAAATGACATTTTGGCAGCTTTTGTTACATTTTGATGGAGCACTGGCCAGTGAGCGGTCGAGAGGAAAATGTCTGCCCATACATATTTCAAGGCTATGAGTTGGCAGGGAGCTAAAGCAGCTTCTCAGGTGATGGTCACCCCATGCACGTAAAAGGAGGTTATTGTGTTCTGTTGAGTGGATACCAAACAGGAATGAAAATGTTAAATCACTGTTGTTTGGGCTTCGTTCCATCCTTTGGACTTGTGTCTAAGGTCAGAGATTAGCATCTCCCTCCTCCTATCTTGCAGCAGGGCTCAGAGATGCTCTGATTTTGTGCAAAGGCATCTGATACCCAGCCAGATGCTTGTTGCCTTGAAACATTTTGAACTCTCTCCAAATGCTTAAGATCCAAAAAGGCCTGGAGCTTGCACATCCTCTGCAAGGCAAGATGTGGCTGTTAAAATGCTAGTGACTGTTTATGGTGAATATGTCATTAAGTTGCATTTTGAAAGCTCCCGTTTAATATTTTTTCCTTTTCCATATAAGATTTTGTGTGTGTGTATTCCCTTTTGAAAAGAACATGCACTTGTAAAGAGTGAGCTTGCAGGAATGATGATTGAAGTTACCTTCTCTGCTTTACTGGAAGATGATGGCTTAGGAAGGTGCAGTCATGATTAAAGTGTTGTACTTAACATTCCCAAGGGAATTCTGTTTAACTCATTCCACTTGTTCCTCCTTGGCTTTATTCAAGAGAAATTGTGAATCCATCATTTGGAGGAATTGAAGCTCAATCTCTGATCTATATATAGAAACATTTGGTGTTGTGATGGTTCTGAGAAGTGAGAAATTGTGGATGTTTGAAGGGTGGAATGCATTGCACAATCCGCACAAAGCCTCTGTCACTACAGGTTGGACATTTGGTGTTCAGGGCCTTTCCTGCTGCCAGAGAGGAGGTGTGTGTCACCCTCACCATCATCCCTGGACACTGCAGTGTCCCTTCAGTGTTCTGTCATCCTTCCCAAATGCTGTGCACGTTCCCAGGGGACTTTGCCAAGCTCTGCATTGCACAGTTCTGTCTGTGTAAGAACATAGCAAACCTTTTCTTTTTTGTTTGGAGACAAAGGGGAAGGGGGGAAAACCATAGTGACAGAACTTTGTGCTGTGTATGCAGTCACAGCGTTCTTCCCAGCACTGCTGTCATTTACCTGCCAGCATCCAGCCAGAGCCTGGTAGGTTTGGGAGCTTGTCCCACCAATTTCCATGGTGGGAGGTGGAGATTGTTCTTCTGGGCTGTAAAGGGCATCATTGACTTCTGCATTTGCTGTTCCTCTTGTGGTTTTTGCAGGGAAGGAAAGGGGACAGCAGACACCCAGGCTGCTCTGAGGGAGAGAAGCACAGAAAGGCTGCAGAGGGTTGTGGGAAGCTCCTTAGTGCAGAGGGGCTGCAGCTAAACTCATCGTGGGTTGATTTAATTGATCTCACTGATTGACTTAGTGCTGCTGCAGGGATGATGATGCTCTGGTGCTGGTAGTTCTTAGTTTCTTCCTAAGCCTATAACACTCACTTGCCTCTGATTATATTTCTTTTCTTCAGAGCAGGTAATCCTGGTGTGATCTTTCAGATGCAGGAGATCAAAGTGAAAAAGCAATTGAGGAGATTAATAGTGAGAGCCTTGTTCTGGTTTTTTTTTGGAACATTTAGGAACTAGTTTTTAATGAACATGTTTATTTGCAAGGACTGAGCTATGAACAGTTACTGTCTGTTGCTGGTGATGAAATATCTTCCTATTCAGGCAAGTATTTTCCTGTTCAGGTTACAGTTACAGGTGTAAAGCCACCATTAATACCCATTGTAAGAACAGAAGCTTTGGGCTATTGTGTGGAGGCTTTTCTTTCACCTACTTCTATGACAGCTTAGGGTTTCTTTTGGGAAATACATTCCTCGATTAAGGATCCCTTCTGAGCCTCAGTGTCCTGCACAGTCAGAGCTCCAGCTGTGGCTTTATCCTGCTGTCATGCTCAGTCCATCAGAGCAGGATGAGCACTGAAGGAATGGGATGATTCAGTAAAGCTCCTGTCTGTCTGATGTCAGCTTTGCAAGCCAGAGGATGTCACTTTAAAAATGTATCACAGCTTAAATATCCTCACTCCTCAGAATTAATGGTGCCCCACAGTAATTGCTGTGACTGTGTAGTGCCCCTTCCAGCAGCCCTCCAGCACTGTGGCTGCGAGGGACCACTAGAGTGGCAACGATGGGGTGTTGCAAAATTTGTTTACCCACCCTAGAAATCTCTTTTTAGAATGTGTTTGGTCCATAATTTTTGCTTCTTTGCTACCAGTAGTGATTGTAAAATGACCCATTCACTCAACAAAGCACAGTTGGCACCACTACCCACATTCCTGAGCACTGAACTTAACCCTTGATCCCTGTTACAAGGTAACCAGGCTGTTTGGCTCCTGCACAGAAGTGGATTTCTTAACACCTCTCACACCTTCATTTTATTTTTTTAACACCCAAATATTTGTTTCTGTAGGGATAAGTCAGTAGAAGATGAAGTCAGTCCAGGTCACTGATGAAATCAGGAGGGCTCTGTGTGTGTGATTTCTACACCACATCCCCAGGTGCTTTAGTGCGTCACCAAGATGCAGGAGTACCAAGTCTGGGGTTCTTTTGGGGATTAAAATATAAAATTAAACACAGGGCTGTGATGTGTTTAGGGATAACAAAAGTGTGTCACTTGCTCTGAGCTTATGCTCTACCAATTTTAAACTGGTAGAAAAAAATTCTTGCCATAAGACTCCATACCAAAGAGTCCCAATGGCTAACACTTGCCTTGCCAAGGCAAACCCATTAAGGTCTCTCTTGGACACCGTGTGGGGTCCCATAGTTCCAGGCATGGTTGCAATGCCACTGCAGGTGGTTGTCCAGGCAACAGGAGTTCTGACTCTTCACTTATCCTTGTAACCTCATTACTGTGATGGTTTCTGCACATATAACAGAATTTAGCCTTTCCTACTGGCTGCACAAGGGTCTTCAAGGATGTCTGTCAGCATCATTCTGTTAACTGTGTTTATCTTTGGGTGTGAGCACTGCTGTAGCCAAGGCTTGTTTTTACAAGGCTGTTCTGTAAAGGGAAGCCCAGTGGTGGAACAGGTTTCCATGTACTCGTAACCTGAGCAAGAAAAATCTGTTTGTTTTCTCTTTGAGTGAAGCATTATCCTTGTCTTGCTCTGTTGAGGGAACCCAAGAGCAGCCAGAGCTTCCCTTGTGCCAGTGCCCACATCTCAGTTTGGGCACCCATGGCAGCCATATCCATGGCACAGCCTGGCTGTGCTCAGACCCCTGCTTTGCCTTTTTCCTTAGAGCTGCTGCATTTTAGTGCTTTCTCCCTTGTTCTTGCCAAGGATTTTACCAGTCCCTGTGTCCCTGGGGGTAAGGGAAACCTCAGCAAGATGGGCACAGTAGCCCTTTCCTCAGAACTCTGCTTTTAACTTGTAACAGGATTAATGACTTAGACTGTCTGAAGTTAATCCTTTAAATGTGTTAGCTCCAAACAAATGGGTTCCCTGCTCCTGCCTACAGTATAATTAGGCTTTTGATGAACTTGGAGCACTTGTAATCGAAATAGTCCTAAAGCAGAAAAACCTTTTGTGGCATTTGATGATCACACATCAGTCAATGCACTAACAGTAGAATTCAGCCATTCCTGCTGATCCTGGCTGCAGGGGAAGGATCCCCATATGTGCAAGGTAACTCACCATCATCATTCCACGTCTGTTCCCCGGCAGGGTGAAGATGGCCACCTCCACCCTGGAGAACCAGCTGCAGAGTGCCCAGAAGAACCTGCTGTTCCTGCAGCGGGAGCACACCAACACCCTGAAGGGGCTGCACGCGGAGCTGCGCCGCCTGCAGCAGCGCTGCACAGGTACCCCTTCCTGGCAGGGGCTGCAGCCCAGGGGGCACTGAGGGCCTGCAGTTTGTACCTCGTGGCAAACTGGCTGATCAAAGCCAAGTTTTTTTCATTTGTTCTTCAAAAAGCTGATTGTTCAGTTGTTATACATATTTGCTAATTTGCAGTGAATGTCCCCTTCTTGCTTTGGGCAGTGGGAAGAGTTAATTCTGTATTTATTGAAAGCTGTCATGTAAATCTGCTCACCAGGTGATGTATGGGCTCCGCTATGATGTTCTAACAAAAATAAATAATTTTTTTTCCTCAGATTTAACCTATGAGCTGACTGTAAAGAGTTCAGATTCATCAGGTAAGGAATACATGGCTTTTTTATTTTAATGTTCATGTTCAATTTACTAATTTTTTTTCAATGTTTGTATTTTCTTTTCTACTCTCCAGACTTACTTATTCATGAAGTAAATGTCAAAAATTCTTTCCCAAGGTCACACAGGAAATCTGTGAAAGAGCCAGGAATAGCACCTGGAACTGCTGACTCCACTAGACAGTTCCCTGCTTGCTATATGGGAACACAGGACACAAATTTTAGGGGCAGAAGAGTGAGACTATTTTTAAAACTTAGCTGAGCTGGTGCTGTAATTAACCACAAAGCTTTTATATTTATGTATGTGTGTTTGTATACACTAGGTCCTAGTTATTTTATATGTATTACATTAACAACAGATAAAGAGCAGGAGTAAAATAATTCCCTGAGGTTAACCCCTTGGATCAGGGATGGTGTGGGATGACCAAAGTTCATCTTTTGGATTCCTCTCAGAGATGGCAAGAGGAGCCCTAGTGTACTGTTTTACATAATGCCTGTTGTTAATTTGAAGCACTTCTGCTTCTCCCGTTCTTCTAGAAAGTGGTGGTTCAAGAAGCGATGAACTCAAAAGTAAGTGCAAAGATCTTGAAGCTCAACTGAAAATCAAAGAAGCTGAAAACGCTGAATTGTTGAAAGAACTTGAACAAAAGAATGCGATGATAATGGTGCTGGAAAACACTATTAAAGAAAGAGAAAAGAAGTATTTGGAAGAGTTAAAAATGAAAAGCCATAAGCTCAATATGTTGTCCAGTGAACTGGAGCAGAGAGCGAGCACGATTGCCTATCTGACCTCTCAGCTGCACGCGGCCAAGAAGAAGCTGATGAGTGCCAGCGGGACTTCGGAGGGGACCCCCTCTGGCAGCCCCGTGCTGTCCAGCTACAAACCATCCCCTCCCAAGGACAAACTGCCCGAGACGCCGCGGCGCAGGATGAAGAAGAGCCTGTCCACGCCGCTGAACCCCGAGTTCGAAGAGGCCTACAGAATAGGCTCGGAGAGCCGCAAGCTGGTGCTGCGAGAGCCCGTGGATGCCATGCCCGATCCCACGCCCTTCCTGCTGGCCAGGGAGACGGCAGAGGTGCATCTGATCAAGGAGAGGCCGTTGGTGATCCCACCGATCCCTTCGGATCGCGCGCCCGGCGAGTCGCACAGCCCCGCCCGCGAGAAGCCGCACAAGGCGCACGTCGGGGTCGCTCATCGCATCCACCACGCCGCGCCCGCACAGCCCCCGCAGGAGGTGGAGACCCTGGCGGTGGATCAGGTCCATGGAAGCAAAGTGGTCAGAAAGCACTCGGGGACAGACAGAACTGTCTGAGAGCACCGCGGAAGCGCTGTTCTGTGCTGGTTATGCACTGTGAGCCTGTAGGGTAAATAGCACCTGCGGTGAAGTTTCTTTTGATGCCCCATGCATGCCAAACTCCTCCCGGGTACATCATTAATACATTTTGCTCTAACGAAACCTCCTAGGACTGTGTTCATATGGCAAGGTATATAACCACTCCATGCTGTGGCCAAATCAGGGGGACCTGACCGCTTGCTTCCAAGTGCTGCTCCATTTAGTGTACCTGCACGTGTGGGCAAAGGCACGGGCTGCGTTAGTGAGCGCTCTTAGAGAGAACACCCCTCCCTCACGCTGCAGCCACACCTGTTGGCTGGTAACGTTTGACCTGGCAGGGGTCTCTTGTCTCCACTGTGTGTGTGAGCACTCCAGAGCCATCACTGACCTCTGCCACAGCCGCAGCAGCACTGAAAGTTGGGCACGTGTACGTTCACTTTAATGACCTAAGGACGTCCCCAGAGCCCCAGCAAGTACTACTTGATTAATCCTAAATACTTTGGTTTGTGGCTTTAAGTAAAATATGGGTGGGGGAAGCACCATTTAAAGGGTTAACAACCCTCATAGAAAGAGTATGAACACTGGGTTGTTTGTGGGGATCGTTTTGGGTTTTTTTAATCAAATAGCTTCACGACACATTTTATGCTAGTCAGTACACTGCACTTGTAGCACCTTCCATACTGGCTCAGAGCTCCTTTTCAGGGAGGAAATGTAACTGGCTATCCAATATGGAAATGGTTCTTTATGCTCTAACCTGCACTTTTTTTGTAAAGGGATTATTTTTGTTTCCTAAAACCCTTAGTCTTGTTCTGGGCATCATCAGACAGTGCTGGCTGCTGCCAGCCTAGAAACCTGAGCTGCCCTTCTAAAATGTGAGTATTTAGTTGTAAGTGATGTAACTGATCCATACAGGAGAACCTGGCATCCTTGATTTCTGTCCTTGTGGACTGGGATGGACTTGCCTTGCACTTGACCAGATTCCCCTACTCCTTTCTAGTAAGTAGCAGGTAGACCCAACAGCTGTTAGACTACTTGATTCGTTTTTTTGTTTTTTTTCTAGGAAGGAAAGGCATAACTAGGAGCTGGGAGGGTATATAGTTTTGGGATAGGAGCACTAGTTTGTCCATTTTTCTTACATTCTGTTCACCTCTGCTTCACTCTTGTCTGCAGCCTCTGAGTAGGACCAGCAAGAAACACTGGCTCCCAAATGCTGCTAAGCTTATGATGTGCCTTTAAAATTTTGGAACGTGTATTCTCTGTGACAGCTGATGAAGGATCCCTGCCTGCCCTGTCCTCTCCCCTCGCCAGCTGTAGTTTGCCCCTTGTAAGCTTTTTCTGCAGCTGTGTTGGTGTGTGTCCCTGCAGAGCCTTGGCCTCACTGTCAGCGTCCCTGGCCAGGCCTGGCAGGCTGGCGGAGCTGCTCTCCCGCCCGCGGTCCCGCTCGATTCCCGCAGCATGACCCTTCCAGCAGGGCTGATCCCGGGCGAGGCTCTGCCCTCTGCACCCTCTGGCACTTGCTGTCCCAAAGCCCCAGACCCGCCTCAGCCTCGCACCTTGCTGGCTCTGTGGAAGGAATTTGTTTCACAAGTGGTGGGGAGGGATCAGAATGGGGTTGGTTAAAGCAAGGTTGTTACTCTGAGGTTTACTGGTTTTATGTGTATTGCGTTAACCAGCAGCTGGTTTGGTTACTTTGGTTGTTGGCACCATATTTTTATGGTCATGTGTTGTATGAGTGACCTACCCTGCCACTTGTTGGAGGCTGGTGGGAGGCACCGCTTCCAGGCAGTGCAGAAGTGATGCTTTGGGCAATTAAAGACATTTCTTACAACCACCCAGGCAAACCTTAGTCTCTGTGTGTGTGGGACCAATTTACTCTCTGTTTGCAGCCACAGACTGGCTTGGAGCCGTTCCAAAAGGAAACACAAATTACAAAAATACACTGGATTCTTCGAACACATTTATTGGGAGTATAATACAACCAAGCTAATACTAACTAAAGTCAGGTGTGCCTAAGTGAGCACAACCCCACCCATGGTGCCGGATCTCTGCCTGGGTTCAGGGTTTTTTCCCTGCATCTCTGAAGGGTTTCATTCTGGGGGAAGAACATGGTGCCTCTTTTTGGCTGTCATTCAGCATTGAGGGTGAGACACACGCCTTGGAGGACCCACCAGGAAATGTGCCTGGTGGTGTACAGGTCAGCTTCAAAGACCAGGCCCAAGCCCATGGCGTTGCGGCGCATGGAGGTCGTGTAGACCGGGGTGCGCAGCGTGTTCTGCAGGAGGAGGCAGCACAGACACTGAGCAACTGCAAACAACAAGGGCCTCGAGGAGAGGGGACTGGCTTCAGAAATTCACTTTGTTTGTTACAGGTCTTAAATAGTCACTACCCATAAAATATAAATGTCCTTTATGTAATTTACTGGGGATGGGAAATAATTGAAAGACTAAGGGGAGTGTAAGAGTGCCTGAAGGGAAAAGAGGCAACAAATGCATCAACCCCCTTAGAAGAAAAAAACTGTAGTGATGGGTAGTGTAAGGAGAAGTGTTAAACCAGGTGCTTTATATGGGAGTGGTAATGATAAAATGCAGTTTCTGGGCAGAGAGGGCAGGGCCTGCCAGCTGGGGAGCTGTGACAGCAGAAGGAAGGAAATTCAGGAGCCTCACCTGCAGTCGGAGTCTGTGTGCTTCTATGGGGATGATCTTCAGGATGGGCAGTTCCACCACTGGGACACGGGGCTTGCTCTGGGTGAGGCAGCCCTGCTCTATGTCCCAGTCTGCTCCTTCCAGGAACAGGCCAGAAACATAGCAGCCTGTGAAGGCAGAAAATGCAACATTTGGGTAAACTGAGCTCCTAGAAAAGATCTAGGAGATCTCTGAAGGTAAGTGTTCCTGCAGTCCCTGCTCTGGGCACTACAGTCATCTTCACAAACACACTGCATTTCAAACTGCAGCTGCACAGGGTGCAGTTTTCTGAGAGCTTTGGTTTTATCATGCAGCTGGATTAGAAAATCAAATTAAATTGTCTCAGTTGCACTACACATGATAAACAGTAGCAGGAATAAATGTGATTTGCTGCCCTCCTATTGCCCAAGTCACAGAGAGCTTTGTAACTCCCCTGGGCCTGATCACTGGGTCACTGAGAGCAGAGGAAGGGTCAGGACAGTTGTTTTGGTATAAATATCAAGTAAAGCATTTAGATTTTTAGAAAATTAGACTTTTCCCCTCCTCTGTTCCCAGTCAGAATTGATACTCGGAGCCTTGCTCAGCTGTTTCCTGTAGCCAGCTTGTTATATTTAGTTATTAGAGCAGTGCTAGGCATAGAGAGCTCATAAAGAGAGATTTACACAATAAATGATAGATATTTTTAGGTGCTTTTTGCTTAAGTACATTTCAATATATTATTTGTGATGTAAATAGATCTTTACAAGCCTGCTGGAACTGGTCACATTCTAAGCATAAAGAAATCAGTGTGTCTTTATATATATATATATACACATATATATAAAACATACTTTTTTATATATATACTTTTATATATATATATATATACACACATTCATACACATGCACACGCATACATTTTATATATATATACATATATATACTTTTATATACATACATACACACACATATATACTTTATATATATATATACACACTTTTTAATTTTTTTTATATCTATATATACACACACATTGATACACACACATACACACACTCATATATATATATATATATATATATATATATATATATATATATATATATATATATATATATATGTATGTATATGTATATATATAGAGAGAGAGCAAGCAAGGGAGAGGTCCCTGCCTGTGGGTGGGAAGAGCGTGCTTCATGCACACAGGAGCTCTGCAGGGACAGAACACGGCTACTTCCCAGCTGGAAATCATGAGGACTGTGAAATGCAAACCCAGGGTAAATGCCTGCCAAGGTTTAACCTAAGTAATTTAGTGTGCCAAGCAATTTCTTTCTCTCACCAATTAACTACGTAACTGGTTTTGCCAAACAATTGTGAAAACACCTACCCTGAGCAGCCCCTTCAGTGATGTCTTCTGCTTTCCTGTACTTGGTTACCTCTGTGTAGAGGGTGGAGTGATCCAGGGGCCACCTGTTTTTCCTGCAGGTGGCTTGAACAAGAGCAGTCAGGTAGGACTCAGGAATGTGCAGGCCCGACAGCCACATCACCTCAGGCTCACCCTCGTTGACCTGCAAGCACAGACAGTGATGGGGCAGCACCTGGCACTCACCCTGCACTGCCCTTGGAGAGGGGCTGGGCTGAGTCTGCCTTGCAGCCACACTTATGCAATGCTGGCACTAGTTCAAGAACTTACCTGAAGTGTTCACTGGCTTCTGCCCCAGCCTGCACAGCACACTGTGCAGGTTAACAGAGCAAAAGGCTGTGTGGAGGCACTTGCTTACCCAGCTGGTGTACTGGTCATATCGAGCTCTAAAGAAAATAATCCAATTTCCAAGTGTTTTGAGGGTGTCGGGAGCCAGGCGCCGCCAGATGCCAGGGATCTGCCCATTGAAGAGAGCCTGAGCCACATCGTCCAGTTCACTGCTCATTCCAACTTCCCCAGCCAAGGCCTGGAACGAGGTGAGAGCTCTGAGGGCAGGCAAAGCCCAGCTGGTCCCAGGGAGTTGCTGGGATTTTTTACTTACGCGTTGGAGCTCAGCCAAGGACTTTCCCATCCGAACGATGAGTTTATTAAAACGTTCCAGTTCCTGCAACAGCACCACAGTCGTAGGAGCAATGTTTACTCCAAATCCTTTACGTATCTGGTCAATATCAAACACTTGAGGTAATTTGTTTTCTATATCCTTGGCAACATTTGCAATATATTCATCTCGACTAATTCCTCCACCAGTTTCACCTGAAACCAAAAAATTCTGATGAGACTAAATCTGTACTGAATCTTCTGAGAGAAGGTTGAGAGCTGAGTCACCTTTTGGCATCAGCCTCCCCCCTCTTGTGCTCTGACCTATGTCCACAGCCCTGCATATCCCCAGCTGTGCTTCTGGGAAGTGTTGAGCTGCTCCCCAAGGCCAGACACAGCCCCTGGATCACTCCCCACACACAGGGGCTGCTGTCCCTGTCCCCAGGGCACTTGCCACTGGAGCTTTCCTGTTCCCAAACCCAGTTGAGACAGGGCACTCACCAGTTTGGGGCTGCAGCTCGAGCAGGTGCACCCACATGTCCCGCACCGCGTGCATGTAATACCCGATCTCAGCGTTGGCGTGAAGGCCCAGGACCTCGGGGGTGTTGGAGAGTGGCAGAGCTTCTATGGCCTCTGGAATAAAACCACACAGGCTCTGCTAATCAGAACACCACAGCAATTCTGCTATTGCTCTGCTTGAATAAAAAAAATCAAATGCTAAACCTGGTGTTGGAGTAATGCACAGAATAAACACTTCTAAACACAGAGACTCCCCCACAGAAATGTTACATATCATTAACAAAATTAACATGCTGCTTTACTGAGGTTCTGTGGTTTGGGGTTTTTTTTTGGGGATTTTTTTAGAACACCCAAGGAGCTCAGTAAGAAGCTCACATTCCAAAGTTCTGCTCCTGTAAAGCAGTGGATTATAACACTGCAATCCATACAGCAGTGCCTGGTGTCTGTTCAACTTCTCACCCCCAGCAGCAATGTATGGAGACAAAGTACACTGGAAGCTGACTTTTTTTTTAATGTGGCAGGAGAGGCATTTCTTACCAACAAAGTCATCCTTTCCCTTCCCATCTGGAATTTTATAATCGACTGTGTCGCTCTTATAAAAATGGAACACCTGGAATGTGTCAAACAGGAAATCCCCGAGGTACTCGTCCATGTAGACAGTCAGGATGCGCCGGTCAAAGCTGTCAATTGCACGCCCACCATACATGACCTGGGAATCAGTGACATCAATGTTACAGCACTGCCTTTGGAGCAGAAAACACAGTTCAAATAAAGCACTGAAAGGTCAGAAATGCTCTTTGCTTTTGCAGTGGCTGTGATGGATCCCAAGGACATCTCCAGTCCTCTCTCAGGGGAAGGACAGGAAGGAAATATTTGGCCTTGGTCTGGAAAGAGCTGCTCTGGGCACTCCTCATCACCCTCTGGATGATTTGTGTGCAGTGGGGCCTTCCTGAGGTACCAGCAAAGTAACATTTTCCTGCAGGACTCCATGTTGCAGCAGCTGCCAGTGCAGTGCAGCAGCTCAGAGCAGACCTTTGTGCAGCTCCAGTGATACCCCACGTGCCAAGAGCCCTGTGCTCTTCCAGCACGGCTCCCAAGGGCTCTCTCAGAATTAATTAAGCAGTGTCACTCCCTGTTGTGCAGGTGCACACAGTGGCCCTAATTCCCTCAGACTGAGATTAAGGCCCTTGCTCAGGGCTACACTGGAGTTTCAAACCTGCCCAGGAAAGATTCCCAGCTTTGCTTGATGCAGCCCATGCAGAAAGGAAACTTAATTAATCTGAATTGCTGTGGCATTGTAGCACTCACCTCCCCAATAAGATATTTGAGACTGCTCCAAGGGATTTGATCATCCTTTTGTTCAAAAGCTTTTGTCAAGTATGTGTTAAGGATTTCCATGCACACCTAGTGAATTTGTTGGAACATATGAGATAAGAAGATTCATAAATCAGATATACATATTTATAGGTTTTATTTAATGTAGTTCTTGTTTGAAAACTAACAATTATTTCTTTCTGAAATAATTAAAAAGCTAAGTATAAATCCTCTTACAAAAAGAAACCCATGAGAGAGGGCAATAAAAACATGAAAGATTGGGAATCTAATTTTTAGCATCCTAAATTGACATTATAGAAGATCAGGAGTCTACATGACTCCTCAGAAGCAGAAAATAATACTAAGCAAAATCTAATTGTGAGAAAGGTTAAAGCTGGATAAATTCTGTGTTTTCAAAAGTAATCTGAGCTACTCAAGAATATAAGAGCCATTGAAATTGTTTTCTTACCTGGAAATCAGATTCATTAAAATCATATGGTACGTTCCAGCCAACCTTCCCAAACTTCCTTCTCTCCTGAACCACAGCATGGAAAAATGCCAGGACATAGACTAAGGATTTAAAGGCAGGATGTGGGCACTCCTCTAAGGCTTCATGGGGAATTTTGAAGTAGGTGGCTCTCATATTCAGTTTCAGACCATTAGGTGGTTCTGTAACAACCTATCAAAATAATTAGGGAAGCCATCAAATACTGGATAACTTGAGGAAAATAAGTTGTAAATATATCACATTAAGTAAGTTATACAAGGCAAGCTTGACATTTTAAATTGTTTTCCAAATGCCTGTCAAATATGGATTTTTTCTTCTTTCCTTCCTTAAGGAAGGAAACTTAAAAGGAAACAGACCTTTTAAGTTTATCAAAGTAAACACACCTATGCAAAGAGTACTCTATATTATTTTGAAATTAGTCATATTATTGGCAAGACATTAATATTTCTCATACTTGAAGATCTAATTTACTGAAATACCAGTATTTTACATATTTTAATGTGCCCTACATGCTCACAGTGAGATGCTTTAACAACGTGGCTTCACTGCTGATCAAAGTGCCAGAGCTGCTTCCTGGCAGCCTTTTCAAAGGGCTCAGAAACCTCAGTTCTCACTGCTCCTGGCAAGACCCAAAAGTGCAGATCTGGAGCCTTAAAGATCCACTCAGGCTCCCTTCCCACTGCAGGAGGAGTGGGAGAACAGCCCAGAGCTGCCACTGAGCCACTGCTTTCCATTCTGTGAAATGAAATAAATTTACAGGACAGGGCACCACAGCAGCAGCAGTGAAGCAGCCACAGAAAAGAACATTAGGGCAGAATCATTGCCTGTGCCTTCAAAATAATCAGCTCAGCCTTTAGTGATAAACACTGCAGCCTGAAGTAGCAGCTGGAAACCATTATCCACTTCCAGCATCTGCTCCACTGGCACTGCCAGCCTGACACTGCCCTGCCTCTGCCCTGCAGCATCAGGGCTGACAGGGCTATTTCTGTCTCCAGATACTCCTCATTTCACTCTAAAGACCATTTTTCACATCTCCAGGTTCACTCACAAACCTCTGCTTTGAAATAACTGCTGAACAGTTTTCACCCAAAGGAAACATGCCAGGAAAATAAACAGGATGATGATGAAAAAAGGATTTGGCTTACAAAAGACAAAAAGTGAGTTCATAAGCCTGGGCCAGTGTGCTGCATTCAGGTCAGGCTCCTCCCAGAGCCAGCCTGTTCTGCTGAGTACCAGTGCCAGGACAGGCCCTCCTGGCTGGGGTTTCCCCACCTTTAAGGCCTTCTGCAGGATTCCAATTGGGAAGCCTTCAGTTGGGTCAGTTGTCAGCCAGAGGCGAAAGTCTTCGTGAGGATCTGTAATTTTCTCCACAGCCTTTTCCAGATGGACGAGCCACTTCACCAAAAGGTGACAGTTCTGCAACATGAGCCAATGTCCACGAACCACTGCCTCCTCCAGCAACTGCAGAGCGATCTGAGGACAGAGGGAGAGCCATCTGTAAGTCTCCCTTTACCCTGAGAACAAACTGCCTCTGATGGGCTCGTGCAGTGGCTTTTCCTGCTAGGAAAGCGGGGGACTAAATGAGTCTGGTAGGAGTTCTTCCACTGACTGAAATCATGGCAAATTCAATCAGCTGTTAAGCTCTAGACATCCTGCCTCAGTGTCCATAACAAAAAGGAAAGTCACAGGAAAGGCAGGAGAAGCAGCAGAACTTTCTGGTAGCAAACACTGTAACTTCCAGCCACCTCATGTCCATACACAGCAACATCTTCTCATCTCTACTTTTTAACAGCTGAAAATCTGATTCTGAATCTACCCTCACCCAGAACAGCAGCCAGTCAGCCAAATGGCCCCTTTCAGGCTCAGTAAAATGTTATTCCCAAACTGACAAATCTATGTCAGAACCATGAGTAACTCCTTTTAAAATGGAGCAGACCTATGAAAGGAGATTTGATCAGTCCCAGAGCATCAGGAGCATGGCTTGCAATTCACACTCGCTGCACACCCCACATCCCCACCCTCCCATCCAAGTTACCTCTTCTTGGCCTTGTCCCATGGCCAGGAATTTGAGTCTATCTGCTTTAAATTCTGATCTCTCAGCCAGTTTCATGAGGTCACTGACAGGATCAGAGCCAGGACTTAGGATAAAAACCACAGGTGAGAAAGGGCTGCTCTGCTGCAGGATGGCATCGAAGCTGATCACGGGGGGCTGCACATACCTGCAGAGGGAAAACCCAATGGTTTGGGGGATTGCACACAGCAGCTCCATGTGGGAACAGAGCCTTGCACACCAAGGGCACAGCTCAGCACAGACTGCACGTGGAAGTCATTCAGACACAGCCCCTGCTCTGCTCTTCTGGCAAACTACAGAACATTGACCGAGCTGACTACAGCTGCAGCTCTGTGTGAGTGCTGTGCTGGGATCTGAGGGCAGAGGGACTCACGTCTCGCCCATTGTCACTGTCACATAATCCATCACCGCCCGGTACATCCGGTCCACCCGGAAACAGCGCAGCAGGAGAAGCTTCTGGAAGTCTGTGACATTGCCCTCATAGTCCATTGGCAATGGGATCTGCTCCAGAGCATCTGTGTCGTACCACTGGCAAGGAAAGACAGCACACAAGTGAACCCAGTGGCTCTGTCAGGGAAATTACTAGGAAAGAGAAAATCAATTTGATGAATGAGGGGGCCAAGAGACACAACAAAAACAAAGAAAGTCAATCAGCTGCAAAAAAATATTAAAAATTCAGGTAAATGTGAAAAATTCAACTTTTTCTGTATGAAGTATTCAAGTCCAGAAACACATTTGTGCTTTCACTTTATGTCAACTAATTCTCTTAAGATACAGAAAATAGCATCAAAAGCAAAAAGGTATTAACATATTGCTTGCAGGAAGACTTCTTATTAAGCAAGAAGACATGGAATGAAGCTAAAGGAGGAACAAAGGAAATCTGTGTTTGTCAATAGCCTATAGAATTCACTGCCACAAGAAGATCAAAGCACAATTTAGCAGTACAAAAACACCAGTGAAATGTTGACTGCTGAAATGAACAGAAAATTTCCACTGAATATAAGAGAGTAAATAACTCCTCTAAGGCATTTGAGTGACAAATAAAAATTCTCTAGTATAACAGGGAAGGTATTTTGGTTTGTTCTTTAAATAACATAATCCTTCATTCTTCTGCAAATAAGCCAATCACTAACTGAGATCAAGAAGCAAAGAAAGGCCTTGAGGGAAGAAGCCCACAGTGACATCTCCCCAGTGAACTGCTGACACACTGCATCACACTTGACCATTTAATACCAGAATAAAAACCAGGAGAGAAAACAGCATTGCAAAAAAGCACGTACATTTTTCCATTCATCTGGATTGTCTTCCACATCATCTGGAAGAGATTCAAATTTCTCAGGAAATAGCTCAGACAGGCGAATTAGGTCTTCCCAGCCTTGATCTGGCAGCCAAGCAAACGGTTTCTTACGGGCACTCTTCTCCAGGGAAATATTGCCTAGGCAGGTTCAGAAAGCAGATCAGTGTCCATGCCAGAAACCCTCCAGTGCATGACCACTCACACAGTCCCCCTGCACACAGGAGCCCAGTGGAAATTTGTTCCTGGAAGCAGTGTGAGATTAGACTGGTTTCCTGCAGGAAAGATGGCATTTTACAAGTGCTTGCAAAAGCCAGAGTTTTATTGTTGCAAACATTTCTAGAATTATGTATACACAGTCAGAAAATAACTACAACACAGTCAGAAAATAACTACAGATTACTTTCCTCATGTAACATCCTAACAATTAGCTAATATGAAATAGAAATAGCAAGATCCCCAGTCTGTGTAACCCAACACAGTGCAGCTCTCCTCAGTGGGAGAGCTCCCCATATTGAGGTGCTGGCTCTTAGTAAATAATCTCTAGTCAAAGATCTCTCTTCAAGAGATCTTTTAGTTATTGCTACATAGAGCTACATACTTACATATAAATATTCATTTTACCTTTCAAAAAGAAATCAAATTCTTCTTGTGGAACTCGGCCTTCAGCTTGTTCTATCTTGACAGTCATGTCAAAGGAGAACAACAACTTGTGCTTCTCGAACAAGGCTATGTTAAAAGGACATTTTCAAAAATCAGCTGCAAAAGCTTGTGGAACTGGAGCAATCTTTCAATCCACATCCTTCATCTGCTGTGGGATTGATGGGATGCTCCACCCCTGCAAGTGCTCAAGGCCATTTTGGATGGGGCCCTCAGCACCCTGATCTAATGAATGGCATCCCAGCTCATGGCAGGGAATTGAAACCAGATGATTCCTAAGGTCCCTTTCAACCCAAACCATTCTGTCATTCTATAATCTGCTCACCCCACAAAGATCATTTGGTTGATAGTTGGAATTGATATTCCTAAAGGTCTTCTCCAGCCTGAACAATGCTAGGACTCTGTGATCAGGGGGATCAAAGCTGGGGCTTTGAGTCAGGCTTTAAGAGTCAGTACAGCCCCTGTGAGCAACTCTATGGCTGCCTTTACCATTTGTAACTGTGTCAAGAAAAACATTTCTGCAAGAATTACATGGGTAATGTGCAATGTTCTTCTAACAGAAACAGCAGGGAGGAAAGTGTGAACCAGGAGAGGTGATGAGACCTGAACATCACTGAATTCCCTGCCTGGTAACTTGCCTCTTTAACATGAAGCCATGGCTTCACCTTTATTTGCACCACACAGTCTCAGCCCCTGGTTAAACAGCACTAACCTGTGCAGCCATAGTTGTAGGTGCTCAAAGTCAATGTATCCATGATGTTTTTTAACCTCTTAGGAAGAATAGGACTGGGCATGGATTTCCGAAGAGAGAATCCAAAAACCTCCAAGAAGGAGACCAGTGAGAACTGGTACATGATGTTGACAAAGGCCAGTTCAGCCAGCACAGAGAAGAGAATGGCCCCTCTCTTGGCAGCTGGTCTGTAGCCATCTCGGAGAAGGTCGATATCTGCTGCGGTCGTCTCAGCCAGCTTCAGTTTCTCAATCACCTGGGCAGACAGGGGTTTTATGCACCTGTAATTACTGTGCTGATCACAAGTGGATCTATTATACCACAGGAATCAGAGCTGCTCAGTGCCTGCCTCTCTGTGTGACTGTACAGGAATCTGGGCAGGTAACTCAAAAGTTAGATAAAATGAATCCCACCCTGTATGTTTATGAAAAGTAACAGCAAAGATTTACAAAAAAATCATGGAAATAGTGTGGCAAGGGCCCTCTGGGGATCTTTAGTTCAACTTCTGCCCAAAGCTTCATTATAACCACCACTAGAACAGGTCCAGTGTGGCTTTGGCCAGCTGAGGCCTGAAAATGCCAAGAATGGATTCTTTTGTCTTAGAACTATGAACAAACATTGCTTTGGTCCTGTTAAGGACTTCCCTGAAGATAGGATTTGGTTCTCTGATCAATAAAATAGTGCCCAATACTGAAAGATGCAACACATTAATGAGAAAACTCTGAATTTTCTTTCAAACTATTTGCAAGCTTCAGGAGTAAAATGGAAGCACAATGAAAAAGGAACAACTACATTCTGTCCATAGATACCCTTCCAAAAAGCCCAGAGCTGGTACCTCAGTAGCTTTGAATTTTGTGTCCTCCAAGGTTTGCACCAATTCCACATTGTCCAGCATGTTTCCTGTGGAAGTTGACAGTCCATGAAGGAGAGTGTCTTCCAGATTTTTCAGCAGGTTTTTGTTTTCACTTGTCTCCTGGATGAGACGTTCTCTCTGTTCCTCCAATTCCTTCCTTTCAAATCCCGTAATGACACTGAGCAGCTGATCCTCCAGGCCCTTGAGTGTAACTACAGGTACAACACATGGACAGAGCACAGAGTTTTGTAAGCACAGAACAGTTTTTATGCAACTTATTTAATCTCAGGCCTCTCATAGGACTACAGCAATGCAACAGAGCGATCTGGTTAATGACTGTGCATCTTGATTCCACCAAAGCATCCTCACCTGACCAGGACAGGAAGAGATTTTTAGCTCAGTTGCAGATTAGAAGAGAGAAGTGAGAAGGATTATCTATGAAATCAGATGCTGAGTATAAGGGAGAGTATGAATTTTTAGTTTCATCAAGACAATGACCCAAGCCCTAAATTTGCACAACAGCACAATCCGTACTTTGTTATTATATACACACACTTAAGCTTACCTGTATAATTGATAACAATAGCTCTGCCAAACACAGAGGGAGAATACTTTGGGTTTGCTAATTTGGTGTTCAGGTACATTTTAAAATTACTGTCATAGTCAACCTCTTTGTCCCCCAGCACAATGAATGCTCGCCCCTGTGCAACTTTGACATTCTTCTCTAAGACATTGTCTATCACAGGGTCGATGTATTCATCAACACTGTGCACCAGGAAAGGGGTTCCATACTTTATGGCCTGTTCTAGTTGTTTCAGGAAATCTGGGTCACTAAAGGAAGCCATCTGCAAGAGAACAATGGGAAAACATGAAAGGAGAATTGATATTCAATTTGCTGAACATTATTATTTTGCAGTAGCTGCCAACACTAATGAAGTTTGTTCTTTGCTGCTTTTTGTCTTTCCTCTCCCAGATGATATAAAGTGCACTTGCACAAAACAGTAAAGGTGCTTTTTTTCTGATTAGTTGAGAATAATTTCCATTTGGAAATTACCCTTTAAAGTTCTATGTGTGCCTCTAAGTGTGTTTATTGTCCTACATGGAAGTTCCATCCTGGAGCTGAGATTAATCCCAGTCTACACCAGCCTTTTGGTTAGACTCTTTCTGCATGTGCAGACAGGCTGAGAGAGCTGGGGTTGTTCATCCTGGAGTAAAGAAGGCTCCAAAGAGACTTTTAGCACCTTCCAAATCCTAAAGGGGCTCCAAGAGAGATGGAGAGGGACTTTGGACAAGCACATTTAGCAATAAGACAAGGGGGAATGGCTTCAGACTGAAAGAGGCCAAGGTTAAATTACATATTAGGAAGGAATCCTTCCCTGTGAGAGTGCTGAGGCCTGGCACAGGTTTCCAGAGAAGCTGTGGCTGCCCAATCCCTGGCAGTATTGAAAGCCAGGTTGGACAGGGCTTGGAGCACCCTGGGATAGTGGAAGGTGTCCCTGCCCATGGCCAGGGGTGGAACTAGAATGTCCTTCCCAGTCCAAACCATTCAATAATTCTATGCTATATAACTGCTTCCCCATTCAAGGTGGCAGATATTTATGCAGCTTTGGAAACAATCAGTAATGAGATAAAGCCATCTTCCATCATTACCCTCAGGTTATTTTTTTCTTCCTTCTTCTTAATCCAATGTAATGCCTGCTGCTGTGGGTCGATACAGAGTGGGAAGCGGCTGGAATACGTTGTCAGGATTCCATTCTGGACAGACAGCTCATCTGGGGGCAATCCTTCAGAAACCCACCTGGGAACAGAAGGGACCAAAGACCAGCCAGGGATGAAAACTCCATGGGGGAGCAGCACATTTCATTTGTCAGCAAAATGATGCAACTCACTGAGCACACAGTCAGACACACACACTGTGGTTCTGGGGACAGACTGACTCACTGCCGAAGCACTGACTGCTGCCTCAGGTGAGCAATCCTGTGGTAGTTGTTACATGGGCTCCCTGGGCTTGGGCTTAATACAAAACCCAGTGAAGCCAATGAAAAGACACCTGCTGGGTTATGGAAACATTTTATAGAGAACTCCTGATAAACTTCCTAGAAATGGTATTACACACGTCTAAGTTCAGTGAATATCCCTGGGTGTTAAGGACAACAGATTCTTAGAACAAATGGCCCCTGTTAATCAGGACATGAAAGTCAGATTCTGTCTCTGGTGTGGCTGTGCACCTCCACCCACAATGCCAATTCTGTGCTACAGATTCTGCTCCAGACTCCCACTTTAAATGTCACATCCAGCAGTCCCTGGGTCTCCTGACTGGACATACCTGCTAATCTCCACCTCATCAGTCAGGAGGTTCTCTAACTTGAATGGATGGCTGACAGGAATTTCTCGTGAGACAATATCTTCTTGCCACACTTGATAGAGCATTTCATGACGGAACTCCCAGCTGAAGGCTCCCACATAGCACAGAAAGGCAGCAGCAAGCAGACAATCTCCAAGCAACTTCACCTTCCGTTCTCTAATTCCTTGAATTCTTCTGTCCACCTGAAATAATTATATGGGAGATTCTGTACCAGGAAGGTGAGGTTTATGTGCAGGATTTCCTGCTACTTTAGATACAGGTTTAGACAGACCCCTAAAGTTAGAATCAGTTTTCTCTTGCTACTGTGGGGGCCACAGACACTGAGTTGATCTGAACTTTCATCCATTTAATCTCAGTTATTTTCCAAGAGCTAATGGATATTAGCTCAGAACAGATAATAGCCCTTCTCAGAAACACCATAGAAAGCAACATTTTCAAAAATGTCTCCACCTGATAGATTTTATCCCTGACACATGAACCTCTGATGTCAAAACTGATCCTCTTTGAATCTAGACTTACCTCTCATTCTCAGATTTCAAGCCAGCGATGAGCTTGTCAGCAGCCTCTAATCTTCTCTGCATTATCTCTGCTTCTTCTTGTAACTTTTTGTTTTCTTTTAATGTCTGGTCTAATTTTTCCCCCAAAGCTTTAAGCTCCTCCTGAATGGCAGCCAGCTCTGCCTGTATCCTTTCCAGTTCCCGCTTACTTAATTCATAGTTCCGTTCTAGCCTGGCCACCTAGAGTACATTGTGAAGGAAACGTAAGCATCAGAGGGCAGAAGGATGTTAGAGAGAAGTAGCAAATTCTTACATTTCTTTTGGTTGTATCATATTTTTCAAAGTGTCCTGGTAATAAACAGTGTAAGCCAAAATAATGGACACTGTCACTCTCCTCTCCCCATCCCAAACACACGTCATGGTCTGACTGCAGTTCCAAAGCAGAAAAATCTCCCAGATTTGTACACACAAGGAGTATAAAAGCACTGGAGGTCAGCAGGACTCTCATGCCCTGACAAAAGGGGAGGTTTGTCTGCTTAATAAAAATATTAAGGCTCCAAAAATAGTCAGACACATCACCTAGTGAATGTATTTGCTCTGCAGTCAGTTGTATAAAATAACCTTTTCTTGGCAAAATTTTCCAGTGTCATCTGTTGGACATCAGATTCCCTTTGGTAATACAGCTGAATTCCCAGTCATCCTAGAAAAAGTTAATCAAAAGGTCTGTGCTTAAGGAACATGGATTTAGTGTACTACTGACCTCTGTTCTGTCCAAATGCCATGGGGTTTGAAGTTTGTTTTTAGTAAACAGCTCTAAACTGTGTTTTTCTAAGCACGTCAGATTACAAAATTCCAACTGGACACGTTCCTCCCTCATCCCTCAAGCACTGGCATGGATGGCAACCCACAGCCCAGCATCCTGACACAACAAATACAGTGATTTATGACTGACAGCCTGCCTCACTGCTACTACAGTAGCTCTCCTAATGACCACTTCTTAAGCACTTCAATAGGAAAGGTGGGCAGTCTATGAAATGGTCAAGTATTATCTTTTCCATCAGGATCATGTTTTGACCTTCTCTGAGTTTGACTCCAACACATTTTACCTTTTCTTCCTTTGGCTTGACCGTTTTAACTACATCACAGTAGGTCACCACTGCTTCAGCAAACTTTAGCATTCCCAGTCCTGCTCTGCTGATAACTTCCATTTCAGCCCAGGTAGTATTAAGATTCTTTAAGAGAGCTAAATTGGCAAATACAAAAATATTGCAAGTGAGTTGAATAACTGTGAACAAACCCTCAAAGAAATAGCTTTTCCTGTCAGCAGCACCAGCCAATGCTGTGACAGACAATAGGAAATATTTGACAGAATATTAAAGAGACTCTGTTGGCTGTTCCCATTAACAAGATCCTACATTCACTGCAATACCCAGAACAGGAATTCACCTCTCATAGCTTTCACATTGCTCCATGGAATTTCCCTAAAATCCGTCGTCAACAGAAGTCGCAGGAAGTTTGTGTCAGCCATCATGGCTTTGGCATTCTTCCAGTTCTGTTCTTTGTAACCTCTCATTATAAGAATACAGTCCAGAACAACCTGCACCTGCTTCGGGGGTGTTGCAAAGGACCTGGAAAACAGGTGGAAGAGACAGTGGAAGTGAAAAAAGGAGACAAAGCCCATGATTCCAGACATGGGTAGTGCCTGTTAAGAGAGGCATTGCAATACAGGAGCTTGTACATAAGGCAAGCCACAACAGTGAAAAAAATAACCCGAGTCAGACAATAAATTATTAACTAATCAAAACCTCAGAACCAATTCTTGTATTCAGACATTTTGATCCATGAAATACTAAATTATTTCAACAATCGAAAGCTTAAAACACTGAGCCTTGATATTCTTTCCTCGGGCAGTGAAGCAGCTGGAGAAAAATCCAGAGATCTATGAGAGAAAGGAAACTGAAGTGTGGCAGGGAAGGGAGAGCCATTGCTATTCTGGGCACAACTATTTCAGGGAGAGCCAAAAACTGGATGTGCCTTTATATCAATCCTCAAAAAAAAGATGTATTATCAATTACTCCAGGGAGGAGTAAATTAGGCAGGGAAATACATTTTCATGCTATGAAAAGTATCCCTGAAAAATAACTGTTATGTGTTCCTACTTACACAGGGAAAAAAGAGGAGGAATGAACAGGTTTGGACAGCCATTGTTCAGGCAAAAACCAGAGCAGGCTCTGGTGCATCAGGCCAGAGAATGATGGGGTAAACAGCAAATAAAGGCCTGGAAGAAGTGTCTTAAGGCAAAGGTGTGGACTAGGAATCAGGGCATTCTGGTGACCTCTGCACCCAGGCAACTGATGTCCTGACCTTCACAGCCAGGTGAGGAAGATGAGAATAAGGCTCAGACCCAGCAAACAAGAGTGTATTTCCAAGAGTTTATCTACTGTACATACAAATGAGTCACCTGAGTTCAGTAACTTCAGCCTTGTCAAGCTTCTCAACCTCCCGTTTGGCAGCTTCCATGATAGGCTTGATTTGATCCAGGGCTGCCTCAGCCTCTGCCTTCTCCACAGCAATTATTGCATTCTGCTCCTGTATCTCTATAGCTTTCTCCTCACCCATTTTTTTCTTCTCCTCAGCTAATAATTGCAAAGGCAGGACCATAAATGAATCATTCAAGTTTGTATAGAGAACATATAGTAATACACTAATAGACATTTACTCTTTGCTGAAAATCAGAAATTACCATCAAGTCAGAACATTTGTGTTGCCAGCTACGTCACCAGGTTAGGAACAGTTAGTGTTCCCCACAACAGCACGCACAATCTCTTTTCCTCCATGTTTCCCTCTGATTTTCCTCTAATACTAAATGCCTGAAGCAGAAGTTGCCTTTCTTGCTATTGCCTTTCCCACATTATGCCCAACACCTTGGAAAGGGAAGACGGGGGCAGGCAAAACGTTGTGTAAAGTACTGTGGGCCAAATGTGGAGCAAGGAAGGCAATCTGGGCAAGGCAGGGGACCTGCTCTTCTGCCATGGCATGGGAGCAGCACACACAACAAGAGGGATACCTTGAGAAGCACCTGGAGCTCTTCAAGGGTCTCCCAGCCCAGCCTAACACAGATGATGTGAGCCCTGCCTAGCCTGTGGGACACTTCAGTATTGTAAACCACCCACCTATTTCTGTGTTTAATTTAATGTCCCTTAACAAAGCCTCACAAGCAGCTGTTTTTTCTGTCAGTATAATCTTTTGCTCAGCAAGTTTCACGTTCAGCTCAGCCAGCTGTACAGCAGCTTCCTTCAGTTTAACCAAGCCCCCATCCAGCCGTTTACATTGTGCTAAGGAGGAAAAAAAGGGAGAAATGTCAGTGATTCGCTGATTGTGTTCAAGCACACAGCAACAGACAATCTCACCAAGAGAAAATATCCTTAGAGGTGCACTGAGATTTTCTTGTCCTGAGCCTGCCAGCCAAAATGATGCTAAAGTCACTTGAGCTGACAAAGTGGCCCCATGCCACAACATATTTGCCACATTCCACTGTTTGTGTTTTATCCTCTTCACATATTTCAGCGCCACTGAAGTATGAATAAGAATTGCTGCTTGAGGAAGAAAGTCAAACCCTGAGCGAGGCCATGCTGGTATTGGATTTCAGCATGACTCTGCCCCAAGCACAGGAGTGTCTGGTTTGGAGATTCTGGCTCATGTTCATTCACAAAAGGATTTGAGGAGAGCCCATTGTTTGACAGAGTCTGAACATTCATGTGTGGCCAGGATTTTGGGTCAATGTCAAAACACTGCCCCACAGCTGTATGCCAGCACAGCATTTGAGATAGTACTAAGAGAGATTTTGCATATTCTGGGTAATAGGTGGGGTTCTCACCAGAACTTTTGTTTTTAAAATATTTAAATCACTTATTAAAAAGGAGAAAACATCTACATAGACTTACCAAAAATGAACTCATTTTTCTCATCCAGCAATTTTGCATAGGTATTGAGAAAATCAAGATAATTTTTTGGTGTGACATGATTTCTACGTCTCAGTTTCTCCAGGAATTTCTTGCTGAAATCCCCTACAGATTCATGCACCATGACTATGTGGTCAACCACTGACTGGAAGCTCTCTGGTGGGATGCGTGGGTTTTTTGCTAAAATTGGGCAGAAGAAATAAAAAATTTCAAAGATTTGTGGCTTTTTTCAGAATACACCAATTATCATCTCTCTTATGTACATCTAAGCCAGGCACAAAACAAGTCTGTTTTCTGGAGCAAAAAGCAAGGCCAGAAGGTGACCTCCTGCTAGTCAGCCCACATTGTCTGCAGAGTTTGGAACTTGAATTTTATCAATTTTAAAAATCTATTGGATTAAGAAACTACCACCCTGTGACATTTTTTGACTGGGTTTTTGCATTACCCATTTAGACTCAAGGTAACAAGCACAATAGGAAATGAACTTGTGAAATGTACAATAATTGCAAAGTAAAGAATATATTTCTTAGGCTATGCCAAGATGGGTTGAAATACTGACATGTTACATACCCAGAAAGGATTGTGCAACTGCAGACAAGGCCTGGGCAGGCCAAGGCAAGAACCAGTCAATACCAGTGTTGTTGACAAGACCTTAAAATAAAAGGACAATGTTATTTGAAAAAATTCTTTGTAAAACTAACCCCTAATCAGATAGGCAATCCTCTAATTAACTTTATTTACAGCAAGAATTTGCAAATTAGTCTTGACTCTTTTAGTAACAGAATTTACCACAAAGTCCATATTTGATTTTGACAGTAAATAAGGAGCTTTGCCCCTGTGTCCTGCTAACCCCACTGTACCATTCCTTAGGCTCTACAGGACACAGTGCAGAGCTGCAATAAGGTATTGGTAGGGCCTGGCTTAGCATTCCCACCTGGACCCATCTTTCATGAGTCTCTCCTGTTTCCCAGGACTCCTTTCAGCCACCTGCAGCATCTGCCAGGCTTTGGATACAAAAGATTTCTCTTCCCACCATCCTAGTTTCATGATTTAACACCACACTTTCTGCTGTAAACTACAGAAAAGAGGCTGCAGACAAAGGCTGTGTATTTCCAGTTCAGTGAGGATGACCAATTGATTTCTAGCTGTTCAACTGGAAAATGAACTGATGTGATAAATGCTAATCAATATTGTTCACTGATATGTGGTAATTAACTGGAAAAAAAACATGTAATGCAAACCTTTAATCATGAAACCTGCTCTGCTTAGTTTTAGCTGCCAGACTAAGCGTCCACTGGAGATTTTTCTCTTGCCTGTAAATCTGTGTTTCACAGGGAAGGGACTAAGCAGTGTGTACAGTTGATACCTGGAAAATTTCTGCACCACGTTCTCAGGTCCTCCCCAACTGGGGACATTCCCAGGACGATGTGAAGGTTGCTTGCACATTTGCTTACAAAATACTGCCAGATACTCTCTTTGGCTGGGCCCATGCCAGCTTTAGCAGCTTCATCTCCAATCTGAGTTAGTATGGTGTCTTTTTCATCGTCTGCATAAAGGGCTGGCACCATTCCTGTAACATAAGGACAGAAGAATGCTAGTGAGAACCACCAGTAAGAGGAAACCATATGGCTGGGAATAGGGCAGATGAGAAACCAATTTTAATCCCAGTTCTGCAAAAATGATTCTGAGTAGTTTTGAATGAACCAATTCATCTCTCTATGCTTCTCCTCCTCCCCATAGCCCTCATGGAAAATAGGTCATACTTGGGATTTAGAGGAATAATTAATTCATTTTTGTTTGGGCTTCAGCAACATATACAAAATGTCACAGGACTTTGCAAAGAAAATCTTCATTCGTGTCTGTGAACCATCAGCTCACATTTTTGTTCTCTCAAACTTGTGGCAAATACTGCATGAGTAACCTAATGACAGACCAGGGAAAACTAGAACAAGAAAAGGGATACAATTAACTCATCTGCTCTCATGACTGTGGAGGAACTTCTATAGAGAGGGTGCTCACACAGTGCCAGCTGCTACTCATTTCCAGCTGCTTCATTTGCTAGAAGACACCAAACTATATTTCAGGACATATATACATGAACAGACTTATGAACAGTTGCTGCAGTTCAGGTGAATGCTATTCAAAAGCCAATTGGACAACAGGTGGGTTTGTGGCCAAATGCAGCTGAAGTTTCCCTCAGTCTTGGAAGAAATCTGAGACTCCTGCAGCATCATCACCAGCATGAATGAACCCTATAACCTCTCCAGACACAAAAATGACTGGAAGAGGATTCCAGAAAGCCAAGATGATTTCAGGTAGTACTGAAAAGTGTAACTAAGTAAAGCAGCAGAGGACACAGGGTGAACCAGTATCAGCATTATCAAGGGTACAAGCAGAGAGGCTGCCAGTGGCACCTGAAGTCAGCATGTTGTTGATGAGTTCCAGGAAACTCTCCTCTGCCACATGGCCATCTGTGAACAAGAAGACCACTGACTTGTCGTAAATACCCAACTTCTCGTACAAACTTTTCAAATCCTCTCGGAAATTATTTTGTCCATATCCTCGACTCAAGATGATCTCAAATACCTAAGGATGAAAACATACACTGAGAAGACACAGATGGACCCAAGACATGATGGCAACTCTGAATTTCACTTAGACTGAATCAAGGGGGTTGGTTTGGCCCCAGTCATCAGTAAATGTTTAGGTATTAATAAAATTGTGCATTTGTACAACACTGCAGGCTTGCCTTTTCAAAATTGCTTTGTGTTCATGCTCCTTTTTTGTTCTTTCCTTCCAAGCCTTTTAAAGTAAAATGCCTCTGAGAGGAACATTTCCTCTCTGAAATAATACAGGATCAATCACAACAAGGCTCCTCAAGCAGCACTGGAGTGCTGCTGTAACACATTCAAGCATCAACAGCAGTAGTTAGGGACAATTAGCTGTTCATCACCAAGCCCATCCTTGTTTTCCTTCCCCAGTACCAAAACCCAGATTCAGGCACTGACAGCTTCCTGTCCAGATCACACACAGTCATCATCTTGGCTTTCCTGGCAATCACCTCACCTGGGTCTCTTTCCACAGGGAAGAGCTGCCAGCCTGATCTTGTCTTGACTGACTGACTCACTCCCATCCCCAGTTTAATCCCAATCACAGTTTTACTTTCCTTGTCTTTTTTCCCAGCCAAGACGCAGGGTTGCTAACCTCACATCCAGCTGTGTGAGCAGCCAGTTTGGTCAGGGACTGCTTTCCTGAGCCTCCCACCCCGATGAGCAGGGCGTGCCCGCGGTCCATCCGGATGATGCGATGGATACGGATTAAATGCTCCAGAGCATCATCAAAAAGAACCAGATTCATTTTAATATGGTACTCGTTGTAGTCATCCAAAATTTCCTTCAGAGAAAGGTGAACAGAATGTTACTAGGAGACCAATGAAACAATTAATAACATTAAGAAAATAGCCCACTCAGCAGCATTATTCCTTTCCCAATCCTCAGGGAATATGAACTATTGGAAAACACTGCTGACTCTGTAGCTGATCCTCAGTTTTCATCACTGCAAACCCCAAATGGGCATTGAAGCACATAAAGTTCTGTGTGCACACAGAAAAGAACAGATTTCCTGCAGTTTGAGGCAGGCTCCTGCCCGTTCCTCAGGCACAGTTCCCAGCTGACGCACTCTACCTTAAAGAGAGCTTTTGCTAATTCATAATCTTGGATATCTTCATAAAGACGAGGTTCTGCCTCATTCATTGCTGTTCTGAAATCTCCAAAAAGAATGGGATCCCTCATGACGTGCTCCAGGTGATCCGGGAAATGTTCTTCAACCAAGGATTTTATATGGCCTTGTACCTTCACGGACATGAAATGAGTCAGGCAATACAACAAAGCATTTGATTGTGAACCCAGTAATACTTAGAAAGGTGACAATGCAGATTCTTGCTCAAACACTGATTTATTTCAAGGTGAGACTTATGTCACTAGAAGATCCAAAGATTACAGCCCCCTTCTGTATTCTGTGTATGATTAAAATTATCTAATAGGCAGTTCAAGAATGGTTCAAGCCAATCAACTGTACAACATCAAAACAAAAAGGGAGAAGCCTGTTAAATAAAACACCTTCTCATATATTGATGTAAACAGTATATTAATAAACTTCCCTTTTCAGCATTCATAGATGTCTCACCAGAAAGATCTCTCACAAAGTTTCAAAGTCTGCATTAATATTCTGCATTGGGAAAATTGAGCTGGACATGTATCTTTGTATGTTAGAGGAGAAAGCTTTAACTAGAAAAATCTGAAGCCTTCTTGGCCTACCTCTTTTTATCTAAGCAACTCCCAAAGCAGAGCAGGTTGCTTATAGATGAGTAGACTTTATCTCAATTTCTCTCCTAAATCTCAAGGTTTAAAATTGGCATTGTTCTCTTTTGTGCTTAAAGATATAATTTGAAGCATTTTCCAATTTGCACAACAGCCAGAACTGAATTCACTGTGTAAGAATTTGGCTTTTATTGTTTTTACTACTTGATGTACAGTCACATTGTGGTACAATCCTTCCTGAAGGAAAATACTGACTTGAAGTGATTTCCTGAGTTTTTTCCTGTACTTCTTTCACACTCTGTCACCTGTACTTCTGCCAATCAATTTTCCTGGACAGGCAAACCGAGTGATATTTTCCATTCCTTCAGTAGATCTGCTTTCTTAGTCTGCCCATATTGTTTTAGGAAAAAATCTTCCTTTTAAATTAATGAGCAACATATTGCTTACACAAATCTGCAGTCGGACAGCAAGATCCAAGCCCAACACTTGGTAGTGTTGCTGTTGCAAATTAATTGCCATAATAATAGTCAGTGACTACTAAAAAACTGAAAGAAATTACTCACCAATTCTTTGTCTGCTTCATTTATCAACCTGTCATGGAAAACCCTCAGGCACTCATTTCTCCAAACTCTCACCATCTGGGTCACTGTGTGAAACCTGAAATAACACCACAGTATCAGACTGCACCAAATGAGCTGACGTGATTCCTAAGGCCATATGGTTAATAACAAGGACCAAATTCTGGATTGACCCTTTTACTCTTTATAATTTGGTTCTTTTGCATTTTTACCTCTGGTATCTTATTTAAGAGAGACTCATGCATCAGTGTTTGGCATAGAGAGTAAGGTCACAATTTAGGATGTTCTATTTCTCATTGTGGTTTAATGAAAAGTGACCAAATGTGACTGATTTCCTGTACCAAATTACCTCAACTTCATTCAGATTCCCAAAAAAAAATAGGTGTGGGACCACTAATTACAATTTTTCTATTCTTACCTTTCTGCATCTGTAAGAACAAGTCCATTATAGACCCTGGAAAGATCCCGCAGGTTAAAAATGTAGTGGAATTTGGAAGGAGTAGGCGGCAGCTCAGTAACGATCATTTTATAAAGTTCCAAAGTACACTGAGTAATCTTGTCCGAAATGGCTGATATGGACTCATTAAAGTTCTGCAAACATGAGAAAGAAGAGGTGTTTTCATGAGACTGCCCAGACAGAATTCAATGCTATTAAACATAATCTGCTTTCCAGCTTTTAAACCTGTTTGGTTCAAAAGTTCTCTGTAGTATGACTATTCTGCAATTAAATGTTTAGGGCAGGCTCCATCTTCACTCTGGAACCTTCTGAGTGCTCATGATAACATCAAACTCACTGACTGGAATTCCTCCAAGATTTCTATAGCAAAATAATTAAACTGCTTTTTTCTTATCTAATGTTGCAAGTACCTTGCCAGTAATGCAGTCTGTTCCATTATATTACATTTTTCACACTCATTCAGGAAAGAATTTTCAGATCTTTGTGTATTTGCTTAAAGGAACTGTAACCAAGTCACTCACACATTTCAACAAATGAAAAGCCCCAGGTTTATAAATTATATGCTGGCTTGACTGTTTACATATCACACAAGAACTTATCCAAGCAATGTAAAACCCATTGAGAAAAGAAGAGGAAAAGAAAGGTTTATGTGAGGTTCTAGGTACAAAAAAAAAAAAAAAAGGTAACAAAGATTTCAGATCTTGCAACAACATAGAAATAAATGTCTATTTAAAAATAATACACCTGTTGAGCAATCCTTTAAAAACAGTGAAATTACCGCAGTGTGGCCTTTTAGGATGGAGAAGTAGATCAAATTCAGTGATTGCTCAGAAGGAAAAGGGATGTTAAAAACACTGAAGAGTGAGGTGAATCGAGGGTCAACTTCATTCCGACCTCCTCCAGCTTTGCCCATGGCAGCAACAAAACCCAGGTCTCGAAGAAATTTAATGTTCATCTCTTTACCGCGATCGTACATGAAACCTTTCTCCAGCAGCAGCTTCAGCAGGGCAATGGGCTGTTGTGTGCCATACTCATCAACCTGCAGGATACACAGGAGTCAGGATACATCAAAGCACAGTCCAATAGCTCACCAGTTACTGCTTTATTGTGGGAAAATTGGGTTCCATACTCAGGAGAACATTACAGGGACCAAGGGACACTTTGTAAAGCTCTGGCATCGATTGTGAACACTCATCCTAATGTCTCCTCTTCTCTGAGATAAACTAAATGCACACTGGATTTGTGATTGCAGGGACCATGTCAGTACCAGCCCAAATGTTTCTATACTACCTGGAAAAGATATTGACATCTTACCTTTGGCATATTCATATCATCCATGAACACAAGGAGACGTTTTCCCATGGGAGGGCCAAAAGTGTCTTTAGTTCGTTTTTCTACATTTGTCTCCAGGTTTCTCTGAATGTCCAGGGATGTTGTACGAGAAGAGAAGTTAATTACCAGCACCAGCTGCAAACAGGAGATCATAAGAATGGACTCTAACCTGTTTTGTTGGTTTTTATTTTTTACTGGAGCATTCAAAAATATTTTTTATATTAGCTGTCAGACATAGAGGAAAGGCTGCTCAGGTCCACTACTCACTTGAATTACACGTGACAAAGAAAAGTAAGCCCACCCTCAGCACTTTGACAATATATTTTTACTTTATATAATTAAGTCTGTACAAAGTAAAAGAGGACAAAACATCTTTGATCTTGAAGGATTTTCAAATCAGTCACACACTTTGGGTCTGGAGCGTGCAGTCACATTACCCAAGTCAATATTGCAACCCACAGAATCAGGCTTCACAATGCAAATTTTACACAAGGGCAAAGATGAAAATGCAGCTTTACAAACAGGGCAAAATGCCTCACACATACATTAAGGTCTTTGTCCAGATTGCTTAGGAAGTTCTGTGTAGTGGCTGTCTTAGATGTGCCCGATTCACCTACAAGAACAACGGGGCGTTTCACTTTGACCATCTGTCCCAGTAACCACGCAGTGCGTGTGGTATCCACTGTGGGCACTGAAAAAGAGCAGCAACACAATCCCTGGCTAAATGAAAATGCACTACAGCTGGGGGATTTAGATTTATAGAATAGTGCTGGAACACACCCTCAAGGTATTAACATGCAGTTGCACAAAGACATAAGATGAATTATCAATTCACTAACAATGCTGAAGGAAAATTTTAATTGCTTAACCATCTCTTTTCAGTCTTTGTCATTGGGATGTTTTCTTCCACATATATAGACTAAAAAAGAAGTTATCTTTCATATAGGAGGGCCATGGTTTGGTTAAGCTCCATTTAATCCCTATTTCAAGGATATAATCAGGATTTATTTGGATCATAAGCATTTTTCACAGAACTCTACAGAGATGAATTTTTTTCTATGTGAATTGACTGCATTTGGAGCAACTTCAGAGATTATAAATTTATCTCTTGTGTCAGTGAAGTTAACCTGTGCTTGCTGGAGTATCACTGTACATTAATGTGCCCAAATTTGTCTCAACTATGAAAAGCACCATTAGGCAATGCTTCAAGTAACAACCAATAGCAGCCCTAAGAATGCAATTTTTATCTACTGAATACCTGAAACACAAGCTGATGTTTTCCTAGAATTTCTGGTATAGCAAACTGTGAATTTTCTGCTATTCCAGCTTTTAAAAGGCATTATTAGCTCCTAAAGAACCTTCATTGACTGAAACGTGCCTTCATCCTTTCCTCATTTTTTTATTACACAATGCTGTAAACATCAACTTTATGACTGCTAAATGACTTTGAAAAGAACTTTAAAGAAACTGATTTGTGCCATCACAAAAACTGAAGCTGAGTAGATGACCTTTAGTACAGAAAAAGGATGTCTCATGCTAAGTTGCCATGCACTCAGTGGTGGCACATTACGAATTAAAAGCACATCATCGCTGTATTTTATCTTATACTCACCTAGAATGTCAAGAAATTTCACTTCAGGATTATGAATATATTCAGGAACAAGTTGCATCCAAGGTACCCACATTTTTTGAGATTCATCAAAATGGAAGTCATACAAAGTTGGCAGCTGACCTGCAAAGCATTAAGCAACTGCAAGTTTTTCAGGACACTGAAATATTTCCTAAGAAAACATTCTGATTGAGATGAAAATGAAGGGTAAGATTATAGACCAAGTTGGGCAACACTTTGTTCTACTTACAAGTCATTAACTCACTAAGTCATCAGCCAAAATTCCTCTACTCTAGCACTTTCATGAAAACTATCACTTTTCTATTACAATGAATGGCATTCAGATTAAAATTTTGTCATTAAATTTGACAAGATCCTACCTGGCAGCTCCCCTGGCTTAGCCAGGACACCCTCACTGTGAACAACAGTCATGCAGGAAATACGTTTAACGTTTTCATCAAATTTAATTCTCCCAGAATCAAGAAGAGAAGCACCTAAGGAGCAATACAAAGCTTCCAAGAAAAAACACTCCAGAACATTAGGATTTGCAGGCTGCACAAGTAGGACATCCAGCATCACAGTCAACTGCACGATCTGTTGGAAAAAGGACAAAGCTGTAAAGAAAATTGCCCTTTAGATGCATGAAAACTCTTAATATCTTTTCAGCTGATTGCTGGTCTTTTGTTCTTACAAATGGATCTACTGCTGTATGTATTAAGTTGAGTAGAAGAGCATTGTTAGGTGCTGATTGGTTTGGTGTCTCTGTGTGCCCATCAGCAGGAAACTGGCATTTCAGCACAGACTCTCCTCCTGTTCTTTCTTTGGGAAGGTTTTACTTTCTCCATCATTCCGTTTTCTTTTTAGTTAAATGTGTTCAATCTTTATTCTCTGTTTCTTACCATATTTAAATCTGTTTGAGGAATAATGGTCTTCAGCTTTCGTTCCTGTTTGCCATCCACAATTCCCTCTATGATCATATCAATAAGGTAAGGCACGTACTTCTGAAAGAGACGATCCAATTCCACTTTCTCTTCCTAAGGAACACAAAAAAGACAATAATTCAGCTGGAAAGAAAAATATTGACAGCAGAGCTTCCCATCAATACCTGGCTGACCAGATATGATTGTTCTTGAAGGAATCAATTCTACCAAAGACTGTCTACACAGTTCAATACAAATACTCTGAACAAGTGCAGAAATTCCCACCTCATTTTCTCTTTTTTTGACCCACTTCTGCCAGTAGGGCTCATATCTCAGATTTTTAGGATCTACAAAGACCATTCCGCAGCGGGATACTGTGGCAGGAGATGCATACTGTAAGTCCCCAACCTATAAAAGAATCACACAAGATAATGGTAAACTGTAACTGCTTTTCAGGCCTTGAAGCCCCATCTGTGTATTAAATGGCACAGTCATTTCTTACCTCAAACAACAAAGCACAGTGTGCCTGAAGCCTAATCCGCTCCCCGTTGGCCAGGGTCAGTAACTTGTTGTCATCCATGACAGAATTCATGTTTTCAACCCAGAGAGCATCCACATCTCCATCAAAGAGAATGTACCTGTGTACAAGAGCCATGAGGCACTGACTGATCCCTGATTTTCCTAACATATTTCTGAATTCGGAAGTGTCAACAATGGTGCCTTTGTCAGTCAGGTTTTTGAAGTCTCTGAATTCATTTTTTATAATTGCATCGTTTCACTGAGACTAGGAACTCACAGGCAACAGAAAGAGCTCCCCACACTTTCTATTTATTTAGCATTTGTTTTTTTAAATAGTGCCATATCGATTTTTTTTAAATTTATGTAAACCCCAGGATCTCAAAACCACCACAATGATTTCTAGCTGCCTACCTTCGCTCTTTCTTGTCAGTGGGTCTGTTGATGTCCCGAAAAATGTTTGACAGGACTCCATCTGTCCAGTCTCGTGAGACAGGGTCAAGGATCCCATACAGCTCAATCACACTCATAGCTTTAGGGTTCAGTGTGTAAAGCTTTGTCAATAACCCCAGCCTAAAGATACAGCAAGAAAAGCAACAGTACAATGTCACACTGTCATCTCATGCTAACCCAAGCAAATACCCTGGGCAGCTGTTGATCCTGTCATGGCTGGACAGGGCTGAGTAGTACAGACTGGGCCATTTTACAGCCTGGTTTACATTCTACACTCACTTGTTTTGGGCCTGGCACAAGGTTTTAATAACAACTGTCTTGCCACCTCCAGTAGGTCCAACCACCATTGTAGTGTGACGAGTTAACATTGTCTCGTACATCTGAATTACTTTATCCACCTGAAAAATAAACATGGATTCAGTAGATTGCTGTCATACCTCTCTGGACAAGGTTAGCAGTGGGTCCATATCAGATAAATTTTCCTGGAGCCACTCCAGAGTGCACAGTGCACCTGTAGCCTCACATTTACTACAAAACCTCAAGCAATTAACATGTTTTATACCTGGACTGGTAGAACAATATAACCCCGTTCTTCCAGCACTTGTTCTACAGCATCATTAAGGTCAGGGTAGCGGACTCGAGGGCAATCCAGGCCAGGAAAGAGGTCAGAGATTAGGCCAAGGAAGAGAGGTACATCTTCAAACACAAATTTAGGAAGATTCATGTCTCGCAGAGCTCTCATTAGTACCACATCCTAGACAAAACACAGCAAAATCAATCTTTATCAAATATTTATTAGCTAAAATGAGGTACTTCCAAACTTAAAATCTTTAAAAGCTATTGCTCAATTATTTCAGTGCAGCTTTTAGAATTTTTTTTGTCATCAGTTCCTAGTGGAAACAACAGAGGTTATTTTGTGTGGATTAAGCATATCAATAACTAAGAATAATACACTGCCTTTTCCTACCATGTTAATCAAATGCCAAATGGCTGCAGTGGCCCACACCACAGCTTCCCCAAGCTGGAGTACTCACTGTTCAAAAACCAGTTTTTGCTAGTCATCCAGAGATATTCATCTCGCTATTTGCATCCTGGACTTAATAAGCAGGAAAATATCTCATTTTCCATACATTTCCCTACTTTGACTGGAGTTCCAATGGCAGAAAGCACAAAGAAACTCAATAAGAACAAAGGCAAATAATAAGACAAATAACACCAATGTTCCTATTTCCAAACCAGACAAACTACATCAGATGGGGAAACACATTACCTTTCTAATGAAGAAAAGACTATATGCCCAGGGTAACTAAGCAGCAAATCTACCTCATCCAGGTCTGCTGATCCTCTTTTCAATTCTCCAGCCATTACCAACACTGACTTAAGGGCCCGCAGTCCAAAATCATAGTGATGTTGTTTAGAAAGCTGTTCCCTTGCCAACTTGTACAGCACTGTCATCTTTTTGGCAAGGACCTGTTTGAGATTTAAATTAAATGATCACAAATGTGGACATTGCTACTGGCCATGCAAACATGGGTAGGTACATGGGTATGGGTAACAATAGAATCTTCTTACCTTTGCTGTAAGGAACCCTTCAGAAAACAGCATTATTTCACAGATCTGCTGAAGATCTGGTACAATAACAACCACAGGCCTGAACAGAGCTTTCACAGACTCAGGGAGCTCAGTCCGGCCAGCATAACCAGGATTCATTGTAATGAAAATGCCAATACGGCTATCAAGGGAAATCTCCTGTCCTTCAAACTAAAGGCATAAGAAAACATTAGAACAATGTGAATTAGGAACTAAAAAAAAATAATACTATTTGCTCAAAGAGAAAACTAATAATACTGGGGCACCCACTTAGGACAAGGTGCTAAAATATTTAGCTTTAGAAAGTCATCGTGATACAAACAATGGGATGAACGCACCTTCTTTAAGATATTTCACAAGCCTCAAATTTTCAGTCTGAGGTTTTTTAATTCCAATAAGCATCAGTAAATAAAGCCTCACAATCCACATCAAGTTAAATTACTGCTGTTCCTCATTACTACTAGACTATCACCCCATTTACTTGCTATTATCCTATTAAGATCACTTTTATCTCATTTCACAAAGGAACAACCTAGCAAAGGATTAGGCAATCAGCAAGGATTTAACATCTTTCAAACTGAAAGTACATACTCTGGAGTTTGAAATGTTCAGCACAAACAAAATACAGAAGCAGCAGCCCTTTGATCTAATGATGGGGTCTAACCCTGTATCTTGCCCTGAACACCAAGATTAGCCTTCACAATTACTTCTCTTTTTAAATGTTTACCTGAAATCTTTTCCACCCATTCATTAAAGCATTTCGGATTGTCTGAATCTGGGAAGAGATGACTGAGAGCACAGAAGCATCGATGCGATTGAATTCATCAAAGCATCCCCATGCACCACACTGGGCGAGGCCTGAGAAAATTTTACCCATTGCCTAAAAGGAGCAACAAGAAAAACTTCTCAACACTGACTACATAAAACATTCAGCATCAAAAAACTTTGGAACACGCTAAAATACTTAATGGTGGATAAACCTCTAATAATTACTTGCCAAGTGCAGATTGCCTATCATAAACTTAAACACATACCATACAGTCATTGCTCCCCTGCTTGAAAGGGCCTGAAATTCCTTCAGGAATTTATTCAAAATCGACACTTTTGATTTACTAAATTTAATTATCAACAGCAGAGCATCTCTAAGGGAGATACTTATGTAGCAGTTCAGAGTATGATCGTGGGCACTGATAAAGAGCAGAAATTGGCATTTTATCAGAGAACACAGATCTTTAACTCTTACTTTGAAGTCCATGCCTTCTCCACAGTTTGTCACTACACACAGCAAGCCCAGTGCTTTGGCCAGATCCTTGGTTGTTTCTGTCTTCCCTGTACCTGCTGGCCCTGCTGGTGCTCCTCCCAAAAACATTGACAGAGCCTTTGAAGACAAACCAAAAAGCAAAGCACAGCTTGAATTAGATTTATGCTAGATTGGTAACAAAACCACAAATGAATCCTTGGGTACAAAAAACTTCAAACTTTGTGAACGCCTTCTACATTGTCTTAACAGCAATGAGGTGAGAAGGATATCACAACTGATTTCAAACATCTTGGCATTCACGCTGGGAGACAGCAGGAGGAGGCAATAAAAGCAGGATGTGCCTAAGTGTAACAGGGGCTTGTTAGCACAGTGTCCCTGAGGGCGCACCTGCGTGAGGGTGAGGTAGATGCGGTCGGTGAGCGGGGTGATGACGAGGCGCCCGTTGAGCCCCATGTACTCGTAGCCGTAGGAGAAGGCGCCGGTGCACTGCCGCACCATCAGCTCGTCCGGCTCGCGCTCCCAGTAAAAGCGCAGCTGGCTCTCCCACTCGAACTCCTGAGCCTGCAGAATGCTGCACACAGAGCTCACGTCAGCCAAGAGGATGGCAGCACAGCTCCAAGATTTGGTGTTGGCTCAGGAGCTGCAGGTGGTGCTTACCTGTCTCTGACGAATATATCGATGATGTCTCTGGCGTGCACGTCGATGATGAGAACAGTGTTGTATTTTTTCCTGTCGTTTTTGCTCAAGGGCGTCATAATGCGGGTCACCAGGTCATCGATTTGCTTGTGCATTTTTTTAGCATAAAATTTCATTGCCTGCTTTTCTCCCATTTTCACTTTCCGAAAGACATCCTCTACCTCCCAAGTCCACCACACTTGATTAGCAGCAAGCACCATCATGCCTTGGAAGAGCAACATCCAATCAACTCTATGGAAAACACATACATGAATTACTGTTTATTTTAAGTAACTGATCAGGAAAGAAAAAGAAAAAAAAAAACACTACAACAAAAAAGAAGTTCCACCTGCAACAGCTACAACACAAGCCAAACTTTTCAGAGATACACAGAATTCTATCAAAGTATGCTGGGGGATTTCAAAAGCCTAGGAAATATTCTGATAGAAAAGCTGTTTGTTCCAGGTATAAAATTTCCAAGTGGTATTCATTGTGAGAAAAACCTACTGAACACCAAAAATATAACTCAAGATTAAAGAAAATAGATATGAGAGATTATGCATACTTCAGGGTTGGTTAAAATAGTGCATGTGAATGTATTCTATCCCTCCACATAGAGAAATACAGACTAAATTGTGCAGGAATTGTAAAATTATGCCTTAACTTTTCTATATCATTAACACATCAGGTTATTTCTGTTACCCTTGACACTGATTGTTTCACCTGCTTCTGTCTTCACAATATCGAAAAATGGCTTCCTTGGTGAGGCAGCGGTTGCTCCGTCTCATTTCCTCCAGCACTACTGTCATCCAATTCTCCACTCTGCCCACAGCATGGACATCCTGCCTGAACTCCATCACCTCCCCCTCTGCTGAGATCATGGCTGTGGCAATCTTCTCATCATTGTCACCGTCCTTGAACCTCAGCGCGGCTACATTATCAAACATCTGAAATGCACCAACAAAGAAATTCACATTTTAGAAACAAAGCCTCCAAATGTAAGTGTATGCAACCCCAGCTCTCCTCCAGAGAAATGGATCTGACTCCTAAGTAATCAAGCATAAATGCTGATGTATAGTCCAGCAGCAGAACTGCAGAATATCAAGCAAATAATCAGGGCAGAATGACACTGATTTTTTTTTTTTCCCCTAGAAAATAAGAGTTAGGAGGAGCTACAATCTGTGAGGAAAGTTCTTTAATGATAGATCATTCTGGTGTACCTTGAATGTTCTTCTACCATAATTGCTACCAAGCAGTGTGAAATGCAGCAGAGACTGTGCATCAGATCTGACCTGGTTATTCAGAAGCTTCTTCAAGATGCTGCCAGGATTCTCTTTGTATACAAAAAATATTCATGCATCCTTATGAGTATGTACAGTAAAGTCTGTTAAACCTTTTAAGCACTTGAAAGCACAAGACACTGTGGAAAGCCAGACATTGTACCTTTATCATGTGTTCCTGGACACAGAGTGCACTGCTGCTGCCAAGGATACTGAGCAACTCGTCATCAGATATAAAGAAAAATCTGGGGAAAGCATTTCTCTTGGAATCCAAATAATCATTCAAGCTTTTCTGGCATTTCTCCAGCACATCGTTTATATGGTGGAGGTCTGACAGACGATTTGGGACTTCACAGCAATTTTTTATTATGGGGTCTTTTTCAGTTTCTTCCATTATCTATACAGGGAGAAAGGGAGTTTAGAAAATGTTGAACAGCAATAGGTTGTATAAATTATATTTCATTAATGACAAAGCATGCAAACAGCACAAGCAGTACAGGTCCTTATAGAAGTGAATCAAAGGTTTTGAAATGGTTTTGTGGTGCTGCAGTGCTGTATGAAAACATGAAGGTAGTGTGTTTATGGAGATAGAACTATAAAAACAAGTGTAAGCCCAACAAACCCAGTATCCCCCGCAATCAGGCCAGCTTAAGCACATACCTGACTCTGCTCCTGTACCAATGGTACTTCAAGGAGTGATCAGACATCATATTTCAAAATCACAGTACTCTCTCAATTTTGCACATAGGAAGGTAAGGAAGCCATATTCATACCAGGAATGTGTGTTCAGTATGGGAGCAGTGGCATGAAGCAGGAAAGCCTTTTTAGCATGTACATAGGTCCTCAAGCAACAGGAACACATATAAGCTTCTTCTTACCAAGGTAAAAGTAAAAAGTTGTAAACAATGAAGGGAAAAGGAGATTCTGCCTACTCCATGCTGCCAGCCAAGGATCTCCCATCTGCCCATCTTAGCTAAATCAGGAGAAGTCTTCTGGTTTTGACAGATGTGAAGTAAACCAGAAAATTCCTGGGTTCCCTAATGTCATATTCAATTAACTATAGCACATCATTCTCAGTATTACACATGTCACAAAAGACTATAGGTAACCATGGAACTGGAAGCAAAATGCACTAAATACGCTGATCACAAGTCAGTTACTTCCTGTTTAAACATTTGGTCTACACGGTCAAAGATTTTGACTTCCTCCGGAAGCTGTGCTCTGATATCTCCAGCAACAAAAATGCTCTCCAGGTACATCCATTTTCTCTGAACTGATATCCAGATCTACGAATCAAACGTTACCATCAGAGGAAACAGAAATACAATGGAAAATTTGGATTATAAATAATAAACATGAATTATTTAGTCCAGCACTTTCCTCCTACCTCGCTTACTTCACTAATCAATGACAGAGTTTTTTCCCATTTTTGAGCGGTTGAAAGAAAAGGACCCACAAAGCGACTGCCCAAAACACTCTGAAGATTGACATTGTTGTCATCAAGAGTCTCTAAAATTTCCTCTACAGATCCCAGAATAAAGCCTCGTGTCTCTGTGCCTTTGGTGTACACTTCTACAGGGAATTTCATATTTTCCCACGTTTCTATTATTTCCTTCAGTCCCTGCATGTGAACATAAAAAAATGCATATTTCAGTCTTCAAAACTGGACGTCTATAATCTTAGCAAAAAAATGAAACAGATAATTCAGCTAAATTTTTACATCTTTTCTAACTCTGGTTTATAAAGAAGCAATTTATTTCAAAGAATGATAGCAAGAGAGTTGATCCTTCTTCAGATCCATTTTCATAGGACAAACTTTCTTACTGGAATCATAGAAATCCAATATGCTTCTGCCAAACCCAATTCTGCAAGGATCCTGTGCCCAGTAGGAGCTCATTAACAGAGCTGTAAATCCCAGCTCACGTAGCTCATGGCAGCTCCCTGAAGATGGCCAAACTTGTGGTTATGCCAATTTAAAAATCTTAAATAAAACTGATTGTTGTCATCCTTGTCTTTTTAGTTTTACAATGATTCTATAATTCAGTACATTACCTTCTCAATGCTAAGCTCTTTAATAGCAGTTCCAACTATATCACTGATAACCACGGTGTATTTGTGAAGTTCCATGGCAAACATATTTTCCAAAGTGAATGTTTCTGTTTTCATTTCAAATCTTGTTCCTGTTTTCTCCATAAGGTCTTCCCAATGCCTGTTTTGAATTGAGACATCAGTTTAACACCATAACACAGTAAAAAACAAAAACAACTGTAACATATAATAATGAACTTATGTTTAGCATTCTGCTGTTTAAATAAGAACTACTAGTCTGAATAAATAAATTACCCCAGTCTTTGCAGCACCTTTCAGGTTATTAACAAGTTCACTAGGCAGAAATAAATTTCCAAAGCTCCAGGACACGGCATGACCCCAGTAATGGAAAATTAAAGTTCTAACAAAACACATCAAATACTTCTATATATAGTGATGTAAATAAATCAAAACAAACCTTTCTCTTAAAGCTTCATTTTTCAAATCAAGCAACAAAGGAATGGAGTTTAGAAAAGCCTTCAGTTTTTTATCCAGTTGCTTACAGATTGCCATACCACGCACTTGTCTGGGCAGCTTCCGAACAGCTTTCAGAAATCCTTCAGTTCCATCCTGAAGAACCTTGACATTGAGGTTTATCCAGAGTGTCTTAGACCATTTCTCTTTAGCTGCCTGCAAACAAGGACATTAAGAAGGGAAAAAAATTCATATTCCTTTTAGTTTTGACCCCCAAAACGTAATTGTATGAACATTTTACAAACATAGGGAGAGACGAGTTCATGTCCAGGACAGATTCACAGCCAAAAACAATCACTTGCATAAAAAATAGTAAAAAGGGAAGATGGAGAACAGGACCATACTTTACAGGGCATTTAAATTTTGGCAAAATAAAACTTCTTAAAAAATAGTTAAAGCCTGAAATATCCACTGTCACCTGTACACATCCTATATCCAAAAGCAGTTTCACTGAACTGGTCAGCAACCATGTGCACTAAAATGCCATCCAACAATTATAAGAGGCTGGGAGAAGTCTGTTCCCATCTGATGAGAGGATGTGTTTGGTCCACCATGGAGACACTGCTAGTGCTGCACCAATGATATTGAAATCATTTCACAGGGCATAGATTATTCCATGCAAAGGGTTCAGAGTTGACAGTAACCAGGGGCAATGCAGCCTCTTCTTTTGTCCCCATCTTTGCTGTGTGTCTGTGCATGAACACATGTGTGTCCCTGCAGACCCAGGGTGACACTCACTTTTTGTTCTGCATAAATGTCATAGACCTGCTTCATAGCTTTTGCATCTTGCTGTGCTTTTATTAAATTTGGGTACACTGTTCCTGGCATGCCCAGAAGTTTCTCAGCACTGCCCAGTTCCCGCTGCCTTTCTTCCAATCTCGCTAATTCTTTTTCAAACAGAGCCATGAGTTCTAGTCCTGGAAAAGGAGAGGGATTTTTACAGATAAATCATCACAGGGATCATCATGGGAAATAAGACAGAATTTGCATATAGTCTCTGAATGTTCCAGTACTAAAAATGTTCACATTCCCAGCTGATGAGTTTGTATATTAGTAAGGAAAACATAATTTTCTTGTTTTGCATAAAAATTGAATTGTCCAAAGACTAATATTTTCAAAACATCACTTCACACACATTAGTCCACCTACCTTTATCAAGATCATCTCCAACAACACCAGGCCCCTCAGTCAAGAGTTTCTGGAGAAAATCTTCTGTCTCTTTGCTGTAGTTTGCAATTTGTTGCTCTGTCGCCTAAAAAGAACATAATGTAAACAGTTCTATTAAACAGTTCCCATTTCTAATTGTTTTCTATACTAATTACAAGTATTACCTTTGTGAATGCTTCTTTTACACCTCCTTTACAATCTAGGTTGCGAGTGATTTCTGCTGCCTCCATAAGGAGAGTCTCCCACGCTTCCCTAACACTGTCAGACTGCTCTAGCTCTTCTTCAGGTACCTAAAACAAAACAAGTAGCACCTCTCACAAGGCCTAAATAGACACACACCTTCACAAGAAAGTGAGGAATATATGTTCACATTACAAATTTGCAAAACACAAAACCAATACTGAAGCGACCTTAGTCAGATTTAAACAGATGCCATATGTGCATTTTAAAGTGGGCAGGGGTGATTTGAGAAGGAAGTCTGGACTACAGTCTCAAGACATCCCTTCAAACCTCAATAACTGTAATTCTGTAACACGTCTTAAAAGGAAAATATTTCTTCATTCACATGTGAGGCATCTGTGCCCTTATCTCAGATCTGAAAGGTTTGATGAGACATGAACTTACTGGAATATTGTACAATTCAAGAGTTCTGTATCTCTCTCCAATGTCCAAGTAGCTCAGTTCCACCTCAACAGCAATGTCTCTGACCACTGCAAATGCACCCAGGACAACTCTGAGATCATCCAGGGTTTCAGGGGGTTTATTCAGATTCTCTGATAATTTCTGTAAAAAGTAAAGATCCTTTCCAGAATCAACACTGACAAAGCAATTGTCAGAATTACAATAATGAGTCAAACACAAAACACAAACAAATAATATGCCAGATTCATTTCTTAGTCTATGTGATAAAGATAACAACAAAAAAAAAAAAAAAAAAAAAAAAAAAAAACCAAGCTGAAAACACCTACCTGAATCTTATCTTGAAGGCTGAGGAGCTCCTCTTTTGCTAACTCATTAAGCAACTTCCCAAGTGACATCATCCAGCTTTTAGCATTCTCCTGCACTGCAGAGGCTAAAGGAACCAGCTGAAGCCTGATAAATTGCTCATCTTTAACCAAGGGCCATTGAGTTACTTCCTGAGTTACTGTCAGATAGAACTGCAAGTGCTCATCAAAGACAACACAGGGAGGCTTTTCTGCAGCTAAACGGTCCAGGACTGCGTCTTTGTCTGATTTCCACAGCTGGTCATACTTATTCCATTGGTTCAAACACTTCCTGAGAGATTCCAGGAGTTTTTGGATATTCTGAGTGATGAGAACAGCCTGTTCAATTACCAGAGGGCTCTGGGAGACATCACTGTAAAAGCTGAAAGTGACAACTTCATCAGCCCTGACGTGCTGAGGAGGGCATTCAATACACGTCCCGTGCATCCATCGTGTGAAGTGCTGGAGAGTTTTAAAGACAGGGTCAGAAAACAGTTCCCTTGTGGAGTCATTTTAGTTAAATCATTGATAGAATCAGCTGGGTTGGGAAGCCCTCTAAGATCACTGAGTCCAAGCAGTCCAAGACTGTCAAGTCACCCATTAAATCATACATGCCCCCCTATGCCACATCCACACATCCTCCAGGAATGGTGACTCCTCCACTTCCCTGGGCAGCCTGTTCCAATGCTTCCTCCTCTTGCAGTGAAGGAGTTCACCATTGTTTAGTACACAATGTAGGAAGTGGTATCAATGATTTCTCAAATCAATTGTTTTTCTGACAGCAAAAAAAGAGATCACACTTTCCCATCAACTTGAGAAGAGCTCATTTCATCCTAACAAAACTTCTCCACGCATTACTCAATCTGCTTCTAAAATCTCTTCTGAATATAGCATGACAGAGAGGAAAAGGTATTGGTTCAGACAGTCTGAATGCAGCAGTAGAGAATAACAGCAAATCTGAGAACAAAAAGCACACTTAAACTAAATTTATTCATTTAAGGTGACATCTGGAACCATTTGTCCATCAGCAGAGGAAAGGAACATTGTCAAATTATTTGGCTTCTTTTCAGGAAAGCAGTTCAGTGTGAAACTATTTATGGAGAAAAATACTGCCACATCATTGCCAGTTAAGTTAGATACCTAATCTAGGTATTTGCTGTCCTAGATGCCTTACTCCAACATTTTCTGAACTGTTTTTTCTGCTGCTTCAAATGTAATGTAATGTAGAGGAGGCCACTCATGTTCCTTATTCCACCAGCTTATTCATACATCAGAAAGCAACATCTGCAGTGCAATCTGAGAAATACTTCCTTCTGATGTTTGCTGATTTATAGAACCAAATCATGTCCTTACACTGCCAAAACTGCTAAAAAGTCATCAACAATTGTACCTGAGTAAAAATCGTATGGATTTTTTTTCCCTTGATCATCAGTTTGTAAAATTAGGACAGCCTGTAAAATTGGAACAATGTACTGGGTATTTTGATTTCAAGGTAAAGCAATATGAACCTCCCCTTTGGTATTTATGCTTACCCAAGCATAAAATAAGATTAGTTCATTATAATCACAAGCAAACTCTGGAAAAAAAAAAAGAAATCTTTATCAAAAATCACCTTGGTGACCTCAACACAGTCTTGGATAGATTGCATGGTCATTTTTTCAATCTCACTGTCATTAGGCTGCAGGGTTATCTCAGGAGCAGATAAAACAGCTTCTATTTGTAACAGTGGCACATTTGCAAGAATAGTTGCATTAAAAGCCTGTAAATTCCTGAGAAAGAAAAAAAATAGCATCAAAGATAGAAATAATCAGGTGCCACCCCCAGGAAAATGCCCCTAGAAAGGCTGCAATTTTCAAGTGTATGCTTAGATCTGTAAACTGAGTTATCACTGATCCCAGCTGGAAACACTGATGTGTCTGGGAGGAAAACTGTCCCACTAAAATGATGTAATGCAAAAGCTTGACTTGCTAAAAGAAGCTGCTGGAAGGAATGAATGGAGATATTTTGGTGCAAAAGGATCCTGAGACTGTTGTCAACTTCACTGCAAGAGCCCAGACAAGCAATCATGGCAAATTCCTCTGAGCATGGATCAGCTTCCAGAACATGGATGATGGGAAAGAAGAGGTGGAAAGCTTAGATAGATTTTACAATAGAGCTGCAATGCTGTATAAGGGAAGCCTTTATAATACCTTGTTCCAGCACTGGCCTCAGCCACTGCAGAACAAGTAAAACCTAACCCTAACCCTAATTTTTCTTGGACTCGTGTCCCATGCAGTACAGGGAGGCACCTGGCACCCAGACACCAAGTTCTCAAAATCATGTTCTTTAGGAGAATAAAACCTGGATTTTAGAGAGAAACCAGGGAAGTGCAACTACAGACATTGCAGCAAATATGTCATATTTCTCTCTTCTGCCAACAACATGCCAGTATTCGTTTTTTCAGAATCTGGGTTTCCTCTCTACCTTGTTATCAGTTCTCCATTCTTCACAGGAAAAAAATCAGTAGAAATACAAATCTTACACAAACTGTAAGTCCCTTATGGGTTTAAACAGAATGTCAGTACACACACTCACCAACAGATCCAGGAGAACCTAAAGATGACTGGAAACTCATTAAAGCAAACAATTCACTTACTTCACAATCAACTGTATCAACACCTGATAAATCCTATTTTCCCAATATGCATAATAGGAAGCCAATTTTGGAGATTTGCCACTGTTTGTATAGGCAACTCGTCTTTCCACTTCTATTAGCAATTGTGGAATTGTAGAATACTTTCTAACCAGTTGTTCCACATCTTTTGCTTGCTCACACTTAACATAGTCAAAAAATTCTTTTGCTCCTGCAACAGATACAAAAACTAGCATTATTAACTGCAAAAGACCTAAGAGTTTTATACACTGGAAGTGTATACCTGAGTTTTATTTGTGAACATGAAATTGATCTTATATAATGATAAAAATATCTTAATTTATTAATATTTCAGACCTCTGAAATATGGATTTAAATCTGATTCAATTATTTAAGAGCAACCTTTTTACAGCTATGAAGTGTTGAAAGAAATTTGATCCATCATCCACTCAAGTGACAGAGAGATCTGGCAGACAACCAGCTCGCTGCCATTTCCATCTGAGGAAATGTTCCATCCTCTGTTACACCCCTGGGAATCAGTTTTGATAACAATGAAAAGGGTTGATCTTAGCAACTAAAACCACAAAGTAGCAGATAGAGAAAAATAAAACACCACAGAGCTTGGAAATGAAACAATAAAGACTTACCAGGATATTTGTCACCATTTTTTGAATGTGGAAACTTAAAGAGATTTGTTGACTCTATGGACCGAAGTTTGCTGCTTATGTCTTCAGAAATTTGATGAATCTGATGGACAAGTAATTCTAATCTCCCAATGGTTTGTGCACATTGGACAATAAATTCACCAATACCTTGAAATAAATCAAAACCATTTGGTTTTTTCTCTTTTAATAAGTATTTTATCAATGCATCAAAATTGCCACAACCAGACAGGTTTTCTCTCTAAGAATGACCCAAGGTTCTGCAAAATCATAGATTTGATGTTTTCTCAGCTAATCCTTCATCTTGCTCCCTTACAGCTTTTAGCTAAGGGTTTCTAACCACCTCCAGTGTTTTAAATATAATAAAAACACAAAAAATACCTCCTGGATCAGAGTTTGTCTAACCTGCTATTCTGCCCCTGTGGCAAGAGGATGGATCATATGTTCTGCCATCATAAAAAGTAGAACTGAGGAGATGTTTTAAACTAAAAATAAACATCTAAGGCCATTTCAAAGTAATATCTCCATTACCTACAGACTTCCACGTGAGTCTTTTGTGTCCTGCTCTCAATATTCTCCAGAGTTCTTTGACATGGTGATCAAGAAGTTTGATTTCTGCTTCATTCATCATCTCCATTAATTTGTGATAGCGACTCAGCATGACTTTCAATTTATTTGTGTACCTAAGGAATGTAAGAAACACAGAAAAATAAAACACAAAATGATGATTTTCTTGAAAAACGGCTACAAACTCCACTAAAGAGCAGAGAACTTCCATCATTCTATTCAGACTTTCATGTAAAGCAAAATTTGCAGAACTAACCAGTGAATACATATTGATTATAAAAGTAATTTATTTCCCACTGAAAACAAAGAAAAGGTTCATATGGTTCCAATAGTAGCTGGACAAACCTCTCCTGCCCCATCTCAAAAGTTATGGAGACAGCCCCAGTTTGCAGCACATTGGTGAACTTTAAAATCCATTTAGGAATTTATTGGCACATCTGTGTGCTAAATGTCTGTGATAATTTAGACACAACTGACTTACCCAAGGCTGTACAGGAAGAATGCAATAGTGTGTTTAAATGAGCTGAAATCTAAATGTCAGAAACAATTCATTGCAAATTATTTTTTCAGGTTTGGACAAGTTGTTAATTTGTATAACAGTCCTATAGCATAAAGGATACAAAGAGTGCCAGAGAAAAGCTTATCAGTGCAACATTGCCATTAGAAATTGTGCCCTTAAAAAAAAAGAATCACAATGGGGTCTCACGTTTCCAAAATGTGATGACTCAGGGCCTGTTCCTGGAGTGAAATCACTTGAAATGCAGCCACAAGCCTGTATGTGAGATATTCTGTGACAGCCTTACCTGAGGTATTTGTCTTCCTGTAATGCCACATATCTTGCCATTTCTGGGACTGGAAGCCCAAGCTGTTCCATGTACTTTGCCTCAGTGATAATCTCTTGGATTTCAGGAGAAAAATTCAGAGCGAAGCCGACACTTTTCCTGACAATCACGGGCTCGTCTGTTGCAGAGCTCTGCAACACAAGAAAGCAGCAGAAAAGAGAGGAGCAACAAACATTACATGGCAAAGGTGAGATTTTGGAGACATTTGATAAGGCAGAAGGTAAAAGTCAGAATGACTGACATTCAGAGCTTGTGGAGATGCCTTTAAAATTCGATAGTAGCTTCAGCATTCTTGGTTCAGGAATTATACAGAACTACCTTTTCAGTTGTCACTTACAAGAAACAAACCAAAGCACCTCTGTGTACATACTGCTGCAACCAGTTACAACAGAAATCACAGTGGAAATTCAGTCAGACAAAAGTTTAGTAGGAACAGGATTCTGCAAGATCTCTGCTGGAAACCTGCCTTTACCTAACTTCAGTCCCAAGTACCGTGGCAATGTCCCAAAAATGTTGTACCAAAACCTAAAAAATTAACAGAGACTACAGCACAGAAGAACACACAGAGAAACAACATTCAATCATTTGCCAGGTGATTCAGAAACTACATCTTATAAAGGGCCACAAACAATTCTCAGCTCAGAACTTTTTCTAAATCTGTGTTTAAAACTTTACTCTCAGAAAATTCTCGCTGACCATCAGGTAAGTTTCAGTTTCCCCTCAGAGAAGCCTGGTACACAATCTTCCTACATTTCACCTGCTCAGAAGTCTCTGGATTAACATTTGTTGCAGCCTCATCAGTGACAAGAGTCAGCAGAGTATCTTTCAGTAACAGTGGAATCACATGTTCTGCTCTCTCTCTCCACTGATGGTATTTTTGAGCTTCATATTCCTCCATTTTCTTGGTCACTTGGAGATATATTTGTTGCACCTAGAAAGGACAACTCTGTAGAACTCATTTTAAAGATCATGAGAAATGTTTAACTAACCTAATATGGTCTCTCAATATGGTTGCTGGTTTTTATTAGATAAGAGAACAAATATCAGCCTGTAATTAATGCAGACACTGGAGAATTTGGGCTCTTGAATTACATAATTGATTCCATCACTGTCTCCCTGGGAAACACTGGGAAGGTTTCAACCCAGTTTTCACATCTAACATGGCTGTGTGCAAAGACTTGGGACTTCCCCTCACTTTAGAGCACTCTCACATCTTCACAAGTGTATAACAAAAGTGTTTCTTCCTTCATCAAGTACCAAAAGACCCAACATACTTTCTGTCCACGTCCAGAGGAAAGCAACTCCTCTTCTTCCTGGAACAGAGTAATGGTGTGTCTGATCCGCTGGGAAAGGGATCGGGACCAGGAGATCGCTCCAGCCACTGGAGGATGGTTCTTGTACAGAGGTGGATCCTTGAGGTTCTGAACAAAGATTTGCTCAACAATTTCAACCTAGAAGAGAATAAAATACTGCAAGGAATCATTTACCCACTGCTTGTCCATGATCGCTGTCTGATACACAGCACAAGTTCTGAAGCTAATTCCAGCAGAAGGATAAAAATAATTATTTTGTCTTTATTTCTCTATCTTGTGGAACTGCCACTATGGCAGCATGTTCTGTGAGATTGTTTCAAGTTTAATGTTCTTTGAAACATCAAAAAACCAGCTGATACAAAAAGCTTCCCAACATACATTCTAGCCTCCCAAAGTTGATCTATGACATCTTCTGATCAGATCATGAACTTGGGTGTGACAAGAAAGCTGTAGGGTATAAAAAATCCATTTCCCCAGGAAGGTTGAGCTGCTGTTTACAAGGTGCAGGAATAGGCACAAGCCTTGTTGCATTCAGAGCACCTTCCTGCTCCCATACAGTGTCTCACATGTACAGATGTGCACAACATTGCAGCAAATTAACCAGACTATTTCTCCAACTTGGTCCCAAAAAAAGAGAGCAATTATCATGTTTATTTATAAAAGGTTTTTTTAATGTGTCGTGTCATTTATTTATTTATGAAAGTTGGTTTTTTTTTTTAGCGTGGTGTCATTTACTGTGTCTCTTACATAGTAAATGACACCACACAGGTATTTAGACATAAACAGATTTATGATTTTCATTAGGTAAAGAACTTCATGTACTGGATAAGAAATCCCTAAATTGAATACCTCTTTACAATATTGCTCCAATACCACACTGAGCTTTTTCATGAACTGCTTATTAATATTTTCAGGAATCTGGAGGTGTTTGTACTTTGACAGCAGGCCAAAAGCAGTTTCTGCTGATCGAAGGGTTGTAAAAGATTCATCAATAAATCTCATCATCTTTTCTTCAATATCCTAAACAAAGGAAGAAAGCAAAGAAACCCTGTCACTTAGAAATTCATCCTGCAAAACCAAGAAAGGGTGGCAAAATGAAAATACTTTTTAATAAGAGCAGTCAAGCTTATTTTTACTATTTTTTGGCAGTCACTGTATATGGTACCTACCACAACATCTTCTCTAAATTCTTCCACAACGAATGCCCAGTCACGTGCATTTTCCACCCTAAAAGGGTCAAAGCTCAGGTCTTCCATAGGACTAATTACTATATTTACTTCTCTCTGCAGTTCATCAACAGCCTTTGGATTTTCTGTCACAGTTATCAGTTCAGGAATAAATATATTCTGAAGTTCTTCAGCGACCTATTCATTTACAAGAACATACCATAAAGCTTTCTTTCTAATATTTTTTCTGCCACTGAACACATTATTGTTAAATTTTTCCTTTAAAAAATATCAGCCACTCAGAGAATGACCTGTCTGTGTTATGATTTAAACTTCAAATATTTCAATATGAGACACTGAAAAAACCACAGCAACAATCCACAAGCCCAGCACTTCAGTTGCTATAACAGATAATACTCAGTTATTAGTCCTTTCACTCCACTTTACATGCAGTTTATTGATTGTCCATATTGCTAATTACCCTGACTTAAATTAGCCTAAACACAGCATCTCTCCATTCATATGTTATTCTGAAATTAATACACAGATTGACAGATGGCCAAATTTTATATTATAGTACACCTAAATGGTATTTTATCCATCTCATTAAGGCAACCCATGAAAATCATAAATGTGTGAAACAGTTGCTGCAAGTCTCCTATGCTCAGACCATGTACAAGGGGCACCTTTGCCCAACCAGTACCTGGAGAAAAGTTATTCCACCTCCAGAATTTGCACCTCCAGCATTAAGTGCAGTTTGGTTGGAATCAAAGGCATCACTCAGGTCTCAAACACAAAACTAAAATTTGTTAACAATTCTACGCCTACAACACAAAAGAATCTCCTCTACAGTAGAAGACAGTGATTACACGATCTCTTTATTTGTTGTCTATATTCCTACCTGAAAAATATCATACAGATCTTGACAGATTGAAACCATATAATCCGTTTTTTCAAATAAACTTTTCACGTCAAATTTCCAGTATCGCTTACTTCCTGACTCTTCAACTTGGATACAAGTAGTAAAATAACATTTTTTCCATTGTTCAAGAGTGTTTTTTGCTTCTGTTATTTTCTTTTTTGCAGTAGCTGTGTCTTGTCTATTAATCAAATCAACACAGTTAAGATATTATAGATAGAAATACTATAGATTAAAAAATCATATCTCCACTGGAATAATATCCCCTGGTTTAGCAGCTTCCAACTACACAAGATCTAGGCAAAACTTACAACTTATTTTCAATGTGATTTTGAAAGGCGATATTATTTAAGGAGTGATTTTGGTTACATTTATGCCACTTTTTTACCTCTATCTTTCTATTTATTTTATTGGTTCATGTTCTTTCAATCCAAAAGAGGACAAGAACCTGTATCTTCAAAGCTGATTTAGTAATTTATGAAAATTACAAAATAAATTGACTTCTAATACAACTTTAGATGGTTGAAAAATACAGACACCCAGACACCTCTTGGGTGGAAGCAAGCAAATATAATAAAAAATATTTTAATAAATACAGCCCAGTTAAAGAGGAACCCAGCACTTACTTGAAGAGCGTTTGCAGATCCACAACTCTGTGCACTCTTTCGGAAATCTCCCAGGAAATTCGCTCCAAGAAGGGCACCATGCGCGCGTCCTTGTTGTAGTGCCGTGACATGACCCACACCAGCCTCAGGGCGTTCAGCAGGGAGGGGATCACGCTGGAGATAACATCCACCCCCCTGCCAGCTGATAAATTCTGTGGAATGCATATTGTGGGTAAGATGTCATGAAAATATATAAATTCATTTTTAGTAAACTAATGTTTGTTCTGTAGGTGCCTCAGGTTATGAAAGTCTGGAAGATTATTAAATAAATAACCTGGACAAGGAGACATCCTGGTGCCTAAATAATACACATGGTTAAAGATGTGCAAATCTGCACCTTTTGCTCCAAATGATTTTAGGTTCTGATTTTTAAATTTTGGTTCAACTCTTTGTTTGGATGATCTTCAATACAATTTAAACTTTGAAACATCAGCTGTAATTTGTGGTAGAAACTACCTATAAAATGAAGTAGAGAAATCTTTGTTTTCCCCAGTTCAGCTATGCCATCAAAACTCCCAAGGCTGGACCACGAACTCCCAAGATTGGACTACAAGCTCCCAAGACTGGACTACAAATCAAGTGCTCACGGCTTTGAGCTTTCAGACACTAGAACCACTGAAACTCATACAAAATAAGCACCCCTTTTTTAAAATTAAATATAATTTGTTAATCTAGAGTATATTTTTATTGCCGCTAAAGAGTGAAAAAATAAACAAGAGGTGATTAGATCAACAGAGAAACCAAACTCAGGTAAATAATTTAAACTTGACCAAGTTTTCTCAAGGGCAGGTACCTTCAAATGGCGTTCAAGAGTTGACAGAAACTTAGCATTATCTTGAGCTTCCATGTGATGCTTTTTGAGGTCACTTAAGACTATCTGTAAATCTCCAGTAAACTCAGGTTCAGCTTCCTGCAGTATTTCCAAGACTTTTTGCACCTCTGGAAGCTTCATCTGTTCAGTAAGAGCCCTTAGAGCAGCATTATTTTCACGCCAGAGGTTAATCTCTGCAAGTGGACCATTACCCTACAAGTAATGTGGAATCAATTACAAAAAGATGAATTACCATTATGCAAGAGTGAATATTTATAATCAGGATTATATTTGTTCCCTTCTTTTCAATAAACTTTTTGCTGAGATAAACTTGATATGATTCAACCAGGCAAAAAGCCAGAGACAAGAAGATCCTGAAATAAAGTTATACACACTGAAGGGAGCTGCTGATGGGGAGTATATCCCTGAGGTTATGGCTTTTGCACAGGTAACTTTATAAAATCCCTCAGCATGTTTAGTGGTATTAGTTAAACACACATTTGCAAACAGAAAACCTGAAAATAAGAATTTTTGCTTTTGTTTGAGATCACTTTTTTGCAAAAAAAGAAAAAATATAGCTGTCTATTAAAAAAAAAATTACTCAGTGCAGCTTTTAGTGTTTCTTTGCTCTTTAGAAGAGAGTAGATAACAAAAGTCTCTTACTTTTCCACAGCTGTCCTGTGTGGGTAGGATCTGCAGTGAATTACTTCATATTTTATTTATATTCTACTTCCCAGAGCCACACAGTTCCTCACTACTTTTGTTCTCCTTTTCAAGAATTAGTAAATGGTCATCCAACAATCAAACGCGAAGAGGAATTAAAAACTAACACAGTTCTTGTGGGGAAATGGAGCAAAGTCTCCAGGAACAAAAGCATCTTGGTGCTACAGGCAACGTTACCTCTGGAACCTTTTTCAGTTGTTCCTTCAGAACTCCAGATATTAATTTCTGCCAGGTCACTGCACAACGTTTCAGAGACTGAACCACTCCTGGAACTGTGGCAAGAACAGCCACTTCTCTCTCTAGATTTACAGTGGGCATCTCCAGCTTCAGATGTTCTATTGGAAGAAAGCACACACAGAATGAACTGGCTTGTTCTGGCAGCATTGGCAACATGGCACCACTGGATACGTGTACCCCCTCTCCTACACTTACTCCAAACTCTTTCAAAGACTTATCACTGATTTCATCCGTTTCTCCACGCTGCCTGCTATGCTTCAGGGCAGGAAAGGCACAGGTGTATCAGCAAAGAGCAGCTTTAACCAAATCTGTTATTCTACATAAAGCCGCTCTCAGGTGAGCCTCGTTCTACTGCCATGTGCTCCAATCACCGCAGTGCTGGCAGAGGCAAAGCATTCGCCTCACCTGGTATGATCAGCTGAGTTTCACTCCCCATTAGACTTTCCACTGACTCCACTGACTTTCTAGGCTCAGTCTCAGATAATTTAATTTCTTCAGAATCTGTGTTTTCACTGTCTGAATCAAAAGAAGTTTTCTCAGTCTTCTGCTGACCATGGGAGTGAGCTGAAGACTGCTAGGATTGAAACAGGTGCCACAGATTAGATGGTTCATATTAAAAAAAAAAAGCTTATAAGCAATTCACTTAACCATTAGATATTGTTCTTAAATTTAATTTATGTGTGTCTCCTTCCATTTCACATCCTTAGCATGATTCTCTCTGCCTCAGATTCTGCAGGGGAATAGCTCCAGCATGCCTTTATGAAAGTCTGTGAGCACAGAAATAGAGGTGGTCTGGTGTCACACTCTTAAACGATTCTCAAATAGGGGGAAAAATGGGGAAACAAAATATCAAATAAGCATTCACAAATATTTCATTTTGCCATATGAAGGTCAATTATTCAATATTAATATTTATTATGCATAGTCCATATAATACTAAATAGGCAAATCACTCCTAGAACCACTCAAGATTCCATATATAAAAGCTGTCACTCATTCACCTGTGAGATGGCATTCTTTAGCATCAAGAGAGTGTCATCAGTCAGCATCCCAGACTTTATCACTCGAGGAAGAATCTCATTAGCTTCAGTCAGGTCTTTAGGTACAGGAACTGTTTCTAAACATATACAAAAAATTAGTATAAATCTAATTAATTGATACAGAAATTATAAAGTCGTTTTCATAATAAGTTAAAACTCCAATAAAACACTACTAGGTTTGGTGCAAGTCATCTTCAAAACTAATGCTGGTTTTAATAGTGCAAATGCATTTTCAGAAAGGGCAGAAAAATACTTCAGCATCATCACCTGGTTCTAAGTCTTTACAAGTCAGCCTAATAGTTAGAATATAGTTTTCTGTTCAAAAGAACAACAGCTTGATTTGAACCCTTACTCTACAGACAGAGGAGGAAAATCTTGCACAGAAATGCTGTTAAATGACAAAGGACCCCCAGCCCTGGCTCTGAGCGTTTTCCTACCCAGTTAAATAAGTTGGATGTGCACTATCCTGAGTCCCTGTCTCTATCACATCTTCACAATGGGAAGTAAGTGCTGTTTAATGCAAAACTGAAAACGCTGAGGCTGCAGTTCTTCAGGGCACATACCTTTGGTGTCTCTCAGAAAATACACAGTAGAATTTGACACAAATTCTTTGGGAATTTCATTAAAAGCCACATAGAAACGCTCACTCGTGCCACCTGCAAGTGCACAAATGCAAAATGGGAGGAAAGCATGATAAAACACTGCAGAGGGATGATGCAAATCCCACAAATAGAGGGGACAACATTCTAGAAACGGGTGCTATAGAAGGGATTCAGAAGAACACAGCCCAAGGGATGGAAAGGCAGGAAAAGGGGTAAAAGCAAGGGTCAGGACTCAGCAGATGGGACAAAGAGGGGTTTGAGGGAGGGGGAAAGAAGGAGCTGGGGCCAGGCAGTGCCCAGGGAGAGCTCAGCGGGCCGGGGCAGGGGGACCCTCTCCCTCTCCCAACCCCTCCTCACCGGCCGGGCCGGGCCGCTCGGCCCGCAGCAGCAGCAGCGCCGTGCCCGCCCCGCTCGCATCCTCGCCGCCCTCGGCGCCAAGGCCGAAGAAGCGCAGCACAACCCGGGCATCCTCGGCGCGGCTCAGCAGCTCCTCGAAAGGCGCCGGATCGCTCAGACCCAGCAGGGAGAGCGCTCGGTCCCGCAGCCACCGCACCCGCACGTCGTCCAGGCTCATGGCGGCAACCGGCCCGACGCCTCCCGGTGGCCACGGCAACGCTGCGGGGTGGAGCGACGGCTGCTGCCCGCCTTCAGCCCGCTTCGGGTGGCTCCGTACCCGCCTCCAGCGGCCGTGCTCCCGTACAGAGCCCGCCCCGCGCTACCGCCCGTCGCGGGCGCTCCTTCTTCTCAATGCCGGCCGCGCAGCTTCCCCTCGGCACCAGCTGCTCCTTCCCCTCAACACCGGCCGCCCCTCACGGCCGCTCGCTCCCCTCAGTGCCCGCCGTCCCTCACGAGCGCTGGATCGCCGCGTCACCCGCCGCCTCTCACGAGCGCTCGCTCCCGGCGACACCCGCCGCCCCTCACGAGCGCCCGTTCCCCTGGGCACCGTCTGCCCCTCACGGCCGCTCGTTCCCCTGGGCACCGTCTGCCCCTCACGGCCGCTCGTTCCCCTCAGCACCGGCCGCCCCTCACGGCCGCTCCTTCCTCTCAACACCGGCCGCCCCTCACGGCCGCTCGTTCCCCTCAGCACCGGCCGCCCCTCACGGCCGCTCGTTCCCCTCAGCACCGGCCGCCCCTCACGGCCGCTCGTTCCCCTCAGCACCGTCTGCCCCTCACGGCCGCTCGTTCCCCTGGGCACCGTCTGCCCCTCACGGCCGCTCGTTCCCCTCAGCACCGGCCGCCCCTCACGGCCGCTCGTTCCCCTGGGCACCGTCTGCCCCTCACGGCCGCTCGTTCCCCTCAGCACCGGCCGCCCCTCACGAGCGCCGGTTCTCGCCGGCACCGGCCGCCCCCCAGGGCCGCTCGTTCCCCTCAGCGCCCGCTGCTACCCCCGGCACCGCCGCCCCTCACGGGAAAAGCGGCGCCTGAGGCAGGGAAAAGGGTACGGACAAACACAGGGCCCGCTCGGCACAGCGCAAACGAGGCTTTATTGGGAATTCGTATGAAACAAGTGCAAAATTTAATTTGTGCTGTTCGTATGGCACAGATGTTAAAATATGGCAATATCCCCATTTTCACACTGATACAAAAATAATATAAAACGACCCCTGTCCACCTATGCAGTATAATTCGGTTCTACACCATCAGAGAATGCTGTTTGTGTGTCCTTAGAGCCAAAACAGAAACAGGGATCGAGGCCAATTCTTTATTCCATGTGCAAAAGTTTTTCCTCACTACAGTGGAAAAAAAGAGGAGTAATACTTGTAAATCCTGCCTTCTTCCTTAACATTAAATATAAATATAAATATCAGTGTGGCTTCTGAAAGCTTAAAGTAGTAACTCTAAGCAGAACCCAGAATGAAGAGATAACATTTCCAGTGCAATTTTAAATATGGCCAAAAAAGAGCACATTGCATTGGTGTGTATAAATCTACACTTCATAATCATCCTGGAATACAGATTGAAAACAGAACATTGCTTCTATTGCATTGTTGAATGGTTCCCAAAGTGCACAAGATGCAGCTGGGTTAAGTATGTGATTAGTAATGAATAATATAATGAAAAGTCTTTCGGATAACTTAAAAGTGATAAAGAGATTCAAAAAAATGCCTACATGGGTTTCAGGACAAGCAGTAACTTTTTTTTTAAGAATAAAATTAATTTACAACATTAGTTTATCAAGAAAAATGTACATTTTATATCTATATATTTTACAAGATGCTCCAGATCTGCTATGTCTTTCTATGGGAGGTATGTTTTACAGAATTGTTTGGCTGCATTATAAGGCAATCAGTGAAAACCACTTTGTTCCACAAGAAACCATTCATAGGCAAGATCCAATCACAGTTACTTGCAGACAATTCCAAACATTTCTGCTGACAGCAGCCAAATTATAACGCACCATCTTTATTAAAATGTAAAGAAATGTGCTTAAAAGAGAAAGGCGTAAACTTGTATCCTCCACCGGAGTAGAATTTGTTCTGAAATTCCACCCTGAAACGAGACAAAAAACCAGAATCTGTTCATGAATCCAAAATTAGTTCTCAAGGGACAGAACTGTGCAACCCAAGAAGCTGAACAAAACCCACTCCAATCCTCTCACTTGTTTTCTGTGCAGCTATTTACCCTTCCCATCACAGTCCCAGGCTAACTTTATTATTTTTATTATTTAACTCCTGTTTCTCAGGAGAACCACAGGCAGTAAACCAGGCTGTAAAGGCTCATGTCTTACTTCTGGCTTATTCATTTGTTTCTGAGTGAGTTGTAGCCAATTGTTTTGCAAGCGTGCAATATCATGAGGACAATCTGTCACGTGCGTAGCTCCACCTCCTGTCTTTGGTCACTGTACGCCTTTGTTTAAGTTGTAAATTTCATCAGATTTCAAACTAAACATGCTCCGAATCCACTCCAAAGTGCAGAGCTTGTGATACCAAGACTAAGAAAGGATTAAAATACTTAAAGAGTTGGCAGCCCCACTCACTAATATAAATGTTCTGTTGAACCAAATAAACAGGCTGAAACCATACAGTGAGATGACCAGACTGATATTAAAAATACTTATCCAAGTTACCAATATTCTACATTATGAAAAGCTGCAATACTACCAATCCAGTGTACTTGTATTTTGGGAATGTGGTTGAAGTTAAAATGCACCATAAGCCAATACAATATTTGAATCCACTGAAAATATTCCAGAGGAACAATCAAATCCAACTAAAAAGCCATTTATTTAATATAACTAAATAAATGTATTTCAGTAGCAATGAGGCTGTTGAATTTTACGCTTTCCCTTTTTAATCAGGCACCTAAAATTTTGCCATAAAAATTCTCCTTACACAAGCCAGCATATGCTGAAGTGGTATATAGAAAAAGAGAAGGTACCAGTGAAGTCGTATAGCATGGAGAAAAGCAGAAAGCCCCTCCATGATCAGCAGAATAAAAACTGTCAGCACAGCAAAGAATGCCATCACAGGGATTAGCAGCAGGACGCCGTACTTGGTATCCACACGCAGACCCACTCTCATCACCATCTGCCACAGAACTTCTGATAACTCTAAAAAAACCAGAAAGTTGCCATCATTAAGGTTGGTAGTGAGTGCCTTCACCCACTGACCTGCTCATTTAACCAACAGAAGAGAACCTGCTGAACATGGGAGTATGAGCAGGCCCCCTCCCCAGAGAGCTGCCCCCATCCTCTCCAATGATTAAAGATACACCTCGGTGTCAAAATCAGACCTAACAGAGCAATATTTTATGTAAAGTCACAGTTTTAGTTTGGAGGTTTCCATAGATCATGATTAGTTGAAATAGGGATTTTTTTTTTTAATTATGAAAAAGTGCATTTCATACTAGTATCAATGGAACAGGCCAGCCTCCCTCTAACAGCATTAAAAATACAGATGTAGGAAAAAAATCCAAAAAATATCAAAAACCCACCCCCACTTACGTGCATGAGCAAGACTTAATGCCCAGAGTCTCAGGTATGAGGCTGTGTTAGAGATGCACCCCAGACAGTATTCAATGGTATGAATTGCTTGATTCATAAAAACATCTGAAAAGTTCAGCTAAAAGATAAAAATACATTTGTATCAATTTTAACAACATAGAGAACAAAACAGGAGAGAACAAAAACATTCACCTGCAAATCCTTATTACATGGAGGAAGAATTCCATTGAAGGATAAGAAATTGATTTTATATCAAGTAAAGAAAGTGTGCCATGTAGAAGATCCTTATTTCAGAGATAATATTAAAAAAACCATCAGATGCTATAGTTTTCCAGTATTATCTTGTTGACAGATAAAAACAAATGCAATTTATGTTTTCCAGAAGGAATATGATCTAATTCTTGAAAACTGTAAGTACTATAACCAGTTCTAATTCCCATTCTATTAAAATTCTAAGTTTACAATATCAATTTTTTTCATCTTTAAAAGCAGGGGTAATTATCAGTAATGCTACTGATAGAAAGATAACCACACTAATACTGTAAGATCTAAATATACATACTTGTAACTAATAAAGAGTTTCAAAACTGATATTACTGAAAATTTCAACACTTACTTTGTCTGAATGTTGTATTTCAACACTTTGTATAACACATTTTGAGTAAATAATTCTTGTATTTTCTATACACAAGAGTCTACTACCTCAGTGAGACAAGAACTACACATATTCTGCACATTAGGAAGCTGAAGCAATTCTTTGTATTTTAATTCACAAGGAATCAGTAGAATCTGCCCAGACCTTTAAAGATTTGCCCAAACTAAACAGCAGCAGTGGGTGGGGACTGGGAATGCTGCCCCAATCCCCATTAGCAATAATCCTCAAACCAAGATGTAATTTGCAGACATAGAAAGACTTTTGTCCAGTTTAAAAGCCAAGATTAATTAACAGAAAGCTGGGCAGTCACCACCTGGCCTCAAGTTTAAGAATCCATAAAACCAGACAAAATCCAGGATTTTTAATCCACTCTTCAATAGAGGAAAACCTGTACTCCTAGATGCAGAGTCTTAACTGCAAATAAAACATTCTTTCTGTTCTCTACTACAGACAGGTTGTAGTTTACTGTAATAGTCTGAAAATACCAGAAAATAATGATAAAATAGCAACAAATAACTATAAGTAAACTGCATTTGGGCACCAAGGTCTTTGTAAAGGCTCAGCTGAGTTTCCTCAAAACTGCTCAGCTCATAGTGTACAGGTTATCTATTGACTGCCCACTTCTAATTTGCTTTTAGGAACACAGAAAGCAGAGATGAAACGAATCATTACCTCCTCTGCATCCCCCTCTCTGTGCCCGCTGTCTGCGTGAGTGACACCTTCTTCGAGATCATGACATGACAGGAGACAAAGCTCTTCTTCACTTTCTTTTCGGATAAGCTTGTAGCCACTCTGCAAAATGACAATGGATTGTCTCTTCAAGCAGGCTGCCACTGTCATTTTTTCAATTTACTTAAAGTAGTTGCAGGCAAAGGCAAACAGATTTAGAGGAATGAAGTACTATTATGTGTTTCAGTCCAAAACTTTCCAAACTGAGCAGAAACTGGTAAGACATGGAGTAATGGGTTCAAACTGAATATAGATATACAGAAGAAATTCCTTCCTATGAGGGTGGTGAGGCCCTGGCCCAGTTTTCTCAGAGAAGCTGTGGTTGCCCCATCCCTGAAGGCCAGGCTGGAGGGGCTTGGAGCAGCCTCAGACAGTGGGAGGTGTCCCAGCCCACCACAGAGGGTGCAATGAGATGAGCTTTAAGCTCCCTTCCAACCCATTCTATGAAATACCCATAAGGACACACCCTGCAACAAACCAGCAGCTGAGTTCTGCAGCACTGAGGAAATGTGTGAGTGTCTTTCAGTACTTACCCTGTACATTCTTATGCCTCGGCCTCCACTGTGCAACCAGTATAAATAAAGTGGTTTACCAAGCAGCATTACAGGAACACAAAGGAAAGCAACACTAAGTAAAAACTTCTGCAGAGGAATCTGTTGGTGGGAGGGAGGAAAAATAGATTAGATCACAAAATCCAAAGTAAGAAAAGCCATCCCCTTTAAAGTATTATCTGCATAGGGAACACAGAATTTCCAAAAGCTTGGAAGAGCATTACTCACCTGGCCACTGAAGAAGCTCTTTGCTTCACCACTAGGAAACAGGAACATGTTAATAAATTGTATCAGAATACTGGGGGCAGCTGTGGAGTTCTCTGCAGAGTATGCCAACCATTTAAAGAAGATCATGAACACCAGGTAGCCAAATATGCACAACATGAATAAAAGTTCAGGAATAAAAACCAAATAAATATTATAGGTCTTCTTGAAATGCCTGTAAGGTAGAAAAGGGGAAAAAATAAAAGTAAGCTTTACCAACACAGCCCAAATATGATTTCAATAAGACAAAGCACTTTTAAACAGCAAGACTGAGATTACAATCCAGAGCTGATTTCTTTTTATTCAGTGAAATTTTATCATGTATTTCAGTGGAAATAAAAACTGTAAGAGGCACATATTTTTATTTACCAATAAGTGAAATAAAGTCTTGTATTAATTTGTTTTGGGATTTTTTAGTATAATATTGAACCATCATCTTACATATGTGAAGGAAGACCTCTCCATTATTGTCTTTTTATAAGAACAGTTCTCTCAATTACTCTTATTCTGTTCTCAAACAATAATTCCAGTTTCTCTTACAAGATAAACTGTAATCATCCCAGACCTGACCAAAAATACAATGTTGCTACAATTTTAACTTCTTGTACTTACAAGTGGTTAAACAGCCCCAATATAACTCCAAAGGTCATGTGAGTCACTCCGAAGATCACAGACATTTTCATTTTGAATGAGTTTAGAAAAGTGAGACGGTTGCTTGCCAAATTCCATATCTAAAGAAGAAAACACCAAACCAGCACTGATGAACACCACAACAGGAGGAATAAACCAGTATCCATTTTCTACTGGGGACCAGACTTCTACCTCAAATGGAGGTCACAACTGAAATTTGAGTTTTGTAAAAATAGCTCAGTCTTTGACTTGTCAGAAGAAAACGTGTTGTTGAACAGAGAATACCATCAGAAATGTATTCTTTTCTTAGTCAGATTTATCTTACTTATACCAAAATCTAATGGCCAAAGACTGATCATCACACGTGGGTAATTAAAAAGAATGAAACTCACTGGATCAATTCCAAAGGGATAAGCTCCATTGTAGACACCAGAAACGTTTGGATCCAGTGCTAAATATCGATTATCTTCCAGATCCTTATCACTGCAGTGAAAGAAAAACACTCAGATTTGACACTTTAAACATAATGACAATATACTTTCAGTTCTGCAGGACACTGCTCCTGCTTTCCTTTACCTAACTCACCCACTGCCACACTTTAAAAGAGTGAAAGGGTTTCTAAGCACAAAACTCCTAATACAAACAATAGCCAAAAAAAAAAAAATCCACCTAGAACCTCTCATTCTGGGCTTAATTCACATTCACTATCTTTCAGAACAAAGTTTATGGATTTTATTCCACATTCCCCTAGAACTCAAAGTTTCATTATAAAAGTTCAGTTTGCTTTTGCATGAAATTCACTGTCAAACACCCAAAGAATAATAGCTACCTTTTTTTCTGTTTTGCATTTGGGGAAGTTTCTTCTTTATTTTTGTACAGTTTTTCATTATCACAGCACACAAAACCCATTCAAATTTTAGCCAATGGTCTTGACTCTTTGAAGCCACATCCTGTTTTGGAAGGCACCAGGAGATTTAAATACCAAAGGGTCATGACACCTCAAATCAGTGAGGTTATCCCACTCTGAGAAAAAGCAGATTTGGCAATTCACATAGACTATTTTTTTCTTTTTTTTTTTTCAAGAAAAGCTGTGCACAGACTAGTGATTGCCAGGTAATTAATTTACTTCATTAATAGATAATTTCTTTCAGTACAGGCAAATGTCACTCAGCTATTCATTCCAGAAGCATGACCTAGGGCAAATAAGTCCAAAACTAGACCTGTGTTTTCTATTCCTCTGAAAATCTTTATATAGACAAACAAACACATCTAGAAAATAAAAACTAAAACATCAATGGAAAGATAAACTATAACAGGATAGTGAAAACATGTGAACAAAAGGGTTAAACTGCTGCAGGAAATACATCTCTGCTCACTTCACATCTCAAACATGCTGCTCACCTCCAAACTTTTTCATACATTGCTGAAACATTCCATCCAGATCCAAATATATTTATTGACTTTGAAAAGCAGTCATTATAGATCAATCCAGTGTATATAGAAAAGAGCCCCATTAACAAGATCACATATCGGCCTTCAAATAACATTTTCATTATCTGTCAGTATTGGGGAAAAAAGAAAAAAATAGAGAATATAATCTGTTATGTGAGCACAGGTAAGCTAGACATGTCTAAGAGAAACACATTTTTGGACACAAAGACTTCTGAAAACTAGAATTTATTTGTGAACAGCCATTAAAGGAATATGAGCTCCCATGACACACTGAAACTTTTACCACCAGCAACCTTAGATTAAGGAAGGGTCTTTTTAAGCCATTTCCTTCCTGAGACTACTTTACAAGAAATTACACATTAGCTGGCATTCTTAATTGAACATAATCTAATGAGAGATGCAGGTGATCCTACATTCCAACCCATATGGTTAAAAAATTTAAGGGAAGTTTAATAAATTTCAAACTGCAACTCTTTTTATAAACAATAAAAGGTGTAATTTGAAAAATCATTTTTTCCTCACATTGCCACTGTAATGACATTCTGTAAAACACATCACTGAGTAGTCCTGGTAGAAGTAAAGACAAGATTAAAAGCATCAATTTTTTCTAAGTCTTTCATTACAACTTGATTATTTCTGCTCTTCCAAGTGAATAGTTTAAAATATTACATTAATCTCATGGAATATGGGATCTTTTAACACAGAAAATCCTAAAAGAATGGAAAAAAGCCTATTTAAGTACCCATGCCAAAAAGCAGTACTTTTCAGAAACAGTGACTATTCAAATGATCTGGCTGGATGGGAAGTAAATAATTTGTAATTCCTTTTACCTCATCTTGTGCTCTTTTTAACCGAGGGTGGTTTTCATACAGTATTGTCAGGAGTGCAAATATGAACATGAGCAGCCCGTGCCCGAAGTCTCCAAACATAACCGCGAACAGGAAGGGGAAAGTGATGATGGTGTAGAGAGCTGCAAGGGCAACAGGGCAGATTTCAGCACACAGGTGATGTCCTGTCTGCACATCCCCAGCTAATCCCATACCTCAGTCTCTCCAAGTTTTTAAGTCTGAAAGCCATTTCATCCCCAGCTCCCAGACCTTTCCCCCACACTGTAAATTTAACTCAGTTTAAAGCTTGTTTATTGTGTAGCAATGACAACTTCACAGCTGAGCAGTAGCTGACAATTCTGAGGATAGTAACATAAGCCCAGGAAATAAAACCCAACCAAACATTGGGTATTCCTCTGTGACTATTTCAGGTCTGTATTATAAGGTATTTTCTCCTGTGCAGAATGACCCAGTCAACATAGCTACAAGTATATATTAAAGTGGGCTATACAAGAAGCTGAATTTTTCAAGTGATGAGCTCAACACTTCAGTAACATCAATTACCATTACCAGTTTCCTTTGTTTTTTCCCCTAAATATCTTCCTTACCCAAAGTAAAACATATAGAAGAAAAATTATACAGCTATTGCTACTATCTTTCATGATAAAATAACTCAGCAAAACCAAATCCCATCTTGCTGCTTGAAGCACTGTCTGTGCTTTTAATGAGCTACTGAAATTTTAAAACAGCTACTAAGAAGCAGTATGACTGTCACCATTTGGCCTTCAGCAGGGTATGAAGGCAAGCAGCAGTGACAGCACAGCTGAGAGCTCAGTTTTCAGAAGGACCAACCTGGATTAACTTCCCCGTAACTTCCAACTCCATAAGCATCAACGATATTCTGGAACCCTGAGGTGAATTTATTGGTACGTATCAAAGTCGGAGGAGGTTGTGTTGTTGGGATGGTATTCATGAATGAGGAAATTGTAGCTCCACTCTTCCTCTAATTACAGACAGAAGATATATTTGTGTAAGATCAATGTTAATGTAATCAAAGTGAAAACGTCTGCTCTATCAGCAGTTTCACTGATCCAAAAATACCATTAAATTATGCCCCAAGTTTAACATTTATCCCTTTGTACTCCCTCTAAAAACAGATTATGCACTGTGTTCTAATTCTTACTTCATATCAAGTATCAGATGAGACCTATCAGTCACAATATTGTAAAAAAAAGATTTGTTATTACAATTTTCTCTCATAAAACAAAAACCAATGCAAGGGAACTGGCACCTTCTACATGACTGCAAATAACACTGTGGGCCCAGCTGGCCTCAGGGCCAATAGAGAAGTTAATCAAGAAAAAAAAAAAAAAGCACTACACACAACACTAAATAAAGGCTCTGCTTATAAAAAAATTGTTTTATACAGAGACCCAGATCTGTCTGTGCCTACTTTTAGTCTACTGTTAATAATTATTTTCTTTCCTTACATGCATAGTTAGTTCAAGATAAAAGCTTCAACATCAGTGAGCATTCAGGTGACTTACTGAGCCTTCCTCCAATGCATGGCGCAAGTTCTGCAGATCAGCCACTGGACACCAAACCTCAGCAATTAAACATTTATTTGTGACATCAAAACTGCACAGGTTGAGGACGTGGTAAATGGCTTTCATCTTCTTCACTTGGATAACCCAAGTATAGATGGATTCTGATGCTTTATACAAGACCTGGCGCAAGTATTCCTCAGTTTTATTCAGCACCTTTGTTTGAGAAAAAAACCCAAAGATCTCACTGAGAATGTGACAGTGGTTGTGCTGATCACAGAACAGCACCTTGTACATGTCCAGTGCTGGGCCATGCTTTTAGGAGAGCAAACAAACCTCTGCAGAAAACAGAAGGCAATGCCAAGTGCTGTGAGGTTTAACAGATATGTGCAACACAAGACCAGGGACACAACTTACTGTCCCATCAGCTCCAAAGCTGCATGTATGTTAGAAATTATATTTAACTCTGTGATTCATTAAACGATTTCCTACAGTGCAAGAGGAAATCTGTCTTTACTCACAGTTTCAAGATCCTGGATACGAACGTTGAGTCCTTCGACCACGGCCTGGCGCTCCTCGGTGGTGTCGGGGTAGGGGTACACGTGACAGCGATAGCTGCAGGAACACAGGGCTGTGCTCATGACCAAACCCCACCAAAACACATCACCCAACCCCTGCCACAGCCAGATCTGCAACACACCACTTCACAACCATGGAACAGATTCAACTCAGAGGCAGCATTTTGCCTGTACTTGGTAAAAACTGCAAGTGAAATGACTCATGTATTTATTTGTACACTGCGTAATTCTAGAGCTGGGTGCAATAAGGGGAGGAACAAATTTAACACAAAAAGCTTGTATAAAAATCAACACTTTTTAACAAGGGGTGCAGGGGAAAAACCAACTAGAAAATACCCCAGTTATAAAGGAATGCACATATATTAGATTTACTTCTTACCAGTCACAAATCTTCTTAACTTTTTGACCAATTTGTTCACCCCAATAGGACACTAAAAAAACAGCCCACTTAGTGGTTTCACCCTAAAAAACCATAAAAAGTAAAGCTGATGAATTATGTTTTAACTAGCAATTCCTCTGTGACATAATAATAGAGCTAAATAACAAAGCTGAACAACTAGAAAAAGCTGTGTTAATAGAATTAATCTTCCATCAGTTACTGAAGATCAAATAATAAAATTCAACGGTGACAGTATCTCTTTCTTTGTTTTTAATATTAGAGAAAACCAGAAAAAGTTTCCAGGGAAAATCAATGAGACATTATATTTTACTATCTCAGAATTCTTAGTAAGAAAAGAGTCTTTTAAAAAGGTAACAAATTAGAATTCAAGCAATAAAAAAAAGGCGACAGATTAGGCTGCCGTAATTGATTTACAAAAATGAACTTGGTAAGTTCACAGAAAAAACTTCCCAGAAAACTAGTCATACTTGATTCTTTTTTAACTACTGAATGAACAGGTGGAATGGCTATGAAAAGGCAATGCACTGTACAGACCTAGTTAATAAATATCCAAGCAGCCATTTCTGCCACGTATTTTGACCAAGGTGGCCAATCATAAAGTCACCACTATTCCACAATGAAGTCCTGCACTCCTCAAGCTGAACCACGACAAATTAATTCCCACTTCTACAACCTTAACAAATTCCAATACTTCTAAATAGTTTTTCCTCCAAGGACACTAGGAAATCATTTTCATTTACTGCAGACAGATCTGAGCAGCAATTCTTCCCAATAAAATAAATTGATCACTACAATGTTTACTCACTGTATCTGGGTCTTCCAGAGCCTTATCCAACTCTGCATAGGTAAGAAAGGGATAGCCTTTACAAACTCTCCACAGCATTTTTTCAAATGCTTCAATCTTTGCTATGTGAACTAACCCAGATATGAATCTAGGAAAAGGAAAAATTTGAAATATAAGATAGAATGTACAAGGAAAAAAAAATTGGAAATTCAGAGTACATGACCACAATAATTTAGTATCTGCCATGGCTAGGGAAGGAAGCATCACCCTGAAGAGGAAGTGACTGGTATAGAAAATACCAGCTGGTATATAAAATTTTTATTTGTGAAATAAACAGACTACAGACTTGAGCACACAACCAGAATTACTTTTAACTGGTTATTTCTGTGATAGTGAGATTATTTATTTTTTTCTTGGAAGATATCCTCTCATAACAACACCACAGACAGCAGTATCCATTCATCATTTCAAAGGCAACACAATTAATGTTACATTTACACTGCCAGGTGATTAAAACACTGTGTGCTTATCATAGAAAAAGAGTTTAAACAATAGAAGGAAGTATTGATTTAGAGATTTTCCTTTACACACGTCCTTGGTTTGATGGAAGCTTTGTGGCAGCTTTTTTGGATGCTGTCCTGTTTATCTCTTCAAATAATCTGAGTTTGTTTAAAGGTACATTGGGACCAGGCTCCTGTCCTGTCTAAAACTGTTTGGCACACCTGAAATCACTCCAGGCCATGTTTTAAGAGAACAACTCATTCTCTACAGCCCCTGATCAAGCACTTCTGAACCAGCACATGCCATACCCACCCCAGCGAGGCGCTCAGTCTGTGCGTGCGGTTGAAATCCACCAATGGCTCATTCTCCACAGAGGGAAATTCTTCAAAATTCCCATGTAAATGGGATTCATACTAGCAAATAAAAAGATAGAACATTCATTGCTTCCAGGGGAAAAAAAAAAACCTCTCATTCCATTATTATTCTAAGAAAGAAAAGGTAATTAGGTAAATGGTTTAATTAAAAATATAAAATTCATTTCCATGTTCAATTCAGGCAACAGAGATCTCCTTGATCTCAAGTGCACTGCTCTTAACAATTATAGTCAGTGCTGCAAAATTACAGTGTTAATTTCTTACCACAATTTATGCATCAAAATTATATAATTACACCTTCATTTTCAAGCAATTCAATAGGGAAAATCACAACAATGCCACACAACAACAATCCCTGTCAAACACCCCAAGAAATACCTCAGGTGTTGTCCTGACAAAATTCTGTGTGATCTGTAACATGTACTTGTATTCTGTCAGTTCAAGCAGGTTTTTCCTCAGTTTTTCTTTGTTTTTAGTTACTTCCCTCAATTCTGTCTCCAGCTTCTGCAGCTGTTCCTAAGATACAAAGTAAAGACAAGACACAGAATGAGTTACAGGATTTTGGAAAACAGAGTAGGATTCATTTTCAACACATAATAATTCAACACAGTGATAGGAGTTTCCCATTTCTTAATTAACTAAAGCTTCAGAGGTTTTATCCCTCAGTCTGCCACAGATTGCTCTGTATTGAGTGCACTTGATCCTCCACTGACACCTGCTCAGAGTGCTGCTCTGCCCCTCATTTCTGTCCAAATAACGCAGACTTGGAATTAGAACTGCAGGCAGCACGGGGTGGAAGATACGCATTTATTCTTTTAAAATAATTACAACAAAACAGACCTTATTCAAAATTAGATTCAAAATTAGTGTTTTACAAGTTTCTACATCAAACACAAGTCATTAAGCTTGAAATTAAGTTCCAAGACTTTGGCATCTGTTTAGTGGAGTTACCTGGATTTCTAAAATGTGTTTCAGCAAGGGGGCAGGAGGAGCAACATCTCCTTCAGGAAGTGGAATATCTGCTTTTTTAATTTCTTGTACTAAATACCCTGGAGTGAGAAGAAAAAGAGCATCAGAAAGGAAACTGCATTGCCTACACTTCCAAGAGTGCTGCAGAGTTGACCTTCAGCTGCTCTTGATGGTGCTAATCACACTGCAGCATCAAAGCCCTGGCTGTTTTATTCATTCATTTTAGCAACAATTCACACAGAAGTCTTCAAAAATGAAGAACTTGAAGAGTGGTGGGGATAAAACACACAAACCATTCCTGTCTTGGCAGTCTGCAGAAGCAAGCAAACTTCAGAGGCTTCTCTTTCCCAACAAGTATTTTCTAAGCAGCTTTTACCATTTCACAGAACCTCTTTGTTGCTGCATGCTGCCACTTTCTGCTAATGGTGCAACTGTGTCACTTTCTGCCAGAAACAGCCGTGCTGCTCACTGACCCATGTTTGGAGTGAAATGTGTTCAAACAAAGCAGCTTAAGCAACCTTGACAACAAATGCAACTCACACTGGGCAGGGGGACTGCCAAAAGAGCTGCTGGCATGACCAGCACGTGCCTCTGATGAGAGATTCCAATCAGAGAAATCCTTCAATTGGAACTTTTCCTCAGGATACGCTGAAGACATCTGCAGCTTGGCTGTAATGCTCTGCCTACCCTTCTCTATTCATTAACTACCATGAGAACACAATTATTATTAACTTGAGATATTTTTAAGGGTGCCTGGAAAATCAACAGCATTGAGTTACACAAAATGAAGGAATAGGGAATATCTTACAGTCAAGGAAATATCCACAGTAAAGCTTCACTTTCCCTAGCAGAGTTTTAAGTAGTAAACACTGAAACAGCCTCATCTATTTATCAGCCACACATTAGCAACCGTTCTTCATCTCTGAGCATAAAAACCCCCAATCTATTTTTAGTGTAAGTAAATTTCACAGCTTACAAAACATGGGAGGGTTAAAAAAACCTGTAGCTGAAACCTTCACAGTAGTGCCACTCTGGTAATGCCACAGATGAGAAACAGCAGACATGAAAATAGAGCTCACCAAGTATTCTTTCCATTTCTTCACATTTCTTCACTTCATTCACATATTTTCTCTGAAACACACTCACATTTGGGTTAAGCTGAAGGAGAAGGACAAAATGCTTATTAGGGGTTTGAAATAGTAACCTCCCCTAGAAAACCACAGCTGTTCCTGCAACTTCCTGGAGACAATTTTCACGAGTTCTGTGCTTGTCAACTGAGAAGGCACAAAAACCTAAAAAGATTACAAAGTCTTCAGATAGCAAAGCTGTTTTTATTAAAGCAGAATTATCCATGCCATTGGCTACTTTTAATCAAACAACAAAATAACAAGGTCTACTGGAGAAACCATTTCTAATCTTATTTTGACAGTTTTAAAATATTGCTTAATGACTTCAAATTAACAAACCATTTGACAAATTTTCTGTGATGTATTTCCACAGTCTATTTGAAATATTAAATTTTATGTACATCCCCATAATATGAACATGCAATATCTCTGACTACTTATCCAGCTTATTAAATCAGAACCACTAATGCATTACTTGTATAATAAATGGTGTACCAGGTAACTAGAATGACATCAAAGTGTTAAACATACACTCATGTAATCATTCTTAGAAATCTGCCTTCTCCTCCCTGCCATATTTACTAACTAGCTGTTTATTTAAGTCTTCCCAGCTTTCCCTGCAACGATTTTACAAGCCACATTTCTAATGTATATCTGAAAAACATTCCAAAGTCTCACTCAGCAAGCAAAGATCATATAATTATGATAATACAACACAGAGACGTGGCCAATTATTGCCCAACCCAACTTTCTGTTAGGTGGGAGATTCCTCCACGATGAAGGGCCCCTCCAGGAACAGGAACCTGTTATCAATAAAGGTACAGAGCAGCTGTCTCTGGGTCTGTCACTGGGGTGGATGGAGCCATCAGCTGCGCACACACGCTAAGGCTGTGGGCACTGAGGCTGCAGGTGGGCCAGGGGCTCTCCCATGGGATCTCGCTGCAAATGACCCCAATTTAAGGTGCTGCTGTGAGAAAGGAGCGATACATCCACCCCAAAGCACTGCTCCCGAGCGTGCCGGGGAGGCCGGGGCTCCACACTGACTTCCCATCGCTCATCCCCGCACCCGGGCGCGTCCCGGTGTCAGCCCTCAGGGTGCGCCTGCCTTGGCAGGGGGCTGGACTGGATGATCTCCACAGATCCCTTCCAACCATGACAATTCTGTGATCCTGCTTCCAGGCGAATGCCACACAGGGACGGGCCATACACCTGCCTGTCGGAGTCACGGAAAGACGGCAATAAAAGCAGTTTCCACCGCCCCACCGGGGCCAAGCCCGCACCCTCCCGACGGCAGCCCCGGGCCCGGCTCGGCCCTCAGGCCGGCCCCCCTCAGGGTCCGCGCTGCCCCACAGGGCCCCGGCGGTACTCACGTCTCGGAACTCGGCCAGGCCGCGCTCGCCCACCTCGCTGAGGCACTCGTAGGCCGAGCCGCTCTGCAGGAAGAGCTGCGCCAGGCACACGGGCTCGCCGCGGAACAGCGCGCCCATGGCGACGGCCGGCCCGGGGCTCCCGGCGCGGGGCTCAGCGCGGCGGGCGGGCGGAGCGCGGCCCGGGGGCGGCCATGGCGGGGCGGAGCGGGCCCGGCTGCCGCTTCCGGGGCGGGGAACGGCCGCAGAACGCGGCCCCAACCGGCGGTGGCACGGGGAGGGGCTGGGGCACCGCCGGCGGAGCTACCGGGAACGGCAAGGGGCGCGCTGGCCGCCGCTGAGACGCTGCTGTGTGAGAGGAGAAATGCAGGACTGAGAGAACGTCATGGAATCACAGAAAATGCTGAGCAGGAAGGGACGAGAAGCATCATCGAGCCCGAGTCCTGCAGAGCAGCATTTCCCCAGAGCCGCACCCTGTGGGCTTGGAATGGATTTAATTAATATCACCCAGTCCCAGCCCTTCCTGCCGCGGGCAGGGCACCTCGCACCAAAGCAGGCTGCTCCACTTTGAACGCTGCCAGGCTTGGGGCATCCACAGCCTCGCTGGGCAACTTGTTCCAGTGTCTCGCCACCCCCACAGTAAAAATGTCTTCCCAATATCTAACCTCAATTTCCCTTCTTTCAATTTGTACCCAATACTCCTTGTCCTGTTCTATAGTTCTTGATGAAGAATTTCTCTCTGGAGCCCTGTAGGCCTCTTCAGATACTGGAAGGTTGCCATGAGGTCTCCACACAACCTTTTCTCCAGGCTGAACACCCCCAGCTGTAGCCTATCTTTATAGCAGAACTGCTCCAGTCCTCAACTTTGTGGCCCATCCAAACCACAAGAAAATCCCAAATGTTATGTTTCATCAGCTAAGGACAATGAGTAGATGTTTTCTGTGCCCTGCACACAGACACAGCAGGTTGCCAGTGCAAAGCATTTACTAGAAAAGTGAATTTCAGATCAAAACATGAAAACAGCTGAAGGGCTACAACTTCTCAGAAGTGTGAGAAGTCTGCCCACTGCTCCAAAACTAGGTGGGCACAAGGGGTTTACTGTCAAGAGTTGTAGGAGAAGAGAACCAGCTTGAGAGGACAATGGTCCATCCATGAGGACAATCCCAAACCCGCTGCAGCCTCTGGACTGGACTCGCCACCTTCTTGAAGTCAACTCTGCACTTTGCTACTGCAAACACAGAGCCTAGAGCTTAAAAAGAATTTATTACTTTTTGATTTAAGTAACAGTCATTTTCTGTATGCTGTAGAAGTACTGATTTTATGTATCTTTAAATGTTTATATAAATTGTCTACAAAATCCAAGAGTGTTTCTCCATAATTTTTACCTATCTGTTCCATAATTTAAAAAACCAAGGGTTGCTCATAATTGTTGCAAGTAAAACAAGAAATGCCAGAAACAGGCCCTTAGCAAGACTCTGGGAATATGGTTCTCCTGAAAAAAAAAACCAAAAAAAAAAATGTAAGCATGTGAAAGCTAAATTTTAGTTTATACAACAACCCAAAGATACAGATAAAAGTGTATGCAAAAGCATTCTTTCAGACAAGTCCCCACATCTAATTGTTTCAAAGAAATACAGCCTTCCATGTTTTGTGGTCTCCCACACTGATTATCATTTTACCTGTATAAAAGCGTGTCAGTGGATAAAGGAGTTGTGGCCAGCACACCTCATTCTGATTGCAGTCAAACTCTGCATAAATCTTCTGATACCTGGAAAAAAAAGGAACTTTTTGGTCAATGCAATTCATGTTACATCTGCTGAACATAATGGGAGGTTATCAATGTTTGTACCAAAACTACCTGGTCACTGGAGGGGGTGGCTGAGCTGGGACTTCAATGAATTGAACAGAAGCTGTGATGGGAAGGAAGCTGAGGGTGTTTCTGCAGCCAAGCCCACACTGGAACTGCCATAAGACTGTTGAGTAACTGTAACAAAAAGCATAACTATTGCTTGAGGGCTGGAAATGGAAGTTTAGACCCTAAACACAAGCAGGAAAGGACAAAACACACGGTATTTATGAGGAGGTTGATAATCCCTGGATTTTCCACATCGTACAAGGGGAGAACTTGCACAGTCTGGAAATTAAGTAAAACAGAACAGAATCCCACTTATTTGATAGGGATTGACTTGGTGGAGGGGGGGAAGTGTTTACAGAGTGAAAATTCCCTGTTTCAGGAAAGAACAAAGCATTTAGCTCAGCTCCCAACGGCTCTGCAATGGGGTTAACCAGAACACAGCACAATCTTATTGCTTCCACCACGTGACTCCTGATGGGATGCCCTGTGTATGCCTGCTGCTGGCAGCATCGTGTCTTTTATTTAATATTTCAGTGAAGTATAAGGACTATCTGCTTTTAATCATTATTTTTTTCTTTAATTTTCATTTCAGAGGGAGAAAAGCTAACCTGGGTGTGATCAAAGGAATTTGGGTTGCAAAGTGAAAGGTGTGTAAAAAACAGCAACAAAACCCACCCTTTTTGTCTGTAAAATTAATTTGGGAAGTGTTAGGTAAGCAAGGCTCAAAATGAAGCATTTATTTGTCAGGTAGCCAGAGACACAACTCACTTTACCTGATCTGCACAGCAAGAATTTCCTGCTGGGGAATCCCTTGCACTGCTCCCACCTTAGCAAAGATGATGCGAATATTCAGGTTTGCAGGAACATCTGGACAAATGCCTTTTAAGCCTCCAGTGCTCACATTAGAACTAAAGGGATCAAGACCTATGAAGGAGAACAGAGGGATTTAAATGTAAATATTATGGAAAACATTATATATTCCATAATTAGATTATTCTCATAGCCCGGTGAAATGCTGGTAACTGTCACACAGGAATACATTAAAAATGTTTCTCTCTATAAAAAACACCTAAAGCAGTAATTTATCAATGGATAAATACCAAGTCATATGTGCACAGGCTGGCAGTAAAATATGCAGTGTCCACAGACATACTGAATTATGTGCCTGTGTGTACACATAGATGGATGGATGGACACACATACCACTAGCTTTAGGTATTTGAAATTACAATTTGGATTTATTTTGACATGCTTTATTTACTGTCTAGGCATATTTAGACTACAAAGAACAAGCCTCACTTACGTATAATTTCCACCCAGTCATTTGGATCACTGTAACTGGAATTGCCCCTCTTTCCAATGTGAGTGGCTTGTATTAATGCATTTAATTTCTCAGTCACATTTCCTCTGCAAAGAAAGAATGTAACATCACACAGAATGTAAATCTGTACTGTCTTACCACTCTGGGTTGCAATATTACTGTATCCTAAGGTCAGTTTCATCTGAAAGATGTTATCACACAACAAAAATAAACTTGAACTATTGAAGGGAAGAAATGGAAAAGTATTGCAGCCAACAGAATCCTCATTTGAGTAAAGAGTGAAACCATTATTATGATTTCCCATCAAAAACAGAAGTGAGACTATTAACCACAGAAAGCTGAAACACACACACATGAATATTTAAAAAGAATGTACCAGTGCTGATGGAGGCACTTGTAGACAGTCACATAACAATCAACAAGAAGGATGAAGCAGGGATAAACAATTCAGCTTGTGTGGCTCACCTTAAAAAGCTGCAATCTTCATTAATATCAACTTCCAGAATGCACCCAGAGTATGAGTCTACTCCAAACAGAACTGGTCTGCCAGATGCTGATGCACATAAACCCCTGCCAGCTGTGAAATGAAAACATCTTACTTGAGCTTTCCTATTGTCCACCTTTGGATCTCCAGCTTTCAACTTTGTTCAAAACATCAAACATTAGAATGCAAACTCAGCGTGGTGGAGTTCAAAAACAGATACAAATCATTCAATTTTCCAAGAAAGCATTGAAGGTTTTCTCACTGACCTTTGAAAGTTTGGGAAAGAAAAGCAAAATCTGGCAGAGATTTTTAACTAAAATACATTTTAAAAAATCCAAAAACCAAATAAAGCTCCAAAATTTTAGCATTAACTACAATTGAAGTTGTAACCTCACAAGCCAATACCTGGCTGCCAAATGTTCAGGCTTCCAAGAGGATCAGAAGCATTCAGATTTGCAGCTTTCACTGGTTTTCCAACTTGATACCCTAAACACAGAAGGGTAAATCATCAACACTGCAGGAGAATCTATAAGCATTAGCATTGTTTTAAATGTCATCAATAAATGACAAGACATTTCATTGCAGTGGGAATGGCCTCACTTTAAATAATCAATATCTATGCAACAAAAGCCTAAGAACCACTCACTGCTATTGGCAGTGCAGTAAGGCAGGAAGGTGAAGGCTGGCAGCATAAAGAAGGACAAAAGAAATATAAAATGTAATCACTGATAAGAATCTGTACACTACACATTTTTTTTTTACTTTTAATAGGCAAAATGAAGTATTAATACCTGGATTCTCAAACAGTTCCTCTCCATTAGTACTGTTTAAACTTAGAAATTCAACTGTGAATCTTTGTGTCAGGATTTCTGGTGAAAGAAAAAAGTATGACATTTAAATAAGTAAATTAGCAAAATGTATGTTCTATGTAGGGCACAAACTTCTGTCTTTCATTAGTGACAGAAGATTCAAATCAACACAAATTAATGGAAATCAGCCCCAAAATTTTCTTTCTAGAGTCCAAGGGAAATTATTTTTAAGAAGAATTAGTAAATAAGATATTCTATCACAGAATTTCCATACAGAAGATAAAGAAATAAATGAAAAATCATAAAAGAAATGTCATGATACCTCCATCACATAAGCTTCCAAGGAAGACAGTGACATTTACTTGCTCAATGTTCTTGTCTTTCCAAATGAATTTATAATGTTCTGCAAAAGTTACATTTTGACACAGAACCTCAGCAGCAAGGTTTTCTGGCAAAAGGAAAAAAGAGAAAAGGTCATCATGAAAAGCATTCTAATTAGAAAGCTCTGCTACTGCAGCTGAGAAGAACACATTAAAACCTTGGCAAAATTCTGGAAATTACAACATTCATTTTTTTGAGAATTTATTTTGCTCTTTCAATGTGCAATGGTGCAATCCCCCATGTATGCAAGGTAAGGAACTCCATATTTCCAGACCAGCTGTGATGGACTGGAGTAAATTAAATACTTCCTGCTTTGCAGAAAGCCAGTTTACTTTTTCAGTCTTAGATAACATACAAAATTCCTCCTAAGAATTGCAGCAGGTAAACATTTTAGACATCAAAATAATCTAGTTCATATACAATCCAGATTAAGTAAGAAACATTAATTAAAGGAAGAGACCTACCACTTCCAGTGATGAATTTGCCCCTGTCAGTGATGGCTCTACAGACAACATTTTGTTGGATGAAGTCTGAGAACAAAAAACAAACAAAGGCTTCTGTTTTCACATCCAAGGTGCAATCCTTGTTGTTATGAAAACTGAGTAGGAAATTATTTAGAAAATTCGTTTTGGTAAAGATCCAGACTGTTTATGTATTTGGAAAGCAGAGCTAATTAACTGTGGGTCTTACAGAGGTAATATAGACTAACAAAATTAGACAATTATGGGGCATAAAATAAAATATGTTCATGCTGGTAATCCTATTATCTCAAACTCCAAAATGACTCTCCATAAGTACAGGCTTTTGTAATGCAGAGAGGAACCACCTCTCACTCACTCTAAAACGCTGATGCTGCACCCTCCCGACAGAAAAAGGGCTCTGCAGCAGTCTGAAAATGAGTCACCAGGAACAGGTAAATGGGACCCAAGGCCCGTCCTGTTATTTCTTCCCTCCTAAATCTTGGGAAACAGTGGGACACTCGCTAGAAGGTCATAAGAACCAGGAACAGAACATCCCCAAATGCTGAATACGGCCAGCAGACAACAGAGACGTTACACTGAGCCACTGTGCCATCAGCCCTCGGGTTTGTTCTGTTCCAGCAGCTCTGAGAAACAATGAAACACATTCCTGCTGCGGTTTCTGCAGCCTACCTGCAGTGCCACTGTTTATCTTCACATCGTGGGGCAGGCCTTCCTTGTAAGACTCCAAACTGGTCGGGCACTTGACATCAAAGTTGTGGAGATAGGCCACAGGAGCATTCCCAACACACTGTCCAGCCATGGACTGCTGCAGGGCATTCACAGAAGGAGGATTTTCTACCCCTTTTTCTTTCCATTTGAAGATTACTTGTCAGTAAAATGCCCCACAATGTGTAGGGCAGCTACAGCCACACACAACACTTTGACAAGCAGGCAATCTGCTGTTATAAAAACACCTCAGCCTCTGGCAAAAGAAAGGTGAACATTTTAAAAGCACAGCTTTAAAAGTAGTTTCAATGTTCACCACGACTTCATCTTCATTTGTGAAAGTAATTATAACCAACAGTGTCTCCAAAATGCATTACCTTTTGCAGGGATGGGCAAGGGGATGAGGAAAGATAATGTTTACTTTTAATAGTGACTTTGTGGTTTTGTTTTGGGTTTTTTGTTTGTTTGGTTGAGGTTTTTTTGTGACAGATAGACCCCACCACTTCCCAACATCAAGCTGCTGAAATTGGATGCAAAGCCATAAGGAGAGTGATGCAGGGAGTTCCAAACAAACCAAGAGGAATCAAAAGCTCATAAGGATTACCTGGGGAACAGTAAAATACTCATCTTCTTCTGTTATAATTGGATCTCCTTCTCTGTAACCAGTGAAAGGTTTCCCAGGAGAAGTTTGTAGAGGGATCTTAAATGAAGGAACTTTGGGTGTAGAACTGCAAACAAGTTTAAAAATTAAACTCTTTACCTCACACAAATAATTACAGGTTTCCTTTCATGTCCTCTGTTCTTATATACTACCAATGACATTTCTCCACTTCCATTTAAGGTTTACACCCTAAAACCCCAATTTCAAACTATCTTTCATTATAAATACATATAAAGGTTATATTTTTGGTTGCATAATGAGTGTGATGAAAGTGTGATGAGAAAATAAATTTTCTTAAGACTTACATAGAGCCATGATAAAAATAGCCAAGAAATGGTGTGTTGTCAAGAGAAGACTGTACACAAAGGAAGGGAAACCACTCAGGGGTATATTCCATTGACTGGGAAGAGCACAGCTGATCATAAGGTGGGTTTACATCCCCGCCAAACACTCCAGGGAAACATGATCCACTGAATAACTGCTGCAAGTCTGGTGTACACTCCTGAAAGGGAAAGGAATGGTCACTCTTTAGCAAGGTAATTGCAATATTTATGGCAATATAAAGCCAAACCTACAGGTAAATCAAGCAACTTTGTAGAGAGAACATATTTACTTTCAGAAATACTGGAATATCCAAATACCCCCTCTGGCCCATCTAATCTGAAGCATTCAGCACCTCTCTCCCCCACAGACAAGAGAGTCTAGAAACTTTGAAAACAATTAATCAAAGTTGAACAAGAAATAAGTACCAGATCACAGCAGCAACGAACATCACAAGCTCCAGCTGTTAAGTTACAAGGACAGGAGCCCAAGGGCTTAAATGCCTGGTTTGGGATGACAGTTGCATTTTCTGTAACAGAAGTAGGAGAGAAAATCAGATTAAGTGGACTGAAATCCAAATAAAAAGACCATGCACACTGCAGTTTATTCTGTGTAGAAAGCCTTTTTTATATTCCACTGATTGCTCAGTATCTCTTATTGCTGCCCAAATGCCGATTTTTCCATACAGAGAGGAAAAGAACAGCCAAAATGCCATTTCTTCTTTAGCACTTACCTGACACATTTCCTGCAAAGGAAGAGTTGGCAAATATTTCAGCTTGAATCAGGAGCTGTGCCAGCATCACTGAGCCACGGCAGGCTAAAACCTGGAGTGTTTCCACCATGCACAGAGGGGAGGGGCAGCACTCGGTGGCATTGGGCAAACACAGCTCCAGGGTTCTGCTGAGGCTTACAGTCACTTTGGAAGTGTTCTGGAAAAACACAAATAAAGTTTGACAGCTCTGATAGCTTGTATGAAATTGCTCTTGTCTATACCATTCATCAGCTTCTGAGAGAGAAGCTGCAATGAGTGGAATAAGAGAAGAATCAGTATTTTACATACCACACCAGGAGTTACATCCAAATTCCAATCTCCAGCTCTTTTACTTCCACTGCAATTTGCAAGTTGCAATTTTCCTGTAACAAAATAAAACTTTTAAAGGTCATTTAGAAAGGACTGGGAAATCAGAAGTACATTTAAACTCCCCTTGTGCCTTCAGGTACACCCTCAGGCCCAGCTCACACAGAAACGAGAACTAAAGGGTTAATCACAGGAATGTCTTAAAATTCCTGTTTCTGTAACTATTGAGACACTGGATGACATGCATTACCATTTCTCTAGTAATTTTTGTGTCAAAAAATATTAACAATTCAAACGTATTTATTTACATGGGGGAAAGGAGCTGAAGTGTTCTTACCTGTCTCTGCATCTCTAGGACTTAAAATTATAGAAAAATTAACTCCTGAAGAATTGCCAAGAAAAAATGAATTGACTCTGGGTCCTGACATATGAATAAATGAAGGCTGAAAGACTGAAAAAAAAAAGAGAAAGAAATAAATTGACTGAAAGAGGCAACATCTGTAAGACATATAGATCTTGTGCTTGGGCTATATTCTTACACTCTTAGACTTTAAATTGTCACAAACAGAAGAAAAATATCACGTAATGCCTAGTACAGGGATGTATTTCCATTCTGCCAAGTGCTGGAGGAGTGGGTGTAGCTTTCTATGCCACAAGTTTACATGTGTGAAGATGCCCAGCAAACAGGCAGTAAAATAACATTACAGCACTAACAGCCCACGCAGACACTGCACAGCTCAGGCAACACCATATTTAGTATTTCTTGCTGACTTCAGCTTACACTTTTTAATTTCTTGGGGCCATGAATTGTGCCAGGGATGTCCTGCGTTCTGCATGCGGACGCAGTGCCAAGTTTAGGGTTCGGAGTTGGGAGTTTCACTGGATTTTTCTTTCTAGACTTCGCCAATGCTGAAAGGTCCGACATAAAGCGCTCCACCCGCCCCCTCTGTGCTGAGCAGCGGCAGAAGCTCCACGGCGGGCACGTTCGGGTTTGGAAGGGGCGCGCCCCAAAACCGCGCTCCTGAGGGGAACCCTCAGTTCCTGCGCCGCCTCCCCTCACGCCCACCCGGGCAGATATCGCCGCGGGCCGACCGCCATCCTCACACCCCGCCCGTCCCTCGCCCCCCAGAGGCCGCCATTCACTGCGGCCGCTCACGCCCTGACCCACCGGTGTCCCCGGCCAGCTGCCCGGGGCAGGGAGCTGCCCGCAGCAGCAGCAGCAGCAGCAGCCGAGCCCCGAAGCCGGCAGCCCCCATAACGCTACGGCGGCCGCCCGGCCGCCATCTTGCAGCGCCAGCGCGGCGCCATGGCAACGGGGAGGGCGGGAACGGGGCCGCCTCACGGGAAGGGCGGGAACGGGGCCGCCTCACGGGAAGGGCGGGAACGGGGCCGCCTCACGGGGACGCGGGCCGGGGAGTGATGGGGGCGGCGGGGCCGCTCCAAACCCCCGCCCGGTCACAAATTAACAGAGCTAACAACGCTAACAAACAAGCCCTAAGTGTGTGAGAAGAAAAAAAATTAATTAAAGTTTAGGGCTCTTAGACCCGGGCATGATTTGGAAGAGGGAGGTTTTATTGATTATGAACACGAAAGAGTGTAGAATTTATGGACCACTAGGACATCTTCCCAGTTAAGGAAGAAACTAATAGAACCAGCTCAGTAATTGTGCTGAAATCAGATCCAAGCAGGTAAAAGGTAATTCTGGTAGGAGACCAGTGACCCAAGAAACCCCCAAACCCAAAAGAAGAGAGAAACTGAGCATGTGGACTAATTAAAATGAGAAGTGAGAGAATCATTAACAAAGAGGCATTAGAGTACTAAGAGAAGTATGTAACTTGTAGGAAATAAACGCTAAGCCCTTTGTTTGCTAGTATGACTCAATAAAACTCCAGGAAAATCATGTAGCCCACCCTTAAATACCAAAGCAATAACTGACCACATTTGAAAAAGAGGCAGTCTTTATTACAAAAGTTTTATACAATGTAAATTATAAATACAGCCTTCACACAAAATGGCTTTTGTCAATGAAAAAAAGCTCGCCTTGTTACATTGGCAAGCCCAGAAAAAACTGGCACTGCAGCTGTTACAGTGACAAAACCTGATGTGAATATCAAGACCTGACAAATTCCTGCATACACATTGGGAAGAAAAAAATAATTCATTTTCTATGTGGAAAAAAATTCCTCTCTATTCTCTTCAGGAGAAAGGTTAAACTACCAAATTATATAGCTCTCTTTAGAAGGAGTTACCGTTTGTTTCTTTCAATGAAAGCCACATTCAGAAGTACAGAGCAGACCTTCCTGCCATAGAAGACATCAATCCAAAAGTCTTTTTTCTTGTCACATGTCAGATGGAAACCCACATACTAAAAATAAGAAGTGTACCTGTTATCAGATTACATTTCTTGTTTTCCAGTTTCAAAATAAAACCTTGAAGACTAGTCTGCATTCATTGATGCTACTTTTAAACAAAGGGAGGCCTTTTCATTCACAAATGAAGAGATATCAAATTGAGAAATACCACAAGGACAGTACAGTCACAGGAATATGAATACATGTAAGTGCACATGCAGGGCAATTAGCACCTTTTTTTTTTCCAAGTGGCTCACAAACCATCTTGAAAATGATGGCTCACATTGCTAGTAAGAAGTCCCTGAACAACACAGTGCTATGATTCTGATCCTACTAGCAATGGTCATTCTTAACTTTACACCAACATATAGAAAGAATTGAAGCTTTCTTGATTTTGAAAATAACTCGGAAGTGTGAAACTTTGCAGTGGACAGAATACCCTCAAATTCACAGGCTGTGTCTTTTTACCAGGATGCACCTTCAGGTTCCTCTTACAGTGAAGAATTAGCATTTAAAACAGCACAGATTACATGGTAATACAGTGATTTGTTACTTAACAGGCTGCATAGAAAATATACATTTTAAATATTTATCCCCTAAGAAACAAGTAATAGCACTGTATACAGTTCTCTTTCATATCCAATAAAAAGTGCCATCAGTTTCTCAAGTAGTTCCATTTCATGGAATTCTGGAGGAGGTAATGATGTATTTACATAACGTTGCTATGCAGCTACCTTTAATTTCTTCTTCTTCGCTTTCATGACAGGTGGCAATGATATTTTGAAAGCAGTCCTGGAAAAAATACGGAAAAGCAACTGTCAGATACACTGAACATATTCCCACACCCACCCTTGAAACACAAAGAATAAACACTTACTCGCAGGTGCTGCAGATAGGACTGAAGTTGCAGAATACTGAAAAATCAAAGAATTGGCTTTCACTAAAACAGGTCATTGGAATGTAAGAAATCAGACTGTTAAATATTTATAAACTTACTTGACAAGCAGACGGAGCACACGTAGCCAATTTCAATGAGGTTGCGATGACAGAAGCAGGCAGCTCTGTAGTCAACGTGAACAGGAGGTGGAAGGACAAGCTGTGATCTCTGCTCTTGATCAGGGAGAAAAACCCACTGCAGGGACAGAGAGAAGTATTTTTGTGAATTGGGTTGGTATTCTTGTATTATCAGGTCAGTGGAGTGAATATCTCACATCAGACACATGAAGAACGTTGAAGTGGTTTTTAAGTGACTTACCAACAAATACTGCAGAAGGGATGGCATGTGGGGCACTTTCAAATATATGCCACCTGTAATATCACAGGCCTGCAAAGCAGAGACCATGATCAGATTGTTCTTTGATGACACTAACAGGGCATTTAAAATATCCATGTACTGCACAAGGCCTGCATGACAAAACTGTCAGATCCACTGAACATATTTCCACACCCACTCTTGATTAAAGGAAAGAGCTGAAGAACGTGTTGAACTGTCTAGCATCAAGCATTTATGAGTTAATATAAATGGCAAATAAAACCAGCAAGTCTGTACCTGTTGCAGAAGACCTGAATCAGAGTCCAAGACACAGGCATCAATCAAAATACTCTGCAAGAGATGGCATGCATGTCAAACAAATTTAGCCAAAACCCACACAGCCCTGTCATGTTACTGTCATGACTTGTTTCCATGATACATGCACTATAAATTATGTAATCATAAGAGAAATTAACATTTGTGTTATCTTTACACAGAAATAAAAGATAATATAAATGGAAAAAAGGCCAGCTTCACCTGTTTCTGTGCTGCAAAGATGACATTCATGAAATTCATGTATTGCAATGCGCTGTCTTCTGCAGCTTTTATGACCTAAATGCAAACTCAGACTTGTTAGCCTACATATATCACTGGATTTCAAGACTAAAAGAAAACTGTGACAGCAAAAGTTCTTACCAGAATCCTTGATTTAATTTCTTGATTGGCTAAGTATTAAAAAGAAAGAGAAATGCATCAGCACCTTGTTTAATCAGCACTCCTTTAATTCTGTGGCATATGACACCTCAGAATATACTGGATGTTAGAGCTAACAGGTCAGATAAAATATCTATATGAAACTATTTCCAGTCCCAGCAACAATTATCTCTGGGCTAATTCCTCTCAACCTCCAGCTATTCCAAGGAAATTCCAGTTACAGTTTATTTCCACACAAGAGAAAATCTCCCTAAGGATGTGGGCCACTGATCAAGTCCTGTAACATTTTTAATGTAGGCAACTTCAAATGATCAAAATAAACCTCTACCTATTAGTGTCAATTTTGGAAATGGGGGTGTGTCCAAACATGTATATTTGTTTGTGTGTGTCCAAACATGTATATTTGTTTGTGTGTGCATGTGTATTTATACCTGTTATTCAGGTTAAAATATTTACTCAATGTTGAAAACAGGAAAGAGGTGTTACCTTTTAGGTCTTTGCCCATCTTGTTGATGTCTACATTAGCTGCAGTTAAGGAGTCTACATTCCATTCTTGGAAATAACTCCATGATCCACACCACACATTCACCACCTTGGCCAATGCACATTTTGACAAGCACAAGCCACAGTTATCAGGCAAATGTTTCAGTTTTAGTATTATAACAAAAGAAGAACAGTGAAAGTTAGTATTATAAGAAACAGTGTTAAGAACACATAAAGGCTTTGAAGATTCTGTAATCAAAAGGATACAACAAAGTGCTTTAGCAAGTGATCCTGCTAACAGGGTTTCTGTTTGCTGGCCCTTCATGTCAGCTGCAACACAAGAAAAAGTGCAGAAGTTACTTTTATATATAAAAGCAGCTACTGAACCTAACAATACAAAATACTACACATTTTTATCTTTGGCAAATAATACTAATGCAGAGGGCTGAAGTGTCAAACATAATAAACTCATCTACTTTAAGCATATTAAAATTCATATGCTGAAAACAGAGAACATTTCTGCAACTCCTTGACAGTCCAAGTGTTTTCCAATTCTGCATATAAACCTAGAATATTCTTCTCCTTACTCTTTGTCATGAGGTCTTTAATCTCTTCTGCAATTGCATCATTTATTGCTGTTAATAATTCATATTTTCCATCCTTGCTGCCAGAGGAGTTCGATTCCATGGAAGGGCCTGCCTCTCCAAAGGGATCTGCAGCAGCCCAACGCTTCCCAGGGTACAGGAAACGGCTGAAACAGAGGGAAAACAAAGTATTCATGTAAGAAAAAATGCTATAAATGAATCAACTGCAGATAACAATACTCTGAAGTTTAATTTAAAATCCTTTTAATACTTTAGGCATTAATGAGGCTGTGTAAGGCAGGTGACCTTAAACTGGAGTAAAACCCACATTCAGCTCCCTCCCTTTGAGACATCTCTTAAGCGATCTGGTGAAGTTCTTTGGCTGCACTTGGGGGTAAATCCTGAGACTCACAAACATCTGGCAGTAAAAACATCCCCTAAACAGGGAACTTCTGTCATTTGCATTGCTCCACTCCACACATATCTACCATTCTCTCTGTGTATTTTTAAGTCTATTTAAACCTCCCTTCTGTCTTCTTTCTGTTGCTTTTTAAGTCATTAAGGTTCCTTCCTACTTAGTTTCAGCTAATTTCTTTTTTAAGGCTACTGATACATTACACACTTTTAACTTGGTTTCTTGCCATCAAACAAGAAAATCGGGAGACAGATCAGGAAACTGGAAACCTTCACACTGTTCAGAAGCAGCTCTACCTTTCCTGGGTGTGACTTGCTATTACAGCGAGTTTGTTGGTGCGATTCATGAGCAGGTGGGAGTTCCCCAGCACCATCACTGCATCGATGCATTTCGACAGCGTGAACTGCTGGAAAAAAGAGCAGAGCAGATGTAGCACAGTAACATATACAGAGAAGCAATTCAGAAGTAATCTGTGAAATGACTGCAGTTTAAAAAGCTAAATTTGAAGATGCAGAAAGAGTTTTTGCTGTTAAAAAAGCTCTAATGAATACTGCATAGCTATTTCAAAAGGTATTACGATACCCATTATACCTGCTTTAGCAGACAATATTAGCACAGTTCAGAAGTCGAAGAAAATGATAGTTTCCCCCAGAAATGGCCATCAGCAGTGCCAGCGCCCAAAGGCCGTACCTCAGCCTCTCCCAGGGCCCTCTTCCCCCACCAGATGGGGTTGGTGTCGAGGACGATGATCAGCAGGCTCAGCTCATCATCTGCAAAGGGAGCGCACAGCGGCGTCACTGCGGGCCCCGCAGAGCGGTGAAGCCCCGGGGCCCCGCTCTCGACCTCTGCTTCCCCGCGAGCAGCCCGAGCCCCGCCGCGGCACCCCCAAACCCGTCCGGAGCACCCGCAGACCCCGCCGGGCCGCCCCGGCCGCGCTCACCCGCGCTCATCGCTCCGGCCGGGCAGCAGCGGCTGCGGCGCCCGTGGATGACGCCCGGGGCCGGCGCTCCGCATCCGGGCACGCCCCGGCCGGGCCTCCCCACGCCCCGGCGCGGCGGGCGGAGCGCGGCGCGGCGGCGATGAGCACGGACGGTAACGGGGGCGGCGATGGGCACGGACGGTAACGGGGGCGCGGGGCAGCCCCGGGAGCCGCCGGGCCGGGCCGGGCCGGGCCTGATATTCCCCGTTCCCTTTCAGACTTGATCGAGACGTTCAGGGCGCAGCTGAGGGACGACCCCGATGTCGCCTCGGCCGTGGCCGCCATCCGAGCGCTGCTGGGATTCCTCAAGCAGGACCGAGGTGGGCCCGGGTGCCCCCGGCGGGGCGCGGAGCCCCGGCTGTCCCCAGGGCGAGCCCCTGACCGCGCGTCTCTGCCTCCCCTCAGGAGAGACCATCCAGGGCCTGCGGAACAGCCTGCGGGACGCCATCGACACCCTGTCGCGGGTGGACTCCTCGGTGGCCGTGTCCTCCGGCGGGGAGCTCTTCCTGCGCTTCATCAGCCTCACCTCGCTGGAGTACTCGGTAAGGGCCGCCCGCCCGGCCCCGCTGCGGCGGCTGCGGGAGCCTGCGGCCGCTCAGCCCGCACCCCGCTCTTTGCCAGGACTACTCCAAGTGCAAAGAAATCATGATCGAGCGCGGGGAGATCTTCCTGGCCAAAGTGTCTCTGTCGAGGAATAAAATCGCCAAGCTGTGTCACCCTTTCATCAGAGACGGTGCTGTGAGTAGGCCGGGGCGGGGGCGCTGCTGTTGCGGGCAGGGAGGGAGGAACAGGAGGGGAGAGGAGTCTGATGGGGGCTTCTGCACAACCTTGTCATGCACAGCAAGCCAGGACAAAAATCAAGGTTTCCCGAGGCTCAGCAAAAGTAATGTGTGAATTTTTTTGGTCCTGGCAGCGAATACTGACACATGCCTACTCCAGGGTGGTCCTCAGGGTGTTGGAAGCAGCCGTGGAGGCCAAGAAGCGATTCAGTGTTTATGTTACTGAGTCACAGCCAGATGAAGCAGGGTGAGTATTCATTAATTTGGGGTTTATCTTGGTTAACAGGGTAAGTTACAGCTACTGTTCAACTTGTCCTGCCCTAAGAAAAGCTGCTAGGCTTGGTTGGGGCATTTTAAATGGCAAGTGTCACTCATATCACATTATTCTGGACAAGTGAAAAAAATCTAAAAAATATTGGTAATTAACTTTCTGTAACTTGATATCCTAATTAGTGTTATCTAGGTTTTCCTCAAAGGTTGACAGTCTTTTGGTCAGTGCAAGGCAACCTATTTTTCCCTTGGGAGATGGGATACAAGTGCTTTAAAACTGTCTCTTTAAAAAGTAGGCTAAAATAATCAGTATTATGCTAATCATAGCAAAGTACAATATACAGCTAACAATGTCATTTAAAGATGCCAAATAATTCCTTCAGAGCAAATGTTGTGTAAGTGAAGGAGTTAACCCTGCACACTGGGTAATACATGTCATTAACAACATGTAACAATTCCTTCCATTTCAATACAATAACTCATTTTCTGTTCTACCAGCAATGGAATGGGGGCAGTCACAGGCTTCAGTCTTTCAGACAATATTTTCCTATTATTGTCTTTAAAAAAATAACTGTTACAGTCCAAATGTTTTATTTAAAGGCAAAAAATGGCAAAAGCCCTGAGGAAGCTGAACATTCCTGTGACTGTGATTCTGGATGCAGCAGTTGGGTAAGTCTGAACATAAATTTTGATATTTTTCATCACAATTTCATTTTAACAGCAAGACAAAATAACCTTACGTGTGAGCAGCTTGTTCAAACCCCAGAGATATTACTTAGTTTGTCAACGTCACCCAACAGGCCAAACAAGTTACAGCTTTAGGTGCACAATTAGACTGTGTCAGCTACAACACAAGCATTTGATTTTGCCTGTTGGAATGGAAGTAAGAACCAGACCTAAGAACTTGTACAGATCTGTAAAACAGAACTGAGGTGCTAAACAAAGAAGCCACTTTTTTTTCCTAATTTGCATCATTGTTATCATTTTGTGGTTTCTTAAGGTATTTGCTAAATAAGCACTTAGTACAAGTCCAATACATGAGAAAATATCAGCTACAATAAATCTGAACATTCCTAATTAGAGTTCAGCTTCTTCCAGCTTTTACACAGTTGCCAGGGTCAGCTATGGCTGGGGAAGAAAAGGCTACTTAATATTCCTGCAGGGAAGGAGATGAAATCTCACACCAAGGATGTGTAGCAGCATGTGGACTCACACAAGGTGGATGGAACTAGTGCAGAAAATGGAAAGATTGTTCGAATTGCTCATTTCTGTTCTGTTCAGCAAGTCATTTTTCCTATTACCCAGCAATGCTTGGATTTTTTTCTCCCCTTTTAACAGCTACATTATGGAGAAAGTGGACCTGGTGTTAGTTGGTGCTGAAGGTGTAGTTGAAAGTGGAGGCATTATCAACAAGGTAATGCGAGTTTCTTACATCATTCTGTACACTCTTTTAAAAGTTTGGTTGGACTTTTAAAAGTTTGGTTTCTCTGAAGCATTTAAAGCTTTTTGAGAAACCTCTTCCATTTGGATTTTATCCAGTAAATGTCTGTTAATTATTGGAAGCTGGGCAATATTTTCAGGCAAGCACTGAGTCTGCAATGTTGTTTTCCATCTGTCTCCACAGATTGGCACCAATCAAATTGCTGTGTGTGCCAAAGCCCAGAATAAGCCATTTTATGTGGTAGCAGAAAGTTTCAAGTTTGTCAGACTCTTCCCTCTCAATCAGCAGGACGTCCCTGACAGGTTTAAGGTGAGAGAAATTCAACTTCCATCTTACCCAGCTAAGGTGCACACTGCTGTGCCTGTGAAAAATTGTCTTCTAAGCATCTCTGACTATCTGGATCTCCCTGCTGTGGTTTATTTTGGGGTTGCTCCATGGTAGAGGCACCAAACAGCCATAATTTGTCCTGATACTGGTACTCTGTTCCTAAAGCAGTTCCTTTAGGGCACAGGAGCAGCTGAGGGTAAGAAACAGTTAAACCAACAAACTCCAGAATGACAAATTGTACTTTTTACACAAGATAAAAGAGCTGAGGCCAAGGTGGCCCCGTCTGTGCACTTGACTTCTTTCAGTTTTAGCACAAACATCTGCTTGAGGCTGTAGCACTGCTCTTGCCCAAAAGAGGATTGAACTTAGAGTTGTGCAGTAACTGATGGTCTCTGTTTCCTTCTAGTACAAAGCAGACACTCTGAAAACAAGTCAGAACCTGAAAGAGGAGCACCCCTGGATTGACTACACCTCCCCATCCCTGATCACTCTGCTGTTCACAGACCTCGGGGTGCTGACTCCCTCCGCTGTCAGTGATGAACTCATTAAACTCTACCTGTAACTCAGAGACTCCTGCACAGGATGTGTCATCTCCAGGGACTGCCAGGGTTCTAAGAACTCGGAGGATGATACATGAACGTGCCAAGGAAATGCCATGAGAAGGATTAACATAATTATGGACCACTGTTGAAAAAAATCCCAAAGTTATGACAGCTTCTAAAGGCCACAACTAAATTATTTTAGAGAGGGATGGATTATTTTGATACTGTAAAATAAAATCCCTTATGGTGTATCCAGACTCACTCTGAGGTTTGCTGTTACTGATCTGTGGTGTGTACTTGAAAAAGCCAAAATGAAAACATGCACAGGGCTGCTGATGGAACCCTGCAGCTCCTGCCACCCCAGAGTGGTGCTTTTAGCTTTGTTCTCACCAACTGCAGGCTCTGTGTCTTTAGGGATGCCAGGTCTCTCTGTGAAGAAATTAGATCAGCTTTGTTCTCTTTTTATAGAGGTATTTTGTTCTCTTCTTTTTATAGAAATCCAGTTTTATTGAAATAAGCAGTGTTTTAATGTAAAAATGTGGTTAGAGTAACTGTCAGCCTTCAGACTCTGTGTCCTCAACAGTTTCTGCTTTGAGCCTGTGGTTGCCTGTTAGTTTCTTCTCAAACTCTTCTTCACTAATTTTTCCCTTTTTTAATCTTTTCAAGAGTCTTGTGTCATTCAGCAGCTCTTCCATATCCTCATCTTCAATATCAGAGCCCTGTTGGAAGTTGAAAACAACAAATTAAACACAACACCAAAGAGTTTTCATTGTACACAGTTGAACACAAGAGAAGAGTACAAGTCAGAATTTGCCAGAAATACCCAAGCAGGAAATAATATTCACTTCCTAAGGAAACTGTAACTCTCAGCTACATTTGCTGAAAATTGACAAAAGCACCCTCAGGCCATAATTCTGCACCTCTGAGAAATAAAAATCCTATTACTGACCAGCATCAGTGCTGAGAAGTTGTTTTAGTGTTTGGCTTCAAAAACCTCTATCATTTTTTAAGCTTTGCTTGTCCAAGTCCTAAAATGTTATTTCACAGCCATCAGTTCCACCACACTAAAATCCCAGGGGCTCTGCCATTGGCACAGAAATCACTTCAGTTTAAGGGAAAGGACACAGTTACCTCTTCACGCCTCCTTTTAGCTGTTACTTTCTTTTTCTTCTCCCTCTTGGCTTTCTGCTTTGACCATGCTTTGTTCTTTACAAATTTCTTTTTCCCTTGATTTTCCTCTCTTTCTTTTCTTTGTTCTTCTAATTTCTTTTGTCTCTGTTTTTCTCTGTTTTTATCCTTAAATGAAATGGAGTCTGTATTGACAGTGACTGGAGTAAAGTCTGGAAAACATTTTCCTCTTAGTTCAGGCATCTTTGGCATTTTTAACAATGCAAAACCTCTGGCAAGACTGGCAAAATCCAGATCTGTTGAAACAAAGATTATCGAGTCAGTTTCCTGCTGGATAAAAAGTTAATTTAGCTGAAAGGAAAAAAAAAGTATACATTATTTTAAAGTATTGTTTGCACTCTATACCTTAATACTGGCAACAATACTAAGTCACTTTTATTTCTGCTTTTATCAGTTTGGTCAAGCTCCACATTGAAATGTTTTATTTTGAAACAAGATGCTTGAAAAAAAAATAATCTGATGGTGCTGGAAGTGAATGTGAGATCAAAAGTCAGAAGCTGAAGCTTTTGGACAACACCACTATGCTTTTGTTGTCTGAGAAAAACAGTGAGAGGCCCCAGCCCTGCTGGGAATTACCTTTGATCCGGAAGATCAGGTTACATTCATGTTTGGCATAGGCCTGGACATAGGACACAAAGGCTTTCATCCCTTTCTCAAACACTGCCCTGTCAGCCAGGGCCATGGACTTCAGCTTGGGGAGAAGATCCAGCACATTTGGCTGTGGTTTCATTTCCTGCATGGGACACTGGCAACCAGAAAATAAACAACAAAACCAAAAATTCAACCAAATGACGTGGAATGCACTGTGAAACCTCAAACTCACCCTTCTTGCCCAGCTAATCCTCAGTCAGGTGTGAGCCTCTTTCCCTTTGGGCACTCCAACACACGAGTGCTGAGTGCTGAGTGTTGCTGACCATCAGCCCCACACAGCAGCTCCCAGCCCAGCAGAGCTCTCACACTGCAGCTCCACAGAGACAACAGCTTCATCTCCTGCCTCACCAAGCTCTGCTCTCACTAGGAGGCCTCCAGAGAACTCACACAATGGATCCCTCACAGGCAGGAGCAGGCATGGCAGACTGCAGGAGTTGTAAGTAAAGAGCAGAGAGGCTGCAGGGTGTGAGCTGCTGGTGGCAGGGCTGGGGCAGGACTGTAAGCCAGCACTGCCCTCCTGCAAATGCTCAATTTACACCCCTAGGAACAAAAGGCCTTTCCTTACTCATTGCATGTGCCTCTTACAAACCTAGTGGGTAACACTGGAGATGTATTTCATGTTCCAGCTGCATTTGGTGATTAATAAGCAGCTCTTGTCTTTTAATTCTGCACCTCTGCTAAAACATTACCCACGTGTATGACCCCAAGTTCTACAAATTCAGATTTCAAAGCTCCTATCAGTAAGTCTGTGCCCTTGCTCTTTCCTGCTTTGGGGTAGAATAAAAGCCTGCTCACCTTTTGGTTGATTGAGAGGAAGTTAATGTAGGATTCTTCCATGGGAAGCAGAAACACCAGAGCGCTGCCCACGTTGCCGATCCGCGCCGTGCGGCCGCAGCGATGCACAAAGGCACTGAAAGAGCCCAGCAGAGACTCAGCTGGCTTTGGAAGCACTGGGCAGCAAAAGGGCAAATCTTGTGGGATGGAAAACACTAAACTGAACCAAGAGGAATTAGCAAAGGGTAACACAAGAGGCAGGTGGCAATCCCACTCAATTGTTAGGCTAAAGCAAGGGCCTAAAGCAAGTGAAGTTCAAGCAAGTTGGAGGAAGAATTATGACAATAAAAGTTAAAATCTATGGAAAAGCTCCTTTCCTGTGAGTTTTCAATGTACCATTCCTTGAGAGCTCAGTCCCTGCTCTCATCTCTGTTCTCCTTCACCCCAGTGCCACCTCTCACTCTCTCTGATATTCTCACACAAAGCCTTACCCCAGAGCCACCTCTGCACACAGATGTGACAATCATGCCCTGACTGACACCTACACACCACAAAGTCACTGCAATTCAGCAGTGACAACAAAACCTGCACTGTTTCAGCCTCCCTTGCTCCTGCATTATTTTGTGTGTTCTCTCAGATTAACCCCTAGGAAGTGATTAGATGTGTTTTATGCAGGCTTTTTGTTCCTAACTGAGACCTGAACAGCACAGAAAGAAAAGATCACACAGAAAGGAAAAGGATCTCAGGATGTGAAGTTGTACCTGGCACTGCTGGGTGGGTCATACTGCAACACCCAGTGCACTTCTGGAATGTCAATGCCACGAGCCATCACATCTGTGCACACCAAAATGCCCCTAGGAAGAAGGAAAAGTGTATTTTCATTACATGTATTTTCATTACATTTCATTACATTCATTTTATTTGAGAAGAGCCAGCCTCCTCACAGCTGTGTGTTCTGCACCTTCACTGGAGAGTGAGGAACAAAACACTAAAACATTTGGGGTTTTTTAAGAGACAAAATATAAGGTAATTGCAGCTTCCACCAACTAAAATTCTACATAACATTATGAAAATTATTGTGATTTATATTACATTTCTAAGACAAATCAAGTCCCCATTAAAAATTCATATTTTATACCAGCACTGCATCCACCACAGCTGAATGTACTATAATAAATGTTTAAATAAAAGACTTAAGACTTGAGTGACAATTTTAGCAGAACTGCCATGCTGTTATTTTCAACAACTGTTCTTACAATCTGCTGGTAATTATTTTTCTCATAATATAAAAAGCTAAAACTCGGGTCCCATGCAATAACAAAAATGACAGTTGATGAGGCAAGAGTTTCTTAACAGCATCCTGCAAAGCTGCCAAAGAACATTTCCCTGTGGGCAGGTCACAGCAGTGTTGGTCTTGCCATGTTCTTGTTCATACACCAACAAAGGAACATCCTGGTTTCCACTCTGGTTGCTAATCAAGAAAAACTTATTTTTTGCTATCATTTGTTTAAACATCAGGGCTAATGTGTGATTGTAGCAAGTGACAGTGCAGTGTGCTCACCTCCTGTGCTGCCACATGGATTATCTGAAGTAGGGTACAGATATTCCAGTCTCATTTTCCCTTTGGTTTTGGTCACATTTTGTGATATCATCAATACACTCAGAACCAGCCTGGAGCATCCTTCACCTGAGCCATCCTTCCACACCACCAGCAGCAGCAGCAGAGCAGTCAGACACAACCACCTCCCCCTCACTGCTCAGCCATTCCCACGTTCTCACCCCGGGAGCTTCCGAAACTCCGTGAAAATCTTGTTTCGCTTGTGCTTCATCTTCCCGTGGATGCTCATTATTTTCACCTGCTTAATTAAGGATTCCAGAGCCTTCCCATAGTATTCCACACAGGCACATGTGCTGTAGTGATAAAGACAGGCATAAAGCAAAAGGTTTTGCTGCATTTTTAATCAGGTTTAATCAAGCTAGAGTTTCCCAAGCTCTTTCAAAAACATACACTATTTTTATTTAAACATGCACATAATTTTTACAATTAACATATAATCATCTATAATGTCTTACTTTAAAAATGCATAAAATTTGTGTTTTGCTTAATAACACAATCCTGACATGAAGCAATGATTAATCTCTTTTTAGGCACTATATTCTAAAATATAGTGCCTAACAGCTCTCAAAATTAATCACTTTGAAAACAGTTGTGTCCTTTGCAACAAAGGGCAGAGTTTTGGAATTTGGGTAATGAAACACCAAACTGTTCTCACAATGAAACACAAACAGAATTACCTGAAAAAGACCAGATGCTTTTCCTGTTTGTGCTGCCGAAGAAAATGCACCAGCTGGTTAAATTTCTCATCTGCCTTGCAGATCTAAAAAATGCAAAAGAAAGACATAAGAAAATGGACTTTGGCTCTCCTGTTAATATGATCCTAAGTGGCCAAGACTTAAAATCTTATTGACAGGAGCAGGAAGAAAGGAGAGGGGTCAGGGGGCTCAGTCAGAGCCCAGGCTCACACCATGTAGAAGTTCTCCAGGCGTGTTGGGGTTTTCTGGGTGTTGCTGGCTGCCACCCCCTTCTCCTTGACCGAGATGCGCACGGGGTTCCGCAGCCCTGCCCTCACCAGGTTCTCCAGCTCCTGGGTCTGGGTGGCTGAGAACAGACCTGTCCTCCTCTGCTTGGGCAAAAAGTCCAGAATGGCATTCAGGCTGCAAGGAAGCACAGGGAAAATGGAACTGTCCCAAAACTTCCCTCAGGAAGAGCTTAAATCGCTGGAAAGGAGTTTAGGCTTTGTTATCACATGTCAAACTGCTACTGAAATGATTACCTTAACTCTGAGAGAAAGAGAGGTAAGCTCTCACCTCTCTTTCTCTCAGAAAGACAGAGAAAAGAGAGATCAAAGCTTATTGGTTAAAGTGTTTTAAGCCATTCTGAAGTGTGAATAATGATATTTATTAATAGAGATAGGCTAACATACATCTCAACAAAGGAAATTCCATATTCACTGAGGCTCCACATTTCCTGATTTTCCTCCCCATTAGCAACTGCTTTGTGTAATTAAAGAGCAAAGATGAAAAAACAAATTCAGAAATTTCAAAAAACAGAACAAATTAACTTTGGAGGCCACTGCAGACCACGGTCACTCACATCCATCACACATCAATTCATTTAAAACTGCAGAAGAACCAAGAATTTAAAACCAAGAAGAACCAAGAGGAAGAACCAAGAAAGAACCAATTATTTCAATACCTGGCTTCAAAGCCCATATCTAGGAGTCTGTCTGCTTCATCCAACACCAGCACATCCAGAGCCTTGACACAGCTGGCCAGGTCCAGCCCCTCTGCTTTCCTCCTGAACAGATCCTCCAGGCGGCCCGGGGTGGCCACGATGATGTTGCCCCTGTTGGTGCAGACACAGAAAAATCCCCTCACTCAGGGGGAGCAGTCTGGGAGAACTCCTGGCATTGTTCCCACAGCACAGCCCTGCCCTGCATTCTTTAGTAATGCAATTCCATTTTATCACTTTTAACTGCACCCCCATGTTTCAATGGCATGGGGGAATGCCCAGGTGAAAGCACATCCCTGTGGCAACAGAAGTTTAGAAAATAAACAGCAAGTATGGAAAGCAGCTATCGCTGCAGGAATATTTGGTACCTCCATGCAAAAGCCAGGGGCAAATAGGATTCCTTCAAAACTCCATCATCAGCATCAGCACCAAACAATTCCAGGAAATTAATGAGCAGGGAGAAGTGAAATATCCACTGAAGGCACTTTTCAGCTCTGTTCTTCACCCAAACAGCAGATAAATGGTGCTGATGTCACATAAGGGCTGCACCTCACTCCAGGAACAGACCCCACAATCTCCCAGCTCACCCCAAAAGATTCTGGCACCATCATCCCCTTCCAGCAGCAGCAGGAGCACAGCTCTGGGCTGAGAACCCTGACAAGGAGAAAACCACAGCTCTGAGACACTGACAAACAAACACACAACTCACCCATGCTCCTTGAACTTCTCAACATCTTCCATGGGGTTCCTCCCACCAATGAGAAGAATCTGACTGAAACAGTAAAACAGAAAGATTTGGGTCATCTGGAAGTTTTGCTGGTTCACCAGGGACAGAAGGAATTGTGGTCATGGAAGTGCTGAAGTTCACCCACCTGAACATGGGGAAGTGTTTTGTGAAATGTGACAGCACCTCATCAATCTGAATGGCCAACTCCCTGGTTGGGGTGATAATTATAGCTCCAACCTGAAAAACAGGATTTTGTAGGGAGAAAAAATAGAAGTATTTGGGCAGAATCCTCCCTTTCAAGCTAAGTGAATATGAACCACGATTTTGAGCCTGGTTTCAGACAAAACATTTCCACAGAAATACAATAAAGTATAAAAAAAAATCCAAAAAATGTCTATGAAAGACTTTGTATCAATGTGTAAAATATCTCTGCTGAAAGAGCAGCATCTAATAATGACATTCAACAGTGAAATGAAGTTTCCTGCACAGTAAAATGTATTCAAGGTCAATGGATGCTAAAGAGGATTCAATCTCACTTGCAGTGTATCAGTGTATTCCATATTTTGGGACATTTTTCTAACAGCTCAGAACCCTGTTCTGTTCATGCCAGAGAAAAAGCTGTACCTAAGTGCAATGAGAGCACCCCAATTTTATTTTCAGTTTTTACACAGTTTATTGTTGCTGAGCACACAGTCACTCTGTGTGTAGGCAATTTTCCTTATGGATATTTTCTCGAAGTTCTCAAATCTTATTGGCACATCATAAAAATAAACTCAGTACTGAATATTTAAATCTCACCTGCATTTTCTTTAACTTTTCTTCCCGTCTGAGAAGAATTTCCAGGATGGGAATCACAAACGCCAAGGTTTTCCCACTGCCTGTGACCTGTGAGAGTGGGAACAGCGTCAGCCCTCCCTCAGCTCCAGAGACAAGGCTGGAAAAGAAGGAGCTGCAGGAAGGAAAAGCACTCACCGCTTCTGCAGCCACATCTTTGTTACTCATGAACAGCGGGATGGTCGCAGACTGAAAAAAGAGAAGCACCACATGAGCAGGTGAGGCGCAGGTAAATCTCACAGATGTGAAAACTCCTCCGACACATCAGAGCTCGCTGTGAACATCACCCAGGCAGCGCCGGTGGCAGAGTCACGGATGCGGCTTCAGGACGCGGTGAGTGCTGCGACCGCCACCGGCCCCGGCGCTCCTGACACCGCCCGCGCCCTCCTCCCCCAGCCCGGCCGCCCCTTCCCCGGCCGTGCCGCGGGGCCCCGCACCTGCACCGGGGTCATTTGGTGGAAGCGGAGCTCCCGCAGCGCCCGCAGCACGCCCGGGCTCAGCGGCACCGGCAGCGAGCTCCAGCTGCCCTCAGTCACCGCCTCCATCTTGGCCGCGGTGTCACCGCCCCGCCGCTCCCCCGCACCGGGGCCAAGGCGGCGGCGCTCGGCGGAAACACAACCGCGGCACCTCCCGTTCCGCGCAACATCAGTTCCGCCGCGCCCCGCCCCCGCGGGGGAAAACAAAACTTCGGATTTAACCAAAAATTCCCATTTTTATGGCGAGCTGCCTATCGCAGTGAGTACTTCTGCGGGTCTTAGAGCAACGCTGTGCCACCTGAGTACCCTAAACCTAAGCTGTAGGTTCAGAGCTACCTGATATTCATTCTACCTGCCCCCAAAGCTGGATGGACTCTGGATAAATTCCTGATATTTTAAGAAAGCAGGGAATCACAGAATCGTTAGGATGGAGAAAACTCTGGAGTCATCCAGTCTGAGCCCCCTGCCCAGGCAGAGTCATCTGGAGCAGGAGACACAGAACACACCCAGGTGGGTTTGGAATATCTGCACAGAGGGAGAATGCAGTGGGCAGCTCCAGTGCTCATATCACATTGATATGGAACTTCTTGTGGTTCAGTTTATGGCCACTACTCAATAAATAATTTAGAAAAACTCCTTTGTGTTAATTTGTACTTCCTTAAGGTATTAAAAAAAAAAAAAAACCACAAAGCTGCTTTTTATTTTTTTAAAGAATTTGTTTATTTATCGAACCTGGGTCATATTTAGATTCACGAGCAATTTTTAAATGTACATCTTAGAATTCAATTTTCAGTGTTTTACACAAAAATATTGGCACACAACAGTTGCAATAAGGTGTAACAGCCACCTCTCTGAAGAACTGCTGCAAGTGTTTGCCCGAGGTTGAAAAAACTTTACCTGGAACATGAAAACCTGTAACAAATTTTAAATTAATTGTACAAAACTGTTGTGTGTTACTTGTAGAGGATCCCCCCTGGAAAAGACCCCGCCCCACCCCCAAAAATGATTACAACTAATATACATCAGTCACAACATAATCCTGGCTCAGCACCCACATCAGACGCTTCTTAAATTTTTAAACCAATCATCAGAGAACCGAGGAAAGGAACTTTATACAAAAACAAATCTACATGTGCCTGAAAAAAGAAAACACACCAGTATTTAGCATTATGCTAATTCTGATCAGATCATGGCAGAGTTTGCCACTGCACTTAAATACAAGGGCTGCATAGCGTGGACTGAACCCCCAGGATCCAGAACCCTCTGGCCTCAGGAACCCAGATTTCCTGAACATTCTGCCCTGGGCACTGGGCAAACAGTCTGAGCTTTGGACCTGCAAAAGCCAAAGGGTTCACCAGTGTTTGCCAAGACACTGCACACAATTGGCTTCCAAATAAAACCTCTGAGAGACTAAAAACCGTGTAAGGAACATTTGGTGATGAGCAGAGAACAAAAAAAAAAGCATTTTTGTATCAACTATTTAATTAAAAAAGAACTTTGGGAAGAAGTTGGTATCATTAAGACAGTTGCTGATGACTGTCTTTTAAATAGCAACTAGGTATGAATTTTAAGCTTTTCCTTGGCAGTTTCTGTGAGTGGAGAAGGGATTATTTCAGTTTGGTAACACCTACTGCAGGGCTAAGGGTGTAAGGATGCAAACAGTCACCTTAGGGCCTTGTACCGTTTCCCTGGACAGAAGTGCAAGTGCTTCTGCAAACAGGGAAAAAAGTTAGAAAAGACAGAACAGCTTGTTACTAGAGTGAGTTACAGAGTTTGCAGCTTGCCTGGACCTTGCTTAGCACACAGACTGGGCAGATCTCAGTGGAACAAAATGATGCCAATAAAGTGACAAGATTTCAGCACAGCTTTTGCTACAGAAGATATATAAAAACAATTCCTTTCTTTTTTTTCTTAACTAGGAAGAAAACATAAGCAAATAAGTTTTACAGTTCAGTAAAGAGGGTTCAGAAACTAAATGACTTTTTTTTTTTTTTTTTTTGTTTGTGACCAGGATGTTTGGTAGAGAGTGAGCTGAAATCTGAGACCACAGAAGGATCTTACACCACCCTTCGGACTTCAAAAAACCTCTTCAGGTAGTAGATTTGTCCCAGTGTCATGGCAACTAGTACAAGGGCTTCAAAGAATGACCAAAGAACCACTCTGCTGTTTGTGTTGTCATTAACTGTTGGGGGAAAAAAAAAAGAAAAAAAGTAGTAAGTAACAAAGCATCTAAAGTGAAAACATTCTGCAGTGAATCTGAGCGTTGCACGGGAAGCACTGGGTTTGTGTCAGGTCATCACAGGTGTCCCAGAAGGGCCCTGCAGGCTCAGAGATGAGATCTGAGCGGGATTTTTCTGAACAGTTTGTTTTTAAACCCACTTTGGACATACACTGCAGCATCTGTCTCTATTCTGCCCACCCTTCTGGCCTCTGAGCTGCCAAACAAAGCCTCCTGCTTTTCCAGGTCAAGCAGGGAACTGCTGATCTCTGAAGGGTCACCATCTTTGGTTCTAAACATTCTGATTTTTCTTAAATCAGACCATTAGTAACAAATGGCACAAAACTGGAGATATTCATAGCTTCAAATAATTGAGGAGACAGTGCTTTTATACAACGTTGTGTTTTCACATGAAAAATACTTGCCCTTGATTCTCACCCACGAAAGGAGCAGTAGTTCTGCTCTATTTCGACAAAACATTTTAAAAAGAGACTTTGGCTCAATTACTAAACCACAGCCACTTCAAGGGTGAAGCAACAGTTCAACCAAAGTTTGGGAACCAAATCATGGAATGGTTTGGGTTGGAAGGGACCTTCAAACCCATCCAATCGCACCCCCACCATGGGCAGGGACCCTTCCCTGGGCACCCCCAGGGATGGGGCAGCCACAGCTCCTCTGGGCACGCTGTGCCAGGGCTGTACCACACTCCCAGGGAGGAATTTTTCCCCAGTATCTGATCTGAACCACCTCCCTTTCAATTTAAAACCATCCCATGGTTTACCTGTCCTTGTACATGGGTTAAATAACACCATCACTGGTACCTGCATGAATACATCGCTCAAACAACTGCAGAATTTACATCACTTAAGCAAATGTTATTTTGTATAACAACGAGGGGAAGCCAATTTAAAGATGACTGCAAGCAACACCTCCATTCTTTACTCCATGGGCAGGCCCTGCAGGATTTAAATTATTGTTTTTGAAGTCGGTAGGAACAGTTTTCATGGAGTGGTGTTTAAATGGCCATTTACAAGGTCAGAGGGGAGAGGCAGTGGCTGGGGCTGGCACCTACTTGCTCGATGTATTCTCTCCCGGACCTCCATGTACTCCTGCTCGTGCTTCACCGCTGTCATGGCCACTGCTAACTCGTTAATCATCTCTTCTAGCTTGTTCTGATGAGCTGCAGAGTAATTTCAGAAGCATCAGAAAGTCTGTTAATGACTGGAGAAACTGATTTCAATGAATTGATGAGCAGTTAAAAGTAATTTCCTGCTGCAGAAGGTCTGGCAGTACAGCTGAACACTTCCTACCCTTAGAGCCAAGCTCAGTTTCTGAAGCCCTTTCCCTGACGTGCCTCTGTGGTGTTTAACAAGTGGGAGAACATTTCTCCACATCCAAACAGGAGGAGACACAATTCAGACTCAGCACAGAGCCCACATTTCCAGTGTGCACATACTTTTCCAGGAGAACAGAATGGAAGAATGCACGAGATCAATACCACACACTAATATCTATTTTGCCAATATCATCCAATATATTCCAAGCAAATTATCTTAACATGACAGCTTTTCCTAGTTGTTAAGCTTGCAAAAATAGAATGACTGAGAATTTAGCTCAAGATCATGATGCTGGCAAATCATGAGATCACTTTCTGAAGCAAAAAATCACATCCTGTGATCTTCAAGCTCAGCTGAAACCCAGCATTGAGGGGGCACAATGCCCAGGGAGGCTGGCACAGCCCTCACTTGTGGTGTTGTGAAAGCAGGAGAGGAGCTAAATACCAAACCAATGGCACAAAACCAGCTTGAGACAGTTCAGCAAATGGAAGGCTCAGAGAGCTCAGATTTACTCAGGTTTGACTGTCAATCACAGGATCTTTTTATTACATCCACGCTCAAAGATCTGTCCATCACAAATTTATAAATTAGGCAAGTCATTTGCAGAGTTTTCTAGCATCAGGCTGAGGTATCATTCCACAGACACGCCCTGGGCAATCAGCTCTCTTTAAAAGTCACAAAACCCAACATATTTTCCTTTCAAGGGACACAGTTGACTTGGAAGCTCCCTTACTACAGGTTTATTTGCAAATTAAGTGTTTCAGATCACAGTCTGAAAACAGAGCTATTCAAAGCACACACCTTGTGGGGAACAGTCAAAAGAGAGCACCAGAGAATAACACTCATACAAGTCAGAATTAAAATCTCAATAGTTGTGCAAACACTCACTTTCCCTATACCTCAAATCCTTTATTTTCATGGCCAACTGGTCACTGCAGTAAGTGCAGTTTATTGGTAGGAGAAGAAACTACAGTTGCAGGGACAGTCTAAAAACACTCAAAAAAATCAATTCAGAAAATTGTCCTATTGCACTAATATTCTTTAAAACAGACATATAAAACAGACTCAATAAAAGATTTGAGTCTTTAAAAAAATCCAAAGTTAGGAATGTGCTATTTTTAAGTGACATCAAGCACTCAATGCCCAAGTTATTTACTTGCCAAAACAGAAAACAAGAATTGGTTGCCCTTTCTAGCTACAGTCATTGATTTATAAATAAACTTTATAACTTGCTATGCATACATTTATTTTTTTACAGCAAATGACAAGTTTGAGTTTTTCCCCTGACACATCAGTAATAATTCATAACCTAGGAGCAGCTTATTGCCTCCTAAAGCTTTTGATTACTCAACATCCCCTTTAGCAATAGAAGGCAAACACTGCCAAAACCATCCAGCATTCTTGGATGTTCAATGTTTTAGCTCAATTTCACCTAAACTGATTAAATCCTCTGTCAGGCATGAAAAACCACCTGAAGGCAAAGTGCCATCAGTGCAAGGAGCTGATCCCAAGAGCTGCTCAGGGTATAAACCTGCCACTGGGAGCCTGCAGGTGCTCAGCATTGCTCAGAATCAGACCTTTTGGGTAGTTTATTAAATAAAGACATTCTCATGCTCCAAACCAATGTTACAGAGAAAAAGCCAAGTTAGCTGTTAGTGAATGAACATGTGCCAGAGACAAGATGCTAAGGAGCTTTCAAAAAGCAGTCCACATACCATCCCAGGTATCTCCACCACCTAGAGGAAAGCGTGAGAGATGAACACAGGTACAGGACAAAAGGCTGCAGATAAAACAGTCATTTACACAGCTATGGGAGAAGTTTCCTATTAGCACATTTATCAACTAAGGCTCCACACTGCTGAGCCTGCTAAGAATCAGAGGATGGCACTGATGAAGGGCTAAAGGATGGAAGCATTAGTGTCTGCAGATGGGACTCTCTGGTGATTTTGCCTCAAATTGTGTAACCAGGACTAAAAACATCCACTTTAGCTGTGCAAGAGAACAGCTAATTCCACCTGGAGGAACCTCTCTGGGAATCCTGAGAGCCCTACTCAAGTTCCCAAGTCATGCAGGCAGGGAAAGGCTCCCGAGCTGGAGCTGAGTTCCTTCCAGGACTCTTCCTCACCTTCTGTCTCCATGTCTTGCCCCTTGGGAGCTTCCCCGATATCGATAGTGAACATCACTATCTTGGGAGTCATGGTGGACATCCTGTTGCTAAAGCAAAACTTGTAAGTTCCATCCATGTGGGCAGCAAAGGTGTATTTTCCACTGGACTCTCGGTCGCCTTTATAAATCCCTTTATTATCAGGGCCTGTGATCTGCGTGGGGAAAACAGAGGGTCACAGGTTTTAATTCCAAACACAGAGCTCTCAAATGCACCATCACAGGCACCAGCACCATCTGCAATCTGGCTGCTTTGGCACACTTCAATCTTTCCCTCCCACAACTCATTGGTGCAGCTCCCCGCACAGAAATCTCTTCGAAAAAACCCCACAAACTTCTTGGTAAAGAAAGTCATGCAAAAGCCTCCCTCCCTGGCCTCCTGTGGTCGAGATAAGCAGTCAAGAACAAGCAAACCACAAACCCTGGCTCTTTGGCAAATTAACAACTGCAGGGGAAACCTTATCTCTGATGTCTGAAGGAAAACAAAAAGGAAAAAAAGCCATTCTCCAATCGACTTTAGACACACAGTCGGGCATTGTTGCAGTTACTATTTCAAAAGGACTGAACACCTGAGTTCTGAGCTCTCAGGGTCACTGTGATCCTGAATTCCCATCCCACCAGGCCACACTGCTGCTGAGCTTCCACAAGGGAAGGGGATCTCAGAGCTGCCAGCCCTGTCCTGTGGCACAGCCTTGTGTCATTTCCAACTGCTACAGGACTCCCAGCAACAACTCCCACCTCTGTGACATCCCAAACAAAACCCTCTCTGCTCTCTAACACGATGAAATCAATTCGAACTCAGCATCTCCTGATTCGATTCCTCTCTGAAGATCAGTATTTGCTCAAAACTTCCCCGATGCCAACCACCCGGATTAGAGACACCACCTTCGATGCACGGGGAAGCACGCTGCTCCTCGAGGGGCAGCACCCGATTCCAGAGAGCAACCGCGGGCGCTCCTCCCGCCACACAATTCCCGGTGCCGAGGCTGCACCGAGCGCGGTGGGGGCGGAAACCCCACGGGAAGGGGGGAACAGCCCGAGCCTCGTGCGGCGGAGCCGGGGGTGGTACCGCACGGGCACCGGGGCCCGCCCGAACCGCCCACGCTGAGCCCTGAGCGCTGCCGCCGCACGGAGCCCCCGCGGCGCAGCGAGGCCGCCCCGAGCCCGGCGGGCGGCTCCGGCCCCGCTCGGACCATCCCGAGCCCGGCGGGCGGCTCCGGCCCCGCTCGGACCATCCCGAGCCCGGCGGCGGCTCCGGCCCCGCTCGGACCATCCCGAGCCCCGCGAGCGGCTCCGGCCCCGCTCCCCGCTCCCGCCGGTGCCGCCGCTCGTTCCCGAGGGGCCCCGCACACAGCGGGGCCGCAGCGCGCGGGCCCAGCTCCGGGACGGCCCCGCTCCCCAAGGTCGGCCCTCGCCGCCGCCGCCGCACCTCCACGTCGATGTCCAGGAAGCCGCCCTCGGCCACCTCGAAGATGAGCCCCATCTTGGTGCCGGACGGCACGCGCTCCAGGAAGCACTCCTCGGCGTGCGCGTCGATGCTGACGAAGTAGGCGGCGGCCGGGGCCGCCAGCGCGGCCACCAGCGCCAGCACCGCCCGCACCGGCGACATGGCGGAGCGACCGGCGGCGGCACCGAGCGGCGCTTCCGGCCCGCGCCGCGCCCCTTCCGGCGCACGGGGCCGCCGATCATTGGCCGCTGCCGCCCCGCTGCCACGTACGGGCTGCGCTACGGCGGCCGCCGGGAGACAATGGGCAGCAGGACCGCCAAGGCGCTGAGGCAGCGCCCGCGCGGCGCGGGAGGCGGGACCCACGAGCGAGAGCAGCCAATGAGCGGGGAGAAGAGGCGAGGCGGTGGCGGAGAGAGCCAATCAGAACGAGGAGCGGGAATGCCCGGCAACGGGGCAGGGCGGGGCGAGCGCGGGAGGCGGGAAACAGCGGCTGAGGGGATGGGGGGTGCGGCTCCTGAGGGATCCCGCGGCTCCTGAGGGGTTTCGGCGGCTCCAGGGGCAATGAGAGCAGGCGGGAGGGAGGCATGGCGGCCTGTCACCGCGGCTGTCACCGCTGCCGAGGCTGCTGCTAAAATTGGGAAATCAGAAGTTGCTTTAGTGAGGCAGATGTTTGGGGAGCAGCCAACGTTTAAGATGTTAATAGCGAAGCCCAGCTTGTGGGCTATTCACGCTTAAGGAAACACAGTCATGGCACGTCCAGTTTCTGCTTCACCCCAGAGTAACTGTTTAAAAACCCCTTCCTTGCATGGCCATGCTTAAGCACTAATTTCCAATTAAAACTCGCAAACAGAAATACCGAAATTCATGCTTGAGCTCAAGGCAGCCTGTTTCGTGACTAGCTGTTTTAATGGTGTGGGGAACAGTTATAGACTAACACACAATCTGGCTTTCCAGTGAAGTATTTATGCGTCGCTTTTGCCAATAAGCGCCGGTTGTTGTAGCCCTGGTGACACTCAGACACGTTTATGTGCACAAATGCCAGATTTACATCAGCACATTCTGCTCCAGGTGTGGGCCAGCAGAGCTGTGTCAGGGCAGGCACAGGGTGTGGACAAGTGTGGACGAAATTCTGCAAGACAGGCTGAGCCTGAGGAGCTGCAGGTCACACACGTGGCTGGATAAGAGACTTTTCCTGCCAAGTCGTTTTCCATGAGTTTGGATCAGGCCAACATCGAACCTGCTGCTTCCCATACACAAACTGTGCTGGTTTTTCACCTTTCTCAGCTGTAGTTTTAGTCTTTCCACACGTGTTCCCTACATTGTTGCATTTTCCCTCTACCCACACTTGAACAGAACAACAGGAATTCGCGCTGTACCAAATTCTTGTGGCAAAAACTCTTTTCCTCATCTCTAACTTGGGCAAAACGATGATTTCACAGCATAGCTGCTCCCCTGAGGTACTGCAGAGCGTTCTCCAAGCATTCTGCTCAGGCTGCTCCTCCTCCTTGTGTAAGCACCTTTGCCAGGAAAGGATGACTACACCATTATTCATCCCCCTGCTCTCCTGGAACTTTGTGCAATATCCTGTGGTGTCCAACTTTGGGAATAAGTTTCATGAACAATATATAGATATATTTTCACTGAGTTATTGCTCTAACTTAGGCAATTGATCACCAGACTCAGTTATTTGGGGATTGATTGTTCTCCTCCTGGCTCCCCGGGTTCCTACTGAAAGGGCATTAAAAGATCAATATCTTGTACCTCGTGGCAGAACCAGGTTGTGCCAGAGTTGCATTAAAAAGCTGGTCTGGTGTCACAGTGTTGCATTTCTGAGTGTTAAAGTGTTACATTTCTCACCGTTCATTCCTCCCATTCACCTACACTCACGTTTTACATCTGCCAAAAGTAGATAATTAACGCTGTATTCACAACATGCAGCACGTGTTAAGTCGTTCCAGGCTTGGCTTTTGCAGCCCCACTGCTATTTCTCCTGACTAGTTCCAGTGTTTGGTATTACTCATTTTATCTTGTCCAAAATAAAATGCATTCTTCCTACTCTGCATACAGCAAATGGCAGAACTGGGACATAAAATTATTTCCAAGCATATTTAAGTTATCTGTAGAGACTCATCTGAAGCATCTCTTCCTAAACCCTATGGAAATAAGAACATCCAAACATTCACAGTCACACCTGAAAGCAAAAAATATTGAAAAACCTGACGAGAAAAATGCATTTCAGTTTCCTTTAAATTCCCCTGTAAGTGGATCCATGCCAGCAAGCTGCTTGTACGTATAAAATCGCCACCGATCCTCTGAACACGTGCTCAGTAAAGACTCTGCGCTCTTGTAGAGAAGAGCCTAAAACCCCTAAATGATGTGTGAGAGCCCCTTGCTGTGCTGCAGAGCGGCTCGTTCAGCCCTTCCATGTGCCTGCGGACATCCCTCGTCCTCCGTCCGTTCGGGAGCGGGGGAACATCACCCCCGTCCATCCTGATCCGGACACGAGAGGGGGAACATCGCCCCCGTCCATCCTGATCCGGACACGAGAGGGGGAACATCGCCCCCGTCCATCCTGGTGCGGACACGAGCGGGGGAACATCACCCCCGTCCATCCTGGTGCGGACACGAGCGGGGGAACATCGCCCCCGTCCATCCTGATCCGGACACGAGAGCGGGAACATCACCCCCGTCCATCCTGGTGCGGACACGAGCGGGGGAACATCGCCCCCGTCCATCCTGGTGCGGACACGAGCGGGGGAACATCGCCCCCCGTCCATCCTGGTGCGGACACGAGCGGGGGAACATCATCCCCCGTCCATCCTGGTGCGGACACGAGCGGGGGAACATCACCCCCGTCCATCCTGGTGCGGACACGAGCGGGGGAACATCATCCCCGTCCATCCTGGTGCGGACACGAGAGGGGGAACATCACCCCCCGTCCATCCTGGTGCGGACACGAGCAGGGGAAACATCATCCCCCGTCCATCCTGGTGCGGACACGAGAGGGGGAACATCATCCCCCGTCCATCCTGGTGCGGACATGAGCAGGGAAACATCATCCCCGTCCATCCTGGTGCGGACACGACGGCTCTGGACCCTCGCTCGCTGCTGGGTACCGCGGACAGCCCTGCCCTGCTGCGCACCCGCTCCATCATCTGTGCGGGACCCGAACCGCGAGCACGGGCGGGTCGGAGCTCTGACCCCCAAAACTCGCGGCTCTCCTCCGCGGACGGGGCCGTAGGAGCGGTCGGTACCGAGAGCCCTCCCGCTGATGCGGGACAGGCACCCGCGCTTGCCGATGCTCTTCTCGCCACCGCAAGCGAAGCCCCGCGGTGCAGCGACATCCCCCGCGCCTCGGGCCGGCGGGGACGGCCCCGGTAACCGGGATGCGCGGGGGCCGCGGGCATGCGCGGGGCCGCCCCCGGCCCGCCCTGCGCCGGGCATTGGCCGCGGGCGGCGGGGCGGTGGTGGCGGGGACGCCGCGCCCGCCTCCCGCCGCCGCTCCCCCAGCACCGCCCGGCCAAGTTTAAACACCCCCGGCCGAGCCGCCCGGAGTTCGCGGGAGTTGCCGGGGGCCGCGGCCCGGGCGCGGGGGCAGCGGCAGCGGCTGCACGGGGACCGCCCCGCCCGGAGCGCGCCCCGCCGCCGCCTATGCGGGCGCCGCGGGGCCGGGCGAGCCATGGACGGCGGCGGCGGCGGCGGGGTGCCGCCCGCCTTGGAGAAGAACGCGGCGGAGCTGACGGTCATGGACGTGTACGACATCGCCTCGGCCGTGGGGCAGGAGTTTGAGCGGGTGATCGACCAGCACGGCTGCGAGGCCATCGCCCGCCTCATGCCCAAGGTGGTGCGGGTGCTGGAGATCCTGGAGGTGCTGGTGAGCCGCAACCACATCAACCCCGAGATGGAGGAGCTGCGCCTGGAGCTCGACCGCCTGCGCCTGGAGAGGATGGACCGCATCGAGAAGGAGAGGAAGCACCAGAAGGTGCGGGCGGGGAGCGGGGGGACGCGGCGGGGCAGGGCTGCCCCCGCCTGCCGCAGCCGCTCGGGGGAAGTCGGGCTCGGACCCCCCGCCGCCGTTCTCCCCCCGCCGCCGCCGGGAAAACAAAGAGCGAGGCCGGGGTGCGGGCCGGGATGCGGCGGAGCCGCGGGAGCGGGCGGGGCACGCGTGCGGTACAGCCCGGCCGGGCTCACGGGCTCTGCGCTGATGCTGCCTTAGCGTCGCCGAGGCTTTGGGCGTGTTGTTGTTTTTTGTTTCCTTCCCTCCTGGAAGTTTCCTCCCTCCTTCCCTTTCTCCACCCCTTCCCCAGTCACTGCATTTCCTTCCCCTGTGTCTGGCCGATTCGGACTCCTGCTCCATCCCCTCTCCTGACGAGGGATAGCGCTGCTTCCTGCTAGGCCAGGAAAGGTCACTGACAAGAATACACTTTCCTCTCTGGGGCTGGGAATGATTTAGCAGTCTAGTTTTCCTGGAACAGACTTCGGGTTAGACAAGTCATAGGAGAGAGATGGAGAACCAAGTGATTTCAGAGCAGAGTTGGAGCTGAAGAGTAGGGAAGAGCACTCTGCCAGATTGCTGCTCCATCCTCTGATGGCAAGATGTCCCTTGGCTTGTTTTGGGGTGGTCAGAGTGTTCCCTGACCCCACTCCTATTGAAGCCCGAGGCAGAGAGCTTTTCCCATACCCTGTAAGCCTCTCATGGCAGGACAGCAAGCTCCAGTTACTGCAGTAAAAGTGGCAGATCTGCTCTTTAAACCATCCAGATAACTGATATAATGGTTCTTCTGGTAAATGACTATGCCAAGTCATCACTGCTGCCTCATGCCATTCCTGATTCCACACACAGAATCAGGATAAACAGGAGATGGGAGATTTCTGGAAGAGAGACCCCAAACTTCAAGATTTAGCTTAACTGGATAAATCCCAGTTTTATATTTCTAAAAGAGTCAGCTAAAGGACTTTCACCTAGCATATGGAAAATCCAGGATAAACCCTGCAACACTTTGCAGAGGAAGTCTCAGGGCAATGTCTCTGAAAAGGAAGGTAAAAGACCTTTAATGTACAAAGCCTTGATAAGTCTCAAGACTATGATAAAAGAAGGTCTAGAGAACAGATACAAATATGTTGAATATTTACCAAAGGCTGGGGGGGAAGCAGATACAGCACTGACCCAGTGTCATTGTACAAGTTGTTCTGGAGATGCTTCTGAAGTTCTCATAAGTATTAAAAAGTTTCCTAAATGTGTCAGCTGATCTCCCTGCCAGTCAACCACCTCTGCTCTGTCAGCTTCTCTGAGGGTCATGAAGGCTCAGGGAGTGTTTAAACAATTTACTTCAGCCTAAACAGATTTTAACAGGAAAATAAACTGCATGATACATACCTTTTATTTTTTTAAATCAAGCTGGTTCCCAGTGCACCAGGTCCCTACAGAAATGTGCTCTCACATCTTCTCCGTGCCAATGTGAGGGTTTGAAGACTTTCACAGGACAGGTGCTGATAGGCAGAAATAATCTCAGATACTGAGAAACAGTTTTTGATGTCAAACCCTCCGAGAAACACCCAGAAAAGCTTTTAGTGGTCCTTGCAGTAATCAGTTTGAGATTTCAGCACTTAAAATTTATGTGTGAATCTGTTTTGCTTGTAAACCTGGCTCAGCACCCACTGCCTGGGGCTTCCTGAGCTGGCTGGCACTGCCTGGCCTGTGGATGTGCCTCCCTGTCTGGTACTTCCACTAATGAGGACTCAAAAGTTAATTTCTGCTCCAATTCATTGGGCTCTTCAATAGTAATAAATGACACAGTTTGCCTAGGCAAACCTGGCATAGTTGTGTGTTTACAGTGCAGCCACATATAAATGATAAAAGTTTAGATTGTTTGGGGTTTGTGTGCATTCTATTTTGGTTTTATCAATATGCTTGGAAGTGATGAATGTGCTGGTTTATTGCTAAAATAGGTCACTGCGTTATTTTAGCTACAGAGTTGTAACAGGCAGCATCACTGTAAATAGTCCAGGTTTTTGGAAATATCAATTTCATTACAGATTTACTTTTCTCTCAAGATAAAGAATTTCAAGTACAATAGCTGATTGATTATATTTTCTTTCCTTTTTAATACTTAAGTCTGTGCAGCTTACCACACCTTTGCTATTTATTATTCTTTGCCACCTAACGTTTTCTGCAACGTTTTTAGCAGCAATAGAGTAATAAATGATGGAATAAAATGGTATTTGGACCCAAAAGTCACCAGGAAGATGACTTCCCATTATCAGAGCATGCATTCAAAGCAGAGAGCTCTCCTTTCATCTCTCAGCAGAGCTTATTTTAGCCTGGAGCTGTGCTTGGCTGGGTTGTTGTGTGAATGTGTTTTGTTGTTAGGTAGGAAAGGGGCATGTGGATGGATGTGAAAGTCAGCAGTGACTCAGCCTGGCTCCAGGGATTTGCATGCAGCTTTTTGTCTGAAGAGCATAAGTGAAAATGGAGCAAGGAATGCCCCCCACTGCAGAAGTGAGATATACAGAGAAGCTTTTGGAACAGGCAAGATTCTAAATACAACTGCTTTCCTTAAGGACTTTTTAATTTTTGTCCTGACTTGACCTTCATGAGGATTGGTGACAGCTGCTCTTGACACAGTGTCCCAACAAACGGGAGCTGTTTTGGCTGGCCTGGCTGCACTAACACAGACACCACTCAGGACATTCCAGCAGGACAATTTGCATAGGAGGCAGCATGGTTTGAGTTTGTGTTCACTGTGTGCACCAGGAGCTCTGCCTTTGCTGCACTGGATCACACACTCATCCATTTACACTTGTGGTTCATAGCAGCAATTCAGAGCAGGCTGTTCTGTCAGAAGGAGTTTGTCCACCCCTGAGCTCCTGGCCCTGCTGTGGGATGGTTTGGGGGCTCTCTAACAGCTTTGCAGCTGCTTCCTGGGGTGCAGGAGGGAATTGGTGCTGGTGTTTGGTTATTTGACCCTTAATCTGGTCCTCACAGCACAGCAGGGTATGAGGAGCCATCCTTTGGGTAACTTGCTTTGCATCAGGAATGGTCCCCTCAGGTATTTCCATTCAGATGTAGCAAAGGGGGCTGTGGTGCCTGGTTTCCTGGTGGTTGCATTAGAAAAGCAGATATCTTCTAAGAAACTCAAAGTAGTCTTATTTAATTGCTTTCCATAAGAATCAGTAGGATCATTACTAGTTTGAGCTGTAAATTGTCCAGTCAAAGACTCTTAATATGTTCTAAAATATGAATGTGTTGTCCTGGTCTCCCCTATAGGAATTAGAACTGGTGGAGGATGTCTGGAGAGGGGAAGCACAGGATCTTCTCACCCAAATTGCACAGCTCCAGGAGGAGAATAAACAACTGATGACAAACTTGTCTCACAAAGACATTAATTTCACAGAAGAGGAATTTCAGAAGCATGAAGGCAAGTTTGCTACTTCAAATTCAGTCCTTGCTTTGTTACAAAAAGCAATACTTAATCAAAATACTTTGACTGGATATTCTGGTGTGGTTTTCCCCTGTAGATTAATTCAGATCTGGGTTTTGAAAGCTTTTTTTTTTTTTTTTTACCTAAATAGAAAATCTCTGAATACATGATGACACTGAAGACATGATAAGAGGTGGAGAAATGAGGGAAAGAAAACCAAATTTTTGTTTGGCTGAGAAGCATCTCTGGAAGTAAAGTCACCTTTTGGTCTATCTCTTGTTTGGGTTCTTATTTTGCTGGAGGTGGATGAAACTCTGCCCAACACTGTGGAAGCTGCACTCCCTCTCTCCCTGAGGCTCAGTGCTGCTCACATGCACTGGGGAAATGCATAATTAAACCTTCAAAAAGTAAAAATTGTTAAACCTCTCAAGATACTTTTTAAAACAAATGCAATGCTTTCAAATTAGGAGTCAATTAGTGGCAAAGAAGTAGCTCAACATCAGGCTGACAAACTCCATGCAAAATTCAGAATGGCAGCAATGAGTCATGGACCATGAAGACTGACATTGTGTTATAAAGAACCAGCTTCCCCTTTGTTTTCTTTTTTTCTCCTTCTTTTTTTCACTTCCAGTGGCTATCTAGCTCACTGCAGCTCATGTGCTTGCATTTAAATATAGCCATACTCTTCACATCCAGCCAGCAAATGCCAGACGTGCTTTCCTTGTTATTTTTACTGTGTCTACCCATGTATGACAACACAAACAAAACCCATAGGCCCATTCCAGAGCTTAGGCTGAGATCACTGATATTCTTTGGCCAAAATATTCACTTGAAGTGAAATATTTTAATTTATATCAATTCCATTTAATTATTTGGATCTATTGTATCAAACCTGACTGGTTTTCTTTTAGGACATATTGTCATTAATGAGCAGGGATAGATTTGTCCCAAGTAACTTGTTTGGATAGTGTCAGAAAGCAGTTCTGCTGCTCTTTTTCAGTCTCTGTCCTTTGGTCTGATGTAGAGGCCAGAGAGGCAGCATTTCAGGCTCAATCCTTTGTTAGCTGGACTGGTTTTGAGCAGACACCAATGCTGCTATCTGAGCATGGTTGAGCACTGTGATCCCGTCTCCCCTCAGCTCACTGCTCACTCACCAGACAGTGACAGGGGTGATTTCACACAGGCATCAGAGGCCACTGATCTGGGTGTGCAGGACCTTGAGAGTCAGTCCTGCCAGTCAATTCTCAGAGCCTTGCTGGAGTGTGATGAAGTGTTCATGGCAGAGGCAGAGGCTCCTGTGCAGTCTGAGCAGAGCAGGGTTCCTGTGGAAGGACCTGTGACAGCAGAACACAAAACACAAGGGAGGGGTTGAGATGAGCCTCTAGCACCCATTAAAGTGGCTCCTCCCAAGCCCAAACAGAGCCCTGCTTGATGGTGCTGAGTGATTGGAATATCCCAGGAAAATGCCACATGCAAACTTGACCCAAGTGTGTCAAACAGGACGAGCAGGCTCTGTGCCACTGCAGGGGAGCTGCTGTCTCAGCCTGGCTGTGCTCAGGGACAGGCAGCAGGATGGCAGCACCTGTGTGACCCTCCTGTGCTGCTGGACCTACAGCTCCCCTCAAAAGGGGCATTGAACTTGTTCTGGGTGTTGAGGTAATGGTGCAGTGCCACAGGCTCTGCCCGGCACAACTCTGCCAAGTTGTACGGACGCAGCACTGAACAGGTCACTAAACACAAAGAATATTCTTTTTTTTTCTCCCCAGTTTCTTTTCTTTCTTTTCTTGGTGTCCTCCCCTCCAGCTGCTTTCCATTCTCTTGCTGGAACAACACCAGGATCACAGCAAACCACAGGAAACTGCTCATAGGATGTGCCTGGGGAAGCTGGCTGGGTGTGCCATTTAAGATCTTGCATTTATTAGAGTTTGAACCATTTAGAGATAATTATTTTACATTTAGGGCACTTAGTGATTTCCCTCTCCTCTTTCCCAGTGCCTGAGGAAATGGAAGGAGATGTGACTGTTTCATAAAACTCTCCACCTTTCCTTCCCCCCCCCCACTTCCTGAAATAAAAATTGTAGTGATCTGTGCACACAATTGAAGCCTTTTAGGTTCACCAAATGTTAGCAAAAAAAATGAGCACAGTGGGAGGAAAAGTAGTCAGCACTGAATGGTATTTTTTCTTTAAATAGCACCTGCTATCTAGAGATCTCAAAGCATTTCACAAGTACTAATGGATACAGCTGCATTCACTACCTCCTTCTGAGTGAAACCACCAGTCTAAAGTTTCACTGCACTTCCTCTACTTCAAGGCAAAGTTTTGGATTATTTTGGGTTTAAATATAGGTGATGTTTCAGGCCCCAGCCCTGAGATTGGCTGCAGTGAGTGGATCCAGGGACCTGCAGTGAGGTTTGTGGGTACAGAGAAGTACCAGACCTGTCCTGTGAGAGAGGAATGTGGGTCCTTTAGAACAGTTAAGCTGCAGTTTGTGTTTGTGACACTTGTTCTCCCTGGTGGGTATGAGCTGGTACACAGCAAAGAATTAAAATTATCCTGTGAAAAACTAGAACCCAGTGCAGCATAGAGCTGATAAAAACCAGGGTCCAGAAATAGAGCAGGCAAATGTACCACAGAATTAAAAGGGGTGAGAATGTAACACTAGAATGTGAACACCATGTCACTGACAGTTCTTTTCTGGGCTTTGCCAGGAACATGTCCTGTGAACCAAATTCCTGGCCAGCCATGACCAGCAGAGCAGTTCCCTGCTCTCTGCAGTACCACAGCTCTGCTGCTTTAGCACTGAGGACTGGAGCTGCTGCTCCCCTGTTTGCTCTGGTCCCTCCCTGCATGGGAGCCCGGAGCTGTGCAGGAGTGCACACCCACCAGTGACTCCCTTTCCTTCTCTGGGCTTTGTCCTGCTCCACTCTGTCATCCATCAGTTCATTCTGTGGCTGACCTGGGAGCTGGGGCTCCTACAGACATGCAGCCAATTTCTCTTGTGGGAACAACTCTGGATTTCTCTGATGAAGGAAGAACAAAACCAGGAAGTCTGAGCTGATGTTAGAAAGTAGAGCCTTTCCTGGCTGGATACATTTGATGCATACAGAGAATACTTCTGATGTGGTAGCTGCTTTAATATATTGAAAAGGAAGCAGCTTTCCAGCCAGCCCAGAGCGGGGAGTGCATTAGCACCGCTTGCAGTTCATAAATGGAAGGAGCTGAAGACCCACATAACAAAGGACTTTGCCAAAGTGAGTAGGGTTAGCAGCAGAGCCTGGATCTGAGCTCCTGCTTGGGCTGGGCTTTGGCCAGGGGAGCCTCACACTGCCCTGGTTGCAGGGTTTGCATCTTCAAGGATGCTGTGCAATGTGATTTCATGTGATAGCTCAGGACCATCAAACTGCACATCTCTGTGCCATTCTCAGGGAAGGGCAGGGCAGGAGATTCATCATCTCACCAAGGTAAAACCTCTGCTCTGTGTTTGCTCTCAAGAGTTCATCACTGCAGTGCCAGATCCAAGTTATCTCTGTAATGGCAAATAGAAGAATGGCTCCTGTGGTTTAGGACATTTCCTAATGATTCATTGGTCAGATTTAAGGTTAATCTAACCCTTTCTTTATTTTCAGACAGGATCAGTGTTGGATTCTTGGCAATGTTCCAAACTCCTTTCACCAGTGTAATGCTATCAAGTATTCTTCTCTCAAGTACAATTACTCTAAATATGAATTACCACACAATAGGATGGGAAAAGAGTAGCAAAACATGAGGAGAAAATATGTGACCATAATTCAGACTAAATTTTGGTTCTGCATTCAGGGTGGGGGTACCCTCTGAAGGTTTCATCTTGTTTTCACCAAACACAAAACTGGATTTCAACTAGAAATCAATCTCCTCAGCTGGTTTGGATCCAGATGCAATCCACAACAGTGATATGTTGTTCACATCTTACTGAAGATCCAGACCATCTTTTTTACAATTTTCACAAGGCCTTGGCCAGCTGATGCCAGAGATAATCACAGAGATAACCAAGCCTCCTGGGGCATGGTGAGAACATTGATGTAAAACTACTAAGGCAGAGAGATGCAGCAGTGTCACTCACTGTTATAAATGTTTCTGAGGACTGTCAGTTCCTTTTTTAAAGAATCTCTGTGCAGGGGCTTTATGGAGTGGATTCTGTCATCTGTGTTCTCTGTTACCCTTAAGGTAACCTCTAAAGCATCTCTGTAATTCTACCAGCAGGCAACTTCCAGAGTCTACTTAAATATTCCTCATTGTTATTGTTCTCAGGCTCAGCAGCTCCTGCCTGCCCTTAGTTTGTGTTCTGTGTTCTTTTTTTAACCAGGGATGTCAGAGAGAGAGCGGCAAGTCATGAAGAAGCTGAAGGAAGTGGTAGATAAACAGAGGGATGAAATCAGGGCAAAGGACCGGGAACTTGGACTCAAAAATGAGGATGTAGAGGCTGTAAGTGGCTCTTGGTCTTCCTATTTCTGTTCTTTCTCACCCACACTTCCACAGCCTGGTTTTGAGTTTGAAGTTAACATAGAAAGAATAAACAGTGCTGGATTAATAGTCCTGAATAGCAGCTGAAGTGTCCAGCAGAGCTGTGGAGTGTCCAGAATGGTCAGGCTTCAGTGCAGTCCCACACCAGGGATGCAGTGTGCATCACTCTGCACGAGAAGGGCCAGCAGTGACCTGTTCAGATGAGTCACAGACTCCACTGTGACTCCAGGCATGACTTGAGATTTGGCACTTTCTGTGCAATGACCTCCTTACCCAGATTTTGCTTCCCATTCTTCACACTGCCTCATGTCCTTAGGCCATGGGACTTTCCTGGTGCCAGTAAGGCCAGGCTTAGGTGATCTCTGTTCTGCCCAATGCCCCTGGCAGGTGCTGCAGCCTCTTGAGTTGGGGCTGTCCACACACAGCCAGCAGGTCACATCTGCCTTAGGAGAGAGCCCTGGCAGCTCAAAGCAAAGCACCTAGAAACTGAACACCAAGATTCCTCTGTCTTGTCTTTCTTCTCCCCTGGGTTAACATTTGATTCAGAATCCCAGAAGCCACCCTATCCTTGAATTAATATCACAAGTGATGGATTTGCTTTTATCTGAAAAACTCCCTGTGCTAGGGGAATTTACTCTAGAAATCAATTAAATTTGGGTGACTGAGACTGTAGTAGATAATTAGATATTAGAAAAACTAATCTGGGGGTGAGGAGAGGGGGGGGGAATTTTTCAGATTAATGCAACAGGAACCCAACTACTTCAAGGTGGTGTTTGGGACTGGGCCATCATGGCTGAATGGCCACTGAGCTCTTGCATGGATGTTTTGCAGCTGCAGCAGCAGCAGAACAGGTTGATGAAGATTAACCACGACCTGAGGCACCGGATCACGGTGGTTGAGGCCCAGGGGAAGGCGCTGATCGAGCAGAAGGTGGAGCTGGAAGCGTATCTGCAAACCAAGGAGCAGGAGATGGGCAACCTGAGAGCAGAGCTGGGCAAGCTCAGAGAAAAGCTGCAGGGTGAGGACAGCCAGGCCAGCCAAAATGGGGAGGAAGTGAAGGTAAGAGGCACTTTGGGTCACTTTTTAAGCAGCCTTTTAAAAAGCTTTGGACTTCATACCAAGTACCCCTTTGCATTTTGGTTGTGGTAGTGTGTTTGCTTCATTTTCTTTGTACACACCTACCCCTTACCCCAAAGGAAAACAAACCAATTCTTTGGAGAGTCTGGGTTTTCCAAAGACAAACAGCTTCAGCTTTGCCAGACCTGCAAATATTCAAGGCCAGATGGGTCACAGGGGTGGTGGTGGCAGCTGAACCACAGTGGAACAGAAACTGCCAGAAGTGTCCCTGAGTCAGGGCAGAGCTCTGCACACCTGGTCCCTGCTGTTCTTATGGCACTTCAGCCAGGACTAAGCTGGTGAAGTGCTACCAAATCAACATATAAATATTTCAAGGCGCTTTTTAGAGGAACCAACTTTGGCCTTATTTCTGCTTTTGCTTCCTATTAGAATTTGTGCAGTGAAGTGTTGTGAGCACAGATGTTCGTGAAAAGCAAATGCTCCTGCTGGCAGAGCCAGGTTCTTGCAGAACAGGCAAAGTGACAGTCTGCAAATGGGGCTGGAGATCAGAGCAGCAGGAATGCAAATTTGAGGGGAGCTTCCTGAGAAAAAGATGCACTGATCTGTTGATCCCCAAGTCCTCTTTACGGTTCTTAATATTTTCCTTTGTGCCTATGACATTACTTTTTTATTCCTGAAGCAAATGTACAGCATTTCCCTCTCCTAACGATGCTCTTAGCAGAGTAGGAAATGCAATAAGGGGTGTAATGATATTGAAGAACTTAGAGGAGCTCTATCACACAGAGCTGTTCAGCTTGATGCATTGGTAAGAGTCCATGGTAAATGCCTGACAGACTGCAGCAGAGATTGAAACATCCAGTGCAACATCCATTCATTTCACTGGCAACAGGCAGGAATACACAGCAAAAAGCAGAGACGAGTGCTGATGGGGTACCTTGGTCCCCTGGGAATGTGGCAGCCAGTGCTGTGCTAACATGTCACTGCTGAGCTGGGCAAGCACTGTATTAATGATGAAAAGGATTATTTCATTGCTGTTAATTCAGCCAGGACACCCAGCTTTGTAAACAGGGCTGGGGAGCCCAGGCCTGGAGCCAGCAGGATAAAAGTGTCCTCAGTGTCTGCAGAGAAAGGATGCATTCTTCACCTCTCTCCAACTCATCAGTTCCATGGCAATGGTGCCTCCTCTCATTAGAGCCGTCCCTGCTCCCTCTGCCAGGACAGAGCTCACACAGGAACTGCAGTGGCAAGGAGAAAACTGGAATAGCTGCATGCTCCAGAATGGCCATGGCTTGTTGGCCTCAGTCAAGGACATTTGCATTGGGTACAGGCTGCTCAGTCTTTGCTGATTTGAGCCAAATCTAGCAAAAATAGCTTCTTTGGGCAGAGATGTGGGACAAATATACAACCAAAAGGAGAGACACCAGTTCAGACCTATACCTAGGAGGTGAAGAGGAGGAAAAGTGTTTGGGTAATTTCCTTTGAACCTCTTGTTGCATTATTCTTTATTCATGTAGTCTGTGCAAAGGAATGTGTTTGGATTAAAAGGGTGATCAAACTGTGCCCAAGTGAGCATCACTCTGCTGCCTCATCCCTGCAGGACAGGCACTGAAATTCACCTGAAATTCACCTTGCACCAGCCTTAGCCAAGTTCAGCCTGAAACCATAGATCAGTGTATTGCAAAACCATTTCACAAACAGGAGCTTAGAAGAAGGTAGAGTCAGGATTACAAGAAATGGACTTTGTAGAAATTTCACTACTCAACTCCTCAGATTTCCAGCTTGTATCCCAGCAAGCTGTCAGTGCCACACAGGAGCTCTGAGACTCTGATCTCTGCATCTCCCACAAGGGTGAGTGGCTGACCTGGCTGCTGGCAGCTCTGATTTCATGTGCTGGCCTCTATCAGTCCTTGCAAAAAGCATCACATTTCAAATGGACTTTGCTACATTTCAAATGTATTTTCCTGGAACAGAGTGTCCTGCATTTGTTTGTATTGTTATAAATCCTGTAGACCTCTTAAGGCTTGGAGCTGCTTTTCAGAATCTCAATTCCAAGTACCCTTCCCAGAACCTTGTGATTTATCATCATTGCATGTTTACATTAGAAGAAGACACCTCTTTGTGGGAGGAGCTGGAAGGAACTGGGTGACCCTTGCCATGCCATTTTTTCAGTGTTTAGATAAAAAACTGATGTTTGATTTACTCCACTTGTTAAAAGTATGAATTCCTAAAACTGACTTATCAAAAGTTGGACATTTGAATTGGACAGTGAATTTAAAGCCCAGATTTCACTCTCTAGGCAGAACCAAACAATGATGATTGTCTCTCTGAGTCAGAGAGGATGGCAATGGACTTAAAAGATCCCAATCGCCCAAGATTCACCCTGCAGGAGCTCCGGGATGTCCTTCACGAGAGGAATGAACTGAAATCCAGAGTGTTTTTGCTTCAAGAGGAGCTTTTATATTACAAGAGGTGGGTTACATCTCCTCTCCTGTTGGATGATGTACTCAGGGAGACACAGGGCAGGTGTAGGAACAATAAATGTGCTCTGAAGTTCTGTCCACGTTGGTGTTTCTGCAAAGGCTTGTGCAGAGACTGCAAGAATGAACCTCAGTTTGAACCTGGCACCTCAAACTTGTCCTTCCCTCACTCCCAGGTCTGCCCTGGATCCTAGAAAGATTACAAACATTTAATAGAATTGAACTTCAAAAATGAGGATAGGGGTGGGTCTAAAATGAAAATTCTAGACCTTTTATTCAATCCATTCCTCTTCTCCCTCTCCTTGTCACAATGGGGAAAAAATATTGAATGGAGACCCAGTTCTTGGTGCTGATCCTTGGTTGATCAAAAAATCTTCAATTGATTTGAATGGGTTTTGAACAGATCTTTTTGCATTACTTCATCAACAGTGCTACCTCAGATTGAACTGTAGATCTCAAAGTGCTTCCATGGCTTGGGAGGAGAACATTAATTATCTTTTCTTTCTTTCAAGTGAGGAAATGGAAGAAGAAACTAGATCCCCACAGCCTACACCCATAATTCAGCCAAAACCCTCAACTCAGCCTGAATCTGGAATCAAACGACTGTAAGTAGCATATTTACTAAACATACTGGGTATAGTCTGTAAATAGCAAATGTTTCTTATGCACAGGACAATTTTAAAGACTTGAAAAATTCAGATATGCATATGACAATTTTAAAGACTTGAAAAATTCAGATAACCACATTCCTACTGTATATGAGAGACACTAAATGAGCACTTGGAAGATGTGAAACAACAGTTGGTTTTGGCCAAAACTTTTGCCTCCATCTGGGACAACTTTCAGTCTTGGATTATCATTTTCCCATGACCTCACTGTGCCCATTTCCTTATTGACTGAAGCCTTTAGACCCTGACTTGCACTATGTGGGCAGCACAGAACCCTTCTGTTTGCTGAGCAAATTTGCTGCTGAGAGGATGGGCATTGGCTTGGCTAAGAGAACCCCACCTTTTTCTGAAATATTAATGCTGCTGTTGGAACCAAAGCTTACTGCCAGAGATGTGCTGCTACAAGAGTATCACTTTAGAAAATCACTGTCTTGGCCAGTCCTTTTCTCTGCTGAAACTCCTTCCTGTGCATTTATTTATTCCAAATTAAGTCTTCTAATCTCACAGCAACTCTTTGGATTTTTGTGATACCGGAAGCTTAACTCTCTTAACTGCAAAAGTGATTTTGGAACAGTTGTTTCTATATAAAGAGTTCTTCCATCCTGTCCCCATGTCCACAGCCTTCAGTCCTTGTTTATAACAGCAGCAGCCCTGGGAGAGTAAATTCCATAGGAAGATCTGGACTGACCCAAAACACCATGGAGTCAGGAGGGCACTGTTGATTATTTGCAGTAGACTGCAGCTTTCTGCCTGTGCTGAGAGAAACCTTCCTCTCACATGAGTAGAAAATACATTTTGAGTTTGGATTTCAGTTTTCATTTGGTGACTGTGACGATGATGATGATGATGATGATATTGTGTTGCACAAGATCTACACTGTTAAGTTTCTCTTTTCTTTTACACTTCTTTTAGAGCTTTTTAAAGCTAATTTTGTTGTAGGGAATGGCTGGTTTCAGCTCACACAGTTTGTGTTGTGCAGCTTCCATGTTTGATTTGAAATGCTGCCTTTGATGAAGCAAAGGCAGCATAAAAATGTAAACAGGGGTTGTAAGGCAGAGCACATGTTGGTGAGGTATTAGTTTTGACTCTGCCTAAGCTGAAATTTCTTATTTTAGGTGTCATGCTCTGTCCCCAGGTTTCACTCTGCTCTCTCTCCACTTAGCCATCATATTAAATAAGGGAATATCAAACTGTCTGCCTGAGTAAACTGAAGGATGGTAACAGTTTTCAGGTTTTTCTCATTCTTGCAGCCTGCCTGGATAGGATTTCTCTGCTGGGGTTTTATTTTCCTCCTCTTTCCTCTCTCTGTGTGTTGTCAACACTGTACTTGTAGTTGGGCTTTAAAAAGTCAGGAAATGTCACTGCTGGGCAAAGCAGAGAAGCCAATGTAGCTTCTGTCCTGTCCCAAGACCCTCCAGCTGCAGTCCCTGCCTGCTGTGAGGTGTCCCCGAGCTCCCTCCTCCCTCCCCAGGGTCCCTCTGCCTGCCTGGGGAACACCCTGGCACATGAACCCAGTGCTGGGATGAAAACTTGCAGTGCTGCTCTCTGCATGCAGAGTGCCTTTGCAGAGGAAATGGGGCTGCTTTTCCCTCTCTTTAGAGTTTTTCTCCTGATTGAACAAAAAGCTGAAGTACAAAAATAGGAGCCCTCTCAAGGGAAGTTTTATGCTTGCCTGTGCAATGTGCCCTTTTTCCTTCACCACACAGAGTCTGAGGGAATGAGCCATATGGATGTGTAGCCTGTGCCATCCAAGATGTGCTCAGGTGATTCAGGTGCTGCAAGTCCACAAAGAAAGGAGAACAGAAGCTACAGAAATCAGCATTTTTTCTGGGTTGGCACGTTTGGGGCAAACTCTGAGTTCTGATCTCAGATGCCTGACTCGTACATTTGTCTCTCCCACATCACATGACAGAGTTTTAATGAAATAATGTAACCAGGAGGCTTTACTGAGGAGGAAAAGTCCAAGCATTAAAAATGCTCCCTCTGTTTGGAGCAGAAAACACCCTTTTGTTTTCTCCTTAAGACTACGTGCTTGTTTGTCACTGATGTCATGCCTCGAACAGCCAGGAGTTTTCTTCCTATCCTTGCAGTCTACAAAAGCTGGTGTGTCTGTCAGTTCTGCAGCTCAGGATGTTGCACAAAAATAGAAATCCTGGCTGCTGTTAATGATCCAACAGTGCTTGTCCATTTGTTTTCAATTTTAATCTCAGAACAGCAGTGAGTGAGCTGGGGAGAGCTGCATTTGGTCACAAGTGAAATGTCTCTCATGATTTCAACTTAATTTTTAATTGACATTAGTCCACAGTTCAAAAAAATATTTGGCACAAGGGAGAAGCTGTGAGGAGAATCCTTAGACAGACAGAGGGTGTGCAGGTATGGCTGGAGGTGTGCTGGCAGGGCTGTGTGGGGCTGGCTGGGCACAGAGCACTCAGCTCTCTCAGCTCTGTGCTGCATGGATTGTCTAATGCTCAGTGCTGAACCCTCACAAAGAGCTCGTCTTGCTGCGAGCCAGCTCCAGAGTGCTCCTGCCAGAGCAGCTGCAGGGTTTCCCAAAAGCATGCAGCTGCCTGCAGTTGGCATCTTCCTGCATGAGAAGTAACACAGGTTCCTTTGGAACAGACACACAGGCCCTTTAACCACGCAGTTTCTTAGGAGGTTATTTCAAGAGTTCACCTGCAATACTGGTTTTTAACCTGAAAATATCAACTGTAACCCTTGTGGAATCTTTAACTGTAATGCTGGTCCTCTCTAACCCTGTGCCAATATCCAGTAGTCACAGCAGAGCCCTGTTTTGTATTTCTTAACACACACCTTCATCCTTCATTTCATTGTGTCTGTGCCTGTTTGTCTCTTGGAACAAAAACATGCACTGTGCTCTGCATTGCTAGAGCTGGTCATACCTTGATGAAATCCAAGCCAGGTTGCAGGCTGCCTCACAACAGGAAAGTGGTATCTTTTAGAAATCCAAAAGCAATTGAACCTGCTCCAATAACTGTTTTTTCTGAACAAGAGTTTTTCACTGAGGAGAGCTGTCTTGGGTGATGCAGATCCCCCTCTCCCTGTAACGTGTCCTGTGTTGTAATTCAAAGTAACCCCGTGTATCATGTTTGCCTCTTTTCTTTTTAATGGAATGCCTTTTCTCTCCCTTGCTCCAGTCTTATCTCTTCTGTGTCTGTACTTTCCTGACCAGGATCTTTACAGCCATAATGCCCATGGTAGCAGCTGGATTGATTCCAGATGATCCCACATTGCAGCCAATAAGAAGACTTGTGTCCCTTGTAGGAATTTTTTTTTAATGTTTGGTACCGTGGTTTCCTCTTGCATGACCCTGTGTTAACAAGCACTGCTGGTTGCATTCTCCTGGCTGCCAGGGGGATCCCAGAGGATCAAAGTGCCAATCAGAATGACCAGTCAGTGTCAGTACTCATCCCAGTCCTCCATGCTCATCCTCAAACTGACATGTTCTCACCTTTTGCCATAATGTTGCCATGCTAAACCAATCATTATTCCTTGGAAAATCGGTGCAATATGCAGCTTTAACCAGCATCTGTTAATTCTGCTTCCTAAGCAAGGCTATTCACAGTTCTCACCAGTGCTCTTTGAGAAACTCGTTTCTAATAATTTGTTACAATCATTAGTTAGAGTTACAGAATGGAGAGGCTGATTTCCATATTAATTTCCACTGTTAATTACAGGCTGTTGCTTTCATGTCTTTCTATCTATGCCCTGTATATTTTGTCTCTAATTATGTATTTTGGAATAGAGTGTAAACTCTTCATAATCAATTCTGTCATCCAATTCTTGGCTCTCCCTGGAAGACATACTGATAATTGTTAATGCAAAGTCTCTTTGCATTAGAACTGCTGCCTTAGCAATCTTTATATTTACAGCAACGACACAGTTTCCTCTCCACACAGACAGGCTTTTTCCAAACATCCTCCATGAGAATTTTCTAGCCATAATAACAATTTTCATTGTTTCAGAAGGAATTATAAAAGCTGAACCCTTTAGAGATTTACTAACTTATTTTTCTCCTGCTTAATTTCCTGATAAAGTGAAAAATTACTGAGCTTTGTAACTGACTGTATAAACATAGCAGTCCTTTGTGTGGGCTTCCAGGCAGTAACCCTGAGCAGGCAGGACCAAATGTGAAGGCTCAGTCACTAAACACTTCTTTTATCAGCTGGAGCTGGCTCTGGCCCTGAAAATATTCAGTATATGTGTGTGAACTTATGAACTCCTGTGATGAAGGTGGTAGAAAAGTATGAGGCTAATTAAGTGCAAAATACTTATTTCACTATTAAGGCTGCACATCTGAAGCCAGGAAATGCAAAAGTTCAGGTTCTGCTGGCACTGTTATTTATGTGCATTTAACTTGTGTAGTGGTGTATTTCCCTTTCTAATCAACAAGTAATTATTCCTAATATTCTCATGATTATCATCCAGCCTCCTGCGTATCGAGAGGCGTGGAAGGTTGAACTCCCTGCTCTGCACAAGGCAGCTGGGAGGGGTGGGATGATGGTGCTGAGGGGGATGAAGGGAGAGTGGGATTTGGGAGAATGCTGAGGAAGGTGGGCTCAGGGTCAGGTTTATGCCCTGACCAGTATTCCAGCCCCTGACGAAGCTGAGGTTCTATTGGCACGATCCCTTACTGTGGCAGTAGGATTTAGCAGTTCCTGTCCTGGATCACAGCTGTGTGACACTTGGTACAGGGCAGGAAAAACAATCCTCACCTCCTGAAGCCCACCCAGCACTGAGACCAAAGGGATCCACTGCCAACTCAGTCCTTTGGTAGCTGGAACCACAACTTTTGCATTTCTCAGCAGGCCTAAACACTGCACTAACTCCTCCTGTACTGAACCCACAATGAACACTGAATTTGCTTAATCCAATAACTTCATCCCATACAAATAAAGCAATACTAAGGATTTTTCCAGCTGTATTTTTAGCTGTATTAAATGGCTGTTGGTTCATGTACGTCATTATCTTAGAGCACCCAAGCTGTGTGACAGGAAATGACGTGCACACTCGTGTGCATTTGTTTAGAGCCTTCATCCTGCAAACTCTCATGCACATAGGTGCATTTATTCATTCCTTTTTGCAGGAATCAAGTCTATGTATCAAAACCTCTACACTGGGAACAAATGTGGAGACTTAGTTTCTTATCTTATGAACTTCCCTGCTGACAACCTTAAAAAAAATTATATTTCTGCTTTGTGGTAAAATATACAGATTTAATGCCAAAGATACCACTTTACTTATGCCAAGAAACTAACCTGGATCGTGTGGCTTCGTTACCTGAGGGCTGGGGAAGGGGGAACCCACACCTAAATGATACCTGCACCTTGTAGAGTCAACAGCATTTAGAGCTTATCTGAAGCTTCTGTAGCCAAACTGCTTGAGATTGCAATGACTCCATCCTAACAACGTTCTGACATGCACTCCCATCAGGCTGCTCTGCCTTGATTTTCTGCAGATGCAAACAGAGTGTTTTGCTCGGTGTTTTGTTGTGCTGTGCATTGGGGTGGGGGTTTGAAGTGCTTTCAGGATGGTAAACACTGTTCTTTCTTCTCCCTCCCCCACTGCTCCCTTCCTGGAAGGTTTAGTTTCTTCTCTCGTGATAAGAAACGTATGCAGGCGTCACAGAAAAATGTCCACTTCCAGCAAACTTTTGGAGAATGGTCACATTCAAACAGAGATGATTCCTACATGGAACAAGGACAAGAAGCCCTGCAACACCTGTGACTAAAGCCCTGAGGTGTTTGGTTTGCTGCAGTAGATCTCGACAGTCTCGTAACAAGAAGCTTCTGTAAAGCATGGCGGCAGCTCGTCACTTCTCCTTGCCTTGCACACCTCGGGGGTTATTTCAGACTCTCCAAAAGGGATCCCTCACTGTTCACTTGGTGACTGTTTGCTGCAAACAGGAACCCAAGCTTTGTAGTAACAGTTGCTGACACCCTGGGACATGGAAGCTTCTAGATGACTTGTTTTGTGCTGAATAACAAGTCTATGATCTTGTTCATGCATTAACTACAGTAACACAAGCTTCTTTAAACCAAAAAAGGACCGGTCCCATTATTAGAAGTTTGTTTGCAGTGTATATCTAGTACAGGGCAAAGACTCTTTTACCCTGTTTGTTAACACTACTGGTTGTTTGCTTTTTATTTCTGTAAGAATTTTTTCAAGAGGGATACGACAGCTGGACGCCCTTGGTGGCAGCCACAGCTCTGCTGTGTCCTGTCAGTGCCGCTGGCATCGGCATCTTGCAGAGTCAGCCCTTGGAAATCCACCTGACAGTGGGAACTGGAGTAGCCTTGAGAGGGACAGTGAGTGTACATTTCCCTTGTGCTTACAGTGCCTAAAGCATGAAGAGACGATGGATGAGGTGAGCGTGCCTTGTGTTCTGCAGTATTAATGGAAAACAAATTGCTTACAGGGAGGAACCCTAACTTTTGAATTCTTTCCCTTCTTACCAGGGACTTCCTCGCAGTGTAGCAGGCAGCTGCTGTAAAAGAATTAGATCTTTCCCACAGACAGGTTTTTAATTAAGTCACACTTCAGTTTCCTGTCTAGGTAAAACTGCCCAACTTCAGAGGGAAACACATCCTCAGCTGGCTGACATGAACTATTTTGCTGACCTAGACATGACCCCAACCTTTTCTCTTGACTCAACACTATGTGGGCAGAGCAGATGAACTCTGTGTGTGAAGCTGCTCCTCTGGTGGTGGCAGATGTCTGGGTAGCCCCTGGTACAGGGCTGCATTTGCCAGGACAGCCCAGCAGCCAACCCCAGGGGCTGGGGCTGGATCTGCTTTGCAGCTGAGCTGGTGAGACCCCAGGCCTGACCAAGGTTGTTTTTCCAGCACTGAAACCTGCCAGGGTCAGTGCTGAGGACACCCAGTGCCAGTGCAGTCCTCACCTCTGCTCCACACACTCCCCAAGGAGCCTGACCAGCTGGGAGAGGGCTCATGTGTCCACGGCTCTGTGTGAGGACAGGGCTAAGGTGTCTCTGTGGCCTTGGCCCTGGGCTGGGAAGGTCCATGCTGGAGCCCACTGATCATGGGGAGGATCTCGTGCCAGCAGGGCCACGGGCAGCCTCTGCATGTGCAGCTCAGTGCCAGGGGCTGGGAGCTGCTGCTGGCACCACAGCCCCAGCTGCTCCACCCGCTCTGTAGCGCCTCTTCTGAGGAGAGGCACCAAGGACAGGAAATACAGCTCAGGCTGGAGCCAAGCTCCAACTACTCCAGGTACTGAGTGCAGGAGGAACTCTCAGAGGACTCCAGAGGGCTTCGTGCAGGCCAGTTGTTCTTATTACAGGGTGATTCAAGAGTGGATTTTTAATGTGTGTGAGCAGCAAATGGTTCTTAGCCCATCTGTAGTAAAACCCTGGCAGTAAAACCTCTCCTTGCAGTGGTGGGCTGTGTGCTGCCCTGCTCCTGGCTGTAACTGCTTCATTCCAACGTGGACCTTCTGTGTGTTCTAGGCAGGGAGAGTGTTTACTGTGCCTCCCTGGAGCTCGGAGCAGGGGGCACATGTGGCCTTATATGGGACATGGTGATCAGAGTCCAACATGGGTATGGGGTAGATGTGTTTTTGCCTGGTTATGTTTTGGTAACATCTTTAAAACAGCAGCACTTCTTCCCTCCTCTGAAAAGCAACTCTTAAATGGGGGGAATGTCTTAATGTAATGATATTTAAATTGCCAAGATCTGGCTTCACTTCCATATAAGAAAACAAAAAGTGCAGAAGAGCCACATCAGGCAGTTAAATTGTGGATGAGCCCATGGAGTCTGTCCCGAGCGCCGTTCAGTCGTGTGGCTCTTTCAGAAGGGATGCAGTGAGCAGAAACAATGCAGGAACGTGGGCCTGAGTAAGCAGATCCCTTTGGAAATCAGCTGAGAGCAATGGGCTGGGATAATGGAGCTGCACAGATCCAACCTCAGCCAGTGCAGCACAAAGGAAATCTCCAGGCCTGGTGCACGTCCACTGGAGCCTGGGGCTGTGTCAGACCAGCTCTGCAGCCAACACCAACTGCAGGAGGCAGGAATCCATCCCCACATGTCTGCAGCATTACCTCAACCCCTCATAGCTCCTCCTGACCTGCTGGCATTAACCACTCGTTCTCATGTTTGCAATGCTGCATTCACACACCCCAAGTGCCGTCGGGAAGGATGGCACAGAGGGAAGCGTTTGTAAAGATCTGAAGATCTGTCGTGTATTGTTTGTCAATATTCAAGGAAAATCTGCTTTTAGAAAAGGGGCCAGGATGCTGGCAGGTTAGGGGTGTAACAATCCTGCCTGCCAAGTACAGGATCACTGACATTTTTTGGGTTGGTTTATTTTTTTTTTTTTTTGGTTGGGCAATAAATCATTTTAACAGTTTAATAAATATTTCTGAAAAACATGCATTTCTGCAAGACTTGTGTCTTTTTTTTTTTTTTTTGTGGAAAGTAACACCATCCATTCTTGGGGATGCAGCTTATGGATCTGTCTTTGTACAACTTCATGGAAATACAGCCTCAAACCAGACAAGGTTTAGGACAGAGCCATTCGAAGACTGATGAAATACAATTTAAAATACATTCTATATTTAGGAATGGCTTATGATGACAAAGACCATGACAGAGCCTTTCCTAGAAAGTACTGTAAGCTCCTTAATGGAAGAGGTGTGTCTATATTTACACATCCTAGCCCTGAAAAAGATGTTTTGCCCTTTTTACCCCATTCAGCTACAACCAGCAGCAAGCCCAGTTTCCAGAATGGATTTAAACCCTGTGTAGAAGGGTGAGGACAGAGTGAGTGCAGCTGCAACCACATTTACCCATGACACCCTCCCTCAGTGACTGTCCATGGATTCATCAGGAACATGAGGCATTTTCTGACGTGCTTACTGTCCCGTGGTGCACATTCCTCTGTACAAAGGAGTTTCATCCTCCCATGTCACAGACAGTGGGTTGGTTCCATGTTTCTCTCTCACCTGGCAGAACCAGTTAAGGACACAGTATCAATAAAGGTCTTGCCTGTCCCAGTGTCTTCACAAAAATGAAGCCACTTCCCATCAGCTTCTGTTTTGGGGCACAGAAGTTTCAGAAGTTTGCTGCTATTCCATTCCTGTGTCTCCAGCACAGGACTGTTTCATAACAAACATGTGGACATCTGGCACATGGGTAACTCCTCATTCAGGCAGCCAAAGGTGTGTGCTCATCTCAGTGGGATGCCTGTACACACGGTGCATTTCTTACAGCACTCACCAGTTCAAAAACATTAATACAAAAGTTTATTTTCTCTAAAGAACAATTCAACACACATGTGAACTGCAGTAGGAACCAAACTACAGAGAGCTGCTGACAGCAGAGTCACAGGCACAAGGTGGCAACACCACAACTTGTTCTGGGAATGCTATCACAGCCCCGGGCTGCCACCAGGGTAGGTGACACACCCCAAGGACAAGGCACAGTCACCTATCGGTGCTTATCATCATCTCTTTGCTTCTTGGTATCTCTGTCCCTGCTCCGGTCTCTATCCCTGTCCTTCCTGTCTCTGTCCTTCCTTTCCCTCCCCCTGCTCCTCTCCTCTCTGGAGTCTCTGTCTCTCTCACTGTCACCCCAAGCCCACGACCTCTCCCTTTCTGGCCAGCGTTTGTCCCTGCTCCTCTCGTGGTCCCGGTCCCTCGTTCTCCAGTCCCTTGTTCCTTCACGAGACCAGTTTCTTTTTTCTGATGATCCTTCTCCATAGAAATCATTTTTCACGTTTGGCAAATTGATGGGCTTTCGGAAAGGTCTGTCCCGTCCTCCGAACCGCAGCTGCCCGGATTCTTTTTTGCCTCCAAATCCACCCCCAAGCCTCCGGGGAATCCATCCTTTGAGAGTTCTTTCCAGTTCAAAGTCTACAAAGATCTCATGTTGGTCGATGACCAGCCTGTTGGCATCTCTGTGGGCCTTCAGCAGCGCACGCTCCTCTTTGTACTCAATAAACGCGTAACCCTTGGAAAATCCCGTGACCAGGTCTCGAACCAGACGGATCTTTCTGATGTCTCCATAGCGGGAAAAAACCTCCTTTAACTTCTCTTCTGTGGTCTGAAGGTTGAGCCTCGCCACGAAGAGGGTGAGGTGAGGATCTCCCGTGACGCCCTTGTTGGGTACGTACCGTGCCAGCATCGCCCGCCATATGGCCCGGTCGTGGGGCTCCTCATCCGTGCCATCGATGCTGCCAGCCTTGAGGGGGTCGTACTCCTTCGCTATGGGGGCCCAGTCAGCCATCGTCTAGTGGAGGAGAACACACACGGCACAGGCTCACGGCTGGGTCAGAACAGCCTGGGCAAGAATCGCTTCCAGCACCGCTGCACTGTGTTCATCCGAAAATCCCCTCAAAGTGCGACATACGAAAATGAACCAGCCGTGTCGCTGTTGTTTGAGTGCACATGCCGGGACAGAGCCGTGTCCGGGAGCCGCATCCTCCCCTGGCCTACCGCGGCCTGAGGGGCCCCGGCCGAGGAGGCCCCTCAGCCCCGCTCCCGGCGGGCACGCGGCTCTCCCGGCGGGCAGAGGCCGATCCACCGGCCCGGAGGATCCTCAGCGGCTCCCGCCGGGGTCGATCTCAGCCCCTTTCCCCGCTCCCGGAGCCCGCCAGTCCCCCCGCCCCGCTCCCCGAGCCGCCGAGGCGGACGTGGCGCTGCGGAAAGGCCGATGCGTTCACCCGCCTCAGTGCCGGTTCCCGGGGCTGCCGGAGAGCCCCCCCCGTCCCTTACCGGCAGCGGAGCGCGGGCGGTGCCTCCTTAGGGGAAGGGGCAGGGCGGGAAGCGGCGCGGGGCCGCGGCCGCCGCCATGGGAGCGCCGGGGGCGGGAGGGGCCGCTCCGCCCGCGGCCTCGCCGGCAGCGCCGCTCGGCCCGGCTGGGAGGGAAGGAGGGAGGGAGCGCCGGGGTGCGGCGGGCATGGAGCGGGGCCGGGACGGGGAGGAGGAGCTGGAGGAGGAGGAGGAGGAGGATGAGGATGAGGAGGAGGAGGATGGCGGCCCGGAGAGCGCTCTGGAGAAGAGCCCGTTCCAGCTGACGGCCGCGGATGTCTACGACATCTCCTCCGTGGTGGGCCGGGACCTGCTGCAGCTCCGCGCCGGGCCGCAGCTGCCCGCCGCCCGCGCCCGGCTGCAGTTCAGGATCGTCCGGGTGCTGGAGATGCTGGAGGCGCTGGTGAGCGAGAGCAGCGTGGCCGAGGAGCAGCTGCGGCGGGAACGGGACAGCCTCCGGCGGGAGCTCGAGCAGCTGCGGGCGGCGGCCCGCGGGAGCGCCCCGCAGGTGGGTGCGGGACTCGGCCGGGGCACAGGGGACACGGCCGGGGCACACGGGACACGGGCCCCTTCCCCAGCACGGGCACACCACGCCTGGGTCGCAGAACGTACCCAGAACCACACCAGATGGGCCGGCCGATGCGTGAGGTCTCTTTTGTGTCAACTGGACGAGTCTCACAAAGTCACTTCCCGCCTTTGGCCATGAAAGCCTTGAAGCTCTTTCCTTCGGGGGTGGTTAGGATCGCAATGCTGTGGATTCCTCGCTCCAGTTTCATTGCAGTGGCTGACCCAGCAAAGTTGGGTCAGTCACGCACAAAGTTCAGAGTACAAACCCACCGTGTTCAGCTCTTGCACAGCACCGGCCCCATAGAGACAACTGTATGCAAACACTGAGGCGTTGTTACCCCTTGTAAGGGAAATAGATGTCTTGATTACTACAAAGGTTTTTAGTCAAAAAAGGTGAGTTCAGGTCTCACCTTTCTTTGACACAGAATTTTGGTGTGGCATAAGATGGCTCAGCCTAACTCATCATCTGAGAACAATCTGATAAAAGCATCTTCTTGACAACTAAATTGCAAGCTCTTTGGAACAGAGACTTTGTTTTTAACTGTGGTCAGAGCTTGTAGCAGTGTTGGCCCATACTTGGGTGGGGAACACAGTCACTAAGGGAATACAAAAATATGAAGAACTATAATTAACTGCTTGGGGAAAAAAAATCAGGATTGTGATGAATTCATACCAGTTCTAAAAATTCCATATTTATAAAATCCAGATATTTTACTCTCTGAATGCTGCGTTTTTTGAGAGGTTGCAAGATCCACCACTGTTTCTTTTACAGCCCAGCCTCGGACCAGATCAAATGGTGATAGACCTCACAGACCCCAACCGGCCCCGGTTCACGTTACAGGAGCTCCGAGATGTATTGCAAGAGAGGAACCAGCTGAAAGCTCAGCTTCTGGTGGTGCAAGAGGAGCTACAGTGCTATAAGAGGTAAAGCTTGAAGTCAGCAGAGAACTAATAACAAGTACTTCATGAAGCTTATCAGTTGAGAGTCTTGAAGGTTTGAGTCCCTAGGTCAGGATAGGCATTGTCCAGATATGTAAGTGACCCCTGTGCTCCCCAGAGCATACAAGTGAGCAAAGAAAAATGGGGGAACAATGAAGTCTCTATGCAACGCGATTTGAAAACCAAACTCCCTTTTCCTCTGCACAGTTCTCAGCCCATTCCCATCATTGTCCCACTCTCAGCCTACGCAGAGTTACTCCCACTCCACATCCAGGCTGGGTTCTCGTGCACAGGAATTCATCTGTGCAGTCACAGCAGCTGCACACACACTGTGTCTAAAGCCACACTACATACCAAAGAGCACGGGGGGTTTCCAGCTCAGCTTCAGTCAGACTTTCCTTCCTCCTGCAGCACAACGCTGGTTGATCTCCGGTCCTTCACTCCCACGGGGGTGTGGCACTGATCTAGAAACAGAATATTGAGCTCTTTCATCATTCATGATAAGCTGTGGGGTTTTTAAGACTGCCAACAGAGGGTTGTGTAAGGCCCTTGAACTTGTGCAAAGCAAGTGATTTCGGAGAAGGGTTTGGTCTTTCCTGAAGGGAGAGTCGGTGTGGGAGGTGGGAAGGGTCTTGATCTTGGTGCTACAAATTCATTCACCCCAAAGGCTCTCCTTCCCAACCTCTGCCCCCTTTCATCAGGTTGGATTATAAACTCTTTGGGTCAAGAAATTTCTTCTCTATCTAGACACAAACTGTCTGAGCACATTAGATTTCAGTTGGGATATCTCAGCAGCACGCTCCTGGATACAGCGAGCCCGCCCTTTGCCTTGTCTGTACCAGGCAGGTTAAGCCAAGAAGTTACACTTAAATCCAAGAATTTACAAACTGCCTGACAGCACTTCCCCAGCTCAGCTGGCTGCTTTGCTGTGTAGCAGTGGAATGGCTTCTTGCTTTGATTTCCCAGCTGTTACACAGTTTAGTACAGGCCAGGTTAAAAATGTAACAGTGGGAATGTTTTCAGGTTTTTAGTGATCTGAGTCACAGTGCTGTGCACCAAGAACAGGGCAGGGCTGATTTTCAGGTCGAGTAATTTGTGAGGTTATCTCCTCATACAGTGTTACAGCTTAAGCCAAAACCCATTTTCCATCTAAACAGTCACATAAAATCCTAATTGTAATTGTAGTAAAGAGTAATTGTGCAGGAGAAGAGAATAAATCTGTTCTAAAATGCTTTGTACACATTGGAAACAAGCTCTGCATAACACAAGGTAACAAACATCTCAGAGACTGGCTCAAAGTGACCGATGGTGTTTGGAGGCTGCATTTTTCATCATGATTTCTGGGTAGATGTTACTATGCAGATGTTGGAGCTCTGCAGTGTCACCAACAGCTCATTGTCTCATTTATCCAAGAGGGGAGTCTGCCTCAGAATTACCCCGTGCCTGGTGTCACACCAGTTTTTAACTGCTCTGTGTTTTTAGTTCCGAATCCAGTTGAGTGTTGCTTGGCCACTCTCTGCCTGCAGCTACTGCCTCACAGGCTTTGATCCACTGAGCTCTCCAAATGCCTGAGGTCAGCTCAGGACAGGCTGTGAAAACACTGAGTGTGCAGGCTGGGAAAATCTCACCCTGTTCCAGGCAGGGAAAACACCCTTTGGTCAAACCGAAACTGCTGCCTGGAGTAGGCGGTTACAGCCTCTGGAGTGTAGAAACACCAAAGTGAGATGGCAAAATCTAGAGCTGAGGCAAAGCCTTTTTTCTCTCCTCTGTAGGGTGGAAAGAGGAACAGGCACCTGCCTTGCAGGGGAGCTGGGAATCTCCCATCTGTTCCCAGGCCTGGTGTGAGCCTGGGTGGCTGCGCTGGAGGTACCACACATCCACCCCTGCAGAAATTCACCATTTGTGACATCCACCCTCAGAAATTCACTGTCCTCTCACCCTTGGACTTTTGCACAAATCCAAGTGTGATTACACTTCCCTTTCACCCCCATTATGATTTGCCATTTTTTTCTCTGTGGAGAAGTCAGCTTGTTATCTTTTTAGTGTTCTCATTAAAGCATAACCCTGGCATCATTACTTTGCTGTATTTAGAGATAATAATTCATTGTTTTCAGTTCAGTAGAAGGAAGAGGCTGGGCTGCCACCCCTGTCCTGTGAACATTCATTCACCCATGTCCAGTGAGAGGTCCAACTCATGCACTGTCACACTGCACAAAAAATAAACAAACCCACAAAAAATAAACAAAACCATCTCTTTTCCCAGTGGGATCATCTCACAGAAAAAGGACCAAACTGAAGAACTGGAAAAAGCAGCCAGTGGCAGCAGTGCTGGCACCAGAAAGGACAGTGAAGAGAAGACAATCATCAAACGGTTGTAAGTTTGTCTGCAGCTTTTGGGGCAGAATTTGTGAGAACATGGCCCACTCCTTACACAGTGAATCCAGGGGTGGATGCTGAACTTTAGCCTAGTTGGCTGGATATTGTTTTCTGCTCTCCATGTAAAGTTAATAACCTGATAAAGCAATCTATTCCTGGGGAAAAAGCACTGCACAGGAAAGCCACCTCCACCCAGGCAAGCAGGGAGTCACTTTTTTCCTAGGAAAACCAAGATTCCTGAGCAAAATGATTCAGTACTTGCCTCCCCTGCCAGCCCCTCAGGGCTGTGCTGTGGGAGCACCCCAGCTGGCCCCAGGCTTTGTTTACATTGTACACAAAACGCACAAGCTCAGGGTCTGTCTCTAAAGTCCCCCAAAATAGCACACTGACAGGGCCAGCCCCGTGCCTGTTCCTTGTTTTCCAGTTGTACATTATTGTTTTCTCTCTGCTATTGATTTTTCTCTTCTTTTAGGTTTTCTTTTAAACATGGAAAATGAGCATCCTCAAGGACTTTGCTGCTGGTGAGAATGGCACTGATGAGCCTCAGAGGCGTTGGGAAAGACAATGATTGGAAGCAGCAGCATCACTCCTACTGTAGAGAATGAGCAATCTCATTAAAATCACGTTGTATAATATTCTTTCAGAATAGATTTTACTCTGCTTTTTCAGAAATTGTTTGAAACAGACACTTTTTGTATTTCTTACTGTCAGACATTATCCACATGTAGAAAATAAAACGTTTGTATAAAGTTGGGGTTTATTCTTATTAAAAGAGCCTGTGATGATCTGTACTACAGCATACTTATCCTGTCCAGCTATCAAAACATTCAGCTCAAAGGATTTTGTAAGATGAAGATAATAGAGACCTGCCATTCACAAGTGGTTGTTTGTGGGTGAGATGAACAGTGGAGGAAAGCACAGCAAAGCAAGAAAAGCTGCTGCAGTTGGGCTCTGCCCATGTGAAGGGCTGAGGTGCAGGAACAGATGCAGCAAACATTTCATTTCTGACAGCTGAAGGTCTCCTGTGGTAGGGAGTTGTGTTTTGCATAAGCTCTGTTCTTTCAATCACCTGCCACAAGCTGTGTATTGGCCTCAGTAATGAGATTTAGCACCAGTGGAAGCATATAGGGCAAACAGAGGAGTGGGGAAAGAAGCTTGAAAGACACCAATTAGGTTCTCCATTTAGAAAGGCAGAATATCCAGAGCAGAAGTCTGAACAGACATAAAAGAAGCAGTGACAGGTATCAAACTGTGATCTTACTCTCTTCAGAAATAAAAGCAGGCTCTGAAGTCTTTTGATTCCCTCTCCTACTCTGGCAGCATGAAAAATGTAGGGCACTTCACACATCTGCTCAGCTGCACGATGTGGATGTGCTGGGCAGAGGCAGAGCTGCAGCCTCCCTCCAGAGGCCAGGAACAAATGTCTGGTAGCAAGGCCACACCACAGGTGGCTGCCCTGAGCCAGCTGCTTCAGCCAGGGCACAGAACCACTGGAGTCCTTTTGCCATCTTCAAAATCTCCATAAGCCTTGGCCATGGCCTCATTGTGCATTTTCTAGAGCATGGCAGCAGGGAAGGCAGTTACTGCACGGCCTGAGCAGAGGCTTTGTGCACAGAAAACTGAAACAAAGAAACAATCAATCAGCAACAGCCAGGATGCACCTCCGAGCTGGAGACAGATGCTGACAAGTGATCTGAATTCCATCCTCTTCCATGGTTTATCCAGGGATGTATTTTCCCATCTCCTTCAAAAAAAGCAGTTTAGCTCCCAACCCAAGGGTGTCTTTCCCTGTGACAACTTGTTAGAGGATGAAGCCTTCCTGTGAGGCACAGAGATAAGCACCCAAATGACACATTCCTGAGAGAAATACACTGAGAGAGATCTCCAGATCTCTGTATGTGTTCCTAGAAAAGTAAAGGATACAGATGCAGTGCAACATGAGCTTTATTTCCATCCTCCAACGCAGTGCTACTCAATTACCAGTTAAGCTTTCAGAGAAGACATTTTCTTTTTATGTAAAACAAGGGAGATCTTTCCCCTTTCTTGTTTACAAAAGTGATGCTGAAGTACAGAGGTTTTAAGCTATTCAACCTGATAGAGAACACATAAATGTTTAAATAAAATAAAAAGAATTTATTCCAATTTTGACTTAAGGGAAGTGCTCTAGTTTTAACAGGACACTGTACACATTGCTGAGGTCTCTGTTATTGAGACCAGAGAAAAATCAGTGCCAACTCAGACAAGTTGGCCAAGGAGGCTTACCTGAAACTCAGTACATGTAATGTAACAGGTCTCCAGTTAATTCTTCAGAAATGGGAAAATACCCAGGCTTCCTCTGACGAGTTTGCCTTGTGTGAAGCAGTAAATAATATAAAGCATTTAATAGCTAATGATTTTCACAGCTTTCTTTCAAAATGCTCATAAAACTGCAATGGAGACAGGTAGTATAGCAGCCGTTTCATCAATAATAAATATATTCTTTATTTTACAGAGACATTGTCTTCAAGTTTTTAATTTAAAAAATACATCACTAAGCCACCTCTCTTGCTGCTGGAGCACACAACCAGGATGTTGTTGCTATCTGACCTATCACATAGGCAAGCATAAGATTGTCTAGAGGGCATTCAGCTGGAACAGCAGCAGCCTTCAAGACATGAGGAATAGAAGACATTAACAGAGCCACAGATCCCTTGCTGACATCTTCCAGCAGCAAGCGTGGCTGATGGCTCACAGCCATTTTCATCTACACACATGCCAAGCCTGCCTTGGCAAAAATTCCAACTGGTAAGAATTCCTCTTTAACATAAAGGACCTGCATTGTATTGCCTGCCTATATCCCAGATTTGGCTCTCCAACAGAAACATCCAAACATCCACGAGATGCCAAGCGCTCGACTCCCATGTGAGACAGTGGGACCAGACTGTGCTGGACGGACCTACAGGACCAGGCAATAAGGAATCTACTTTCTTCACTGCATGAACTCCATCACTACAGTTTGAAGCTGCATATGAAGATGACTCCTATTTTTGGAACCACTATGCTCTACTTCAAGCATTCACAGTAAATAAATAGCTTCTGATGTGGCTAATTAGCATAGGAAGGTAATATAAAAAACTTTTGGAGAGAGTTTTTACTTCTTTAAAATCCTCTGGGAGACACCTCCAAGAATCAGCCATCGACTATAAAAAAGGTACCTTCTCAAAGTTTAGAAAATAAGTAAATGTCAAACATTAATTCTCGCTGTGAAGTTCTATCTTCACAGCTGTAATCAGTATCAACCCAGTCTATCAAAATTTATCCTCATTTGGCTGGGAGTAATTTCTCCAAAGGAAGCAGTCAATCTGACCATCCTTTTCCCTCAGTGCCAGTGCATTTGAAGTTCACTGCCAACAGAATGTATGACACAGGAGAAAGTGGATTCCTACCACAAATTATTTGAGAATGACAGTACATCCATCCCAGAGAAGCCTGTCAGCACTGGGCTGTGCAAAGCAGTCTGACAGGCAGTCAAGCCACTGGATGACCAAGTCAGAGTACAGCAGTACTTCTGTCATAAAGCCAAGCTCAGCACCCCAAAGTGGGGTGTGAGATTTCCTTGCAAAAGCAGAAGCACAACCCCAGTGATTAAATTTCTGTGCAAGTCTTTCCCTGCTCAAGTGGCACTGGTCACTACGCAGAAGCATTCCAATTTTAAGGAGGGTTTTCCTTTTATGATATAAAAGTTTTGGCAATCTAAGGTCAATTATTCAAGCCTGCCTGGAAAACTGTAATAGGTATTTAAATACTGCAAAGCAAAAAGGCAGTTTTTAAGGAGCTCGGAAGACCATAAGCCATCCACTAAGAAAGCTGAGGGAAGTGAGGGCAGAAAAAAAAATAAAAATGCACTGACTCCTTGTAGAACACTCAGTCCAAAAATAAAAACCCCAAAACAAGGAAGATGAATTAGTGTTTCAGCCACGGGTGAGCTTCAATGGAAGCTTTGCTTCTGTCTCCATAGTCGTACAAGAGTTCTTCACCTGCCTTAATGTCCCTGGAAGCAATGAGGATGAGATGAGGCACACCATCGATGTCGTGGAGCTTGGTCTGACAATTGCCACACTTGCTGTGATTAATGAGCCTTCCCAGACGATTCGTTTCTTTCGTAGCATCGACACTGAAAGAGCAAGAACAGAACGCGGGATTGCGCCTGGGACAGGGGCAGCTTGGGAGCAAAGCCCAAAGTGCAAATCACACAAAGAAGGAGGAACCCACATGAGTCTTGAAAAATTAAGGAGAAACGGAATATTATCATGTTACATTACAGAACAGCCATGATTAAATAGGCAGCCATAATATGGCAAGGCAGGGAAACTAAAACAATTCCGGGAGATTTTTAAGTTAGTACAAAACCCAGAAAATGAAATCTTTGGGCTGTTTGAGCTGCCTGTTTCCAGGAATAGCAGAATCCAGATGTGAAAAAAATTATAAAGCTTGGACTGAAGTGGGTGTCAGAGACTAGAGCAACAAGGACACCAAGTCAAAGTTGAAAGAAACATTTCCAGGGAGTCTGTCCATCCTGCTTTCCAAACCAGCTCCTCGCAACTCAGATAAAGGAGTCCATTCTACAAGAGGATAAATTTAGGCAGAAGACCACTGCAGAACTCCAAGCCTCATCCAAGCAGAGCAGCTCTCCACATAGCTTGTGCTGTACTTCAAAGAAGAGGGCTTTGAGTCACCTACCATTCCTCATAGCCACATGTACAGGAGGCTCTCAGACCATGGAACAGTGCTCCAAAAGATTTCATAATTCACAGTTCCCATTAAAAGAAAAAATTTGCATGAAAACAAGAAAAGAATTAGCAGCATTTAAAGCCTCTATCAATAGAAACTTGAGCTTACCAGTAGGTTTTGCTGAGGTACTGGAAATAGTACATGTAGCAGCCTGTGGATGGGTCTTGAGCATACACAGCCTCTCGTTTCTTGGCATCAGTGATCTCGATGAGATCCCCGTGATACTCAACCACAAATTCTCCTCGATTAAAATGTTTAGTAGCAATTACTCCTCTCCCTTTGCCATCAATATAATCAATCTGTTGAGTTGAAAAGAAAATACTTTCTCATTTCCCAGCTGATTTACATCATTGCAGATATGCTGATTACTAGGAAATGATTTGTCATTAAAAAACTGCTGCAAAAGGGAATTGGTGTGTACTGCAGACAAAGCTGTAGAAGCACAATGTGTGGCACTGTGGAAGAAATGCAGGATGAGTTTGGGACACACTCTGAGTTACTGAGTAGCTGGACACAAAATCTTCCAATCAAAGAACTTAGGAGTGCATTTCTGTAAAGACCTTAAAGCCCCCTCAGTATTTATAACTGAGGCTGCACAGAAATATCCTTCAGAGACCAACAATGCTTACTTAAAGGAAGGACTGTGTGTTCCAGTTTTCCTGCATTTTCAGAGAATTGCAGGGTCCTGAGACTGAGTTCTGCTACTCTCTGTTTAAATAGATTAACATCAAGATACTGTGTAATAAACAGTACATGACTACTTAGGTTGGCACTGCAGTTACCTTCATTCCTTCTTCCTTCCCACTTGTAATCAGCTCATCTATTTTCCTCCTTTCCTCAGTCTGCAGAATAAACAAGAACAAACAAAACCACAATATTGTTGATAGCTTTTGTAGCTTCTTCTAGAGCTGGAAGGAAATTGCCCACCAGTGACACTCATTGTTCCAAACCACCTCATATTTCCAGCAAACTGAACAGCAGAAAGATTTCTGCCCCCCCCCCAAATACATAAACAGCTAGATTCTGTTCTAAACTGGACCAGCATTTCCAAATTTTAAGCATGTTCTTAACATTACTTCAAGTGCACAACTTTATTTGCATTTGGAATGAAAACCATAGTTACACACTTCCTCAAATTTTCAGCTAATCAGACATGTTGTAAGTTATGTCATTTTAACAAGAAGCACTACCTCCAATTCAGATTTGCTCTTCCTGGAACTTCTTCTAACAGGATAATAATCTGTCACTTTTCTGTTTGGTGTTCTTCCTTGTGTTCTAAGGAGGAAGAAAAAGAGAACACACACACACATTTCAGACTGTTTGTTAAGTTACACTGCTAGAGCAAAGCTATCTGCAAGAATGTTTTATTTGAGTTTGGCAAGTTAAAAAGTGATCAATATGAATCAGTGGTTTTTATCAGGACTCTTATCAGGACTTAGCCACAGCTACATCCCTTTTCTTCCCCACACTAACTCCATTCCTCCAGTACTAATTCTTGAACAATACAAGTGAGATGTCGTTAGAAATCAACTGAAGGTCTGGGGCCCCCTGCCTGCCTTGCCAGAAGGCACTCGAAAATTTAGGTCATGAAAACTGCTTGGCAAGGAATTCATTAATGTTAGGTCACATTACTCTGACACCAAGAGAAAGGGTATCAGCTCAGCCAGGAAGCCTCCAACTGTTCTGTTTCTGACAAGACACATTCCCATTTGTCCACAGGAAAGTAGGTCTTAATGGATCATTAATTTCTTTTTTTCCATAGGTGACCAGCAAATGTTTCACTTGTGAGAGAACAATAGAACACATTAGGCTTGCTTTCAAGACACAGGAGTCTTCTGCAAAATAGGTACTTAGATGCTATTTTAGGGTTTTTAAAGTGTGATATTCTTGAGAAAACAAAGACCTGTCCTTTCACAATTCCAGGAGTCACTTACTTTTTCCTTGGTCCTCGTTTTGCTTTAACCATCTTCTTCTGAGCTGGCTTTGCATTGGCCTCCTCAGCACAGTCTGCAGGCAGGGGAGTCTTCTGGCTTTCCACAGTTTCTTGGTTTTGATCAGAGGAGGGCACTGAAGGATTGCACCCACCTTCCTTATCCTTCTGCTCTTCTGGTTTCACAGCACCTTCAACTATTTTGCCACCATTCTTTTTTCCTGGTGACAAGGAAATCGAGTAAAGCTCTGAACTTAGGGCCAGCTATACCCGAGTGCTTTAAATGAATTCCAGGGGTTTAGAGCTCTGTCAAATGAGAGAAAGGACAGCAATGACCCTGCAGTGCTGGGCTCAGCAGCTGCAGATGTTGGTGCCAAACGGCCAATGCCATCCAGGATAAATCCATGGGAACTAAAGGGCTGGCACTGATAAGAAATCTACTCCCCACAACCAACATTTACTTGTGTTTTTGCATCCTACCCCAATACAACCACATCCTCCTCCTCAGACAACTGACTCGGAGGTAGGTGAGAGTGGTTTAAAGCTCAATAACGTTTTTATGTAGAGTAAATAATCAGGTTTAACAGTCCCATCTGCTGAGACAGATGTTTGAGGCTCACTGGAGAAAAGAAGCACAGCTGCAAGGCCTCAGCAGTGGGACAAGCTAAAGCCATCTTCACTTCCTTGTCAAAACTGGGGACCCAAATTAGGAACTAAAGGCCCCAAGTTTCCAGAAAGCCTGGCAGTCCCTGCATCAAATGGGACTGAGAATACCTGCTTGTAAAAGTGTTTGATCAAAGTGCTTTGACAAATTACCAAGGCTGTTAAATGCACCTTTAAACACAAGGCAGATGGGATTTCTTCCCCTTCATAAACTTACAGAAACTCCCATTTCTAGTCACTGTCAACCTGGCACTCAGCATCCACAATTTGGGCTCCTCCTCACTGCTTTTATTTCTTGATGAAAATGTCAGAATTGGGGGCAGTGGGAGCACATGCACCAAGAGAAGCAATCCAAAGCTCAATCTTACCAGCTCCTTTCCTGTAGGTTTCCTTTAGTGTTTTGCCCTGACATTTCACCTCGTGATACATGACCGAGTTCTCTTCTTGAAGCGGGGGGCGAGCACCAGGAGCTTTGTTGGGATTCAGGTAGCTGTAGATTTTGGATTGACCAATAAACACATTCTCCTAAAACAGACCCACACAAAAAAATCAGTTCAGCACAGAGATTCCAGGAACCTCAAGCTGGCATCCACAACAATCTGCAGCAACCAGGGCTGACAGGTGACTGTGCTGATGGAATTACACTGTTTGAAGCGTCACCCTCACTGAGGTTGTGATTTCTAAGTGAAAACATAACAGTGCTGAGCACTCTGAGAACTTAACTAATAAAATGTGGCAGGATGGGGTAATAATCATAGCTAACTCCAGCCTCCACCCTTGTGCTTCACAGTATGAACTTTGGTGCTAAAAAAAACCCCAAGCCTGAGCTACTGGGGAGGAAGGCGGCCTCAAAGAGCACAAGCCAAAAAAAATATGAATAGTGCAGCAAAAATTGCCCAGGCCCAATACAGAGCTCTCACAGCCAGAGAGGTATGAGCTACCCAGCTACTCTCAGGAGGTGTCAAATGTTGTTGCAGCAAATTATATGCTCAGCTGAGCAGCACAGGAATCAGTTTTACAGCCTGCCTTGAGTGACACCTCTCAGCAAAGCATGGGAGATAAACAGTGCTATATTTTATCCATTATATGACATAAAGTGTAAAGGTTGTTTATGGCAAAAAAAGCCCATTAAAGAATCAATGCAAAACAGACCCACACAAAGCCCAGGCAGGAAAACGGCAAAACCCTCTGGCATGGGCAGACACCAGAGAGCCTGGGGCTTGCTGCTGGCTCAGGCCCCAAGATGCCAACAGTGAGCAGTGTCAAATTTAGCAAAGATGAGTGGAGTCCTGTCACCTTTGCTTTCACAGCCTCCTGCCACCTGGCTGTGCTGGCCTGTGCAGGGTATGTCAGGCACATTCCAACCGTGAAATCTCAGTGTCTGGACAAACAGATGCAGCTTGGGCAGAATGAGTTTTTCTTGGCTATAGTTTGACTCAACCAAAAGCAATTTTCAGACATTGCATGCCAGTTAAAACAACAAAAATATGCATCCATTTTCTTGGAAAAGCAAGGAACAAAGGGTCCCAATAGTTAAAAAAAGATAGCTCCAATATAGCTGACTAAACAAATACCTCAGCATTTCAGTCACAGACACTGAAAAAGCAAACAAAGTAGACAATAGAACAGATAGGATAATTTTAACAATTAACATGGTCACAAATAACAAACTTCCTATGTACATAATTCACACAAAACCAGACCAGTTAAAGGCTCAAATCTTAGTCCACAAATAAACTACTAAAGACTGAGATTACGATGGAACAGCCTGAGAAAAAGCAAATCAGACAGATACTCCCTGACCTCCAATATTTTTGAAAGGCCCATGAAAGGCAAAACTTGCTTATTAAAAAAACGAGGCTTCAAAGCATGAAATAATATGAAAACACTCCGTTTTAACAAATACAAGCAGTGAACCCTGAGCTTAAAAGTCCTCCAGATTTAATAAGAAGTTTAAATACGGGCATTTTGGGAGAAAGCCCAAAGTAGTGAACTGCAGTCCACCTGCCAGCTGAGCCTTCAGGCTTTGAATACACCATGAACAGGAAACGAACAACTATTTTTCCAGCATAGCTTCCTCCCTTCATTCCCAGCTCCCTGCCTGCTGCGCTCTTGGCGCAACCGAGATGCCGCTGCCACGTCTTTGTCTGTGCCAGGCTTGAGAGCCCGGAGAGCAGAGATTTTCTCAGCGCAGCAAAACACACGAAAGGCGGGCTGCAGAGGGGCTCCGGGATTTAATGCAATAGCCACAACTATTTCCATTGGGAGTTAAAGGCAAAGAGACAGCTCCGGCCAGCTGCCTGTGACAGAACTACAGGACGGGGAAGATGGCACGGAGGGAACGCCGAGCTTAGTGCCTGTCTGCGGAAGGGCACAGGGAAACACGGAAAGAGTCCGACTGTACTTAAAGTTAACCGATTTCTGAATGATTTGAGGGGCTCCCGAAGGCCCGGGCCCCGCGGCTCCCCGGGACAGCCCGCACGCCGGCTCGCCCGCACCGGGGGGAAGCGGAGGGCACCGCAGACCCCGGGAGCCGCCCGCCCCGCTCCGCCCGCCCAGGCCCGGGCACTGCTTACCCCGCCGGCCCGGGGGCGGCTAGGGCCCTTCCTCTCGGCGCTCTCGGGGCTTGCCTTCTCCACGCCGCCCGCCCTGGTCTTGGGCATGTTCTTCCCTAGGAGCAACGGGGGAAGATCGGCGCCTGAGCCATGTCCGGCGCTGCCGCCCGCGGTCATCGCCCGGCCGCCGCGGCCTGCGCCATGTTTAAAGGGCTGGATGCGGCAGGGCGAGCCGCGGCGGCCCAGCCCCTTCCCGGCGAGCTGCGCACATCGCGCGGGGGAGGAGTCCCGCCGGCCCCGGCTCCCCGCACCTCCCAGGAGGAGCTTCCGCGCCGCGGAGATGCCCCGCGCCGCGCGGGCCCAGCCCCGCCGGCCCCGCCGCACCCCGGCCCCGCTCCGCTCGTTCCCGCTCCGCACCGCGCACCTCCGGCCATGGCGGCGGCGGCGGCGGCCCCGCGCCTCGGAGCCCCCGCGCCGGGCGGCCCCGACTGTCCCCGCGGAGTCCCCGGCGCCGCCAACCGCTCCGCAGGGAGACGCCGCGTTACCCTTGGCAACCCCATTGGTTTAGCCTCCTGCCAATCATGGCGCTCAGGCCTCTGATTGGCACGAGCCGCCATAACCCGCCCTCCCCCTGTCACACCGCGGTGACCGCGGCTCCCGGGAACAGGGTTTAAATGTGCGTTCGCTGGGCGCTGATTGGTCCGTGCCGAGGGCGAGCAGCGCTCTGATTGGCGGCCCGGCAGGGAACGCCCCTCCCCCGGCCGGGCCGCGCCACGTGAGTGGGAGCGCGCGGCGGCGGCAGCGGGACCCTCCGGGCCGGGCGAGCCGCGGAGCGCCGGCGGTACCCGGGCCTGCCCGCTCGGCCGGTGCACCGGCACCTCCCAACGCCGCCTCCCTCCTGCACCTCTCCGCAGGGCACACGGCCCACGGCACCTCACAGCGGGGATGCGGGGGACCCCTAATCCTGGCGGGATTGTAAAACTCTGCTCTGTGAAATTATTAGGCTGCTTACGCGATGTTTAGCTTAGATCTCCCTGGTTGAAGTTTAAGTCTATTAGTTCCATCTTCCAAGCTTGCCTGGAGAGCACGTAATACTCCAGCATTGCTCTAAAGCATCAAAGACCTTATGTAAATCCCCATTCCATAACGAGGGCAGCTAAAATGTTACAAAGCCAAATGACAGAGCCATCATTATCACCAGGAGAGCTGGAACTGCCTTCAGCATCGATTCCCTGGTCAGAAGCTGCCAAGAGGTTTAGTACATAGGCTTTGAAATCATGAAAGTACAATGGCAAAGAGTTACACAGCAATGACCCAAAGCACACATGGATCAGGGATCTGGATGGATGCCAAGTGGATGCCATGGTGGAAGTCAGGAAATTGCCACACAGGGCTTTGCTGTTCCACGATAAGCAGAACACTTACATTGAGCAACAGGGCCTGACTCCTGTTTCCTATCTGTGCCACCCACCCTGCAGCAAGGCCCACCTGAGTGTGCTCAGGACCTGGGGGGTGGCACTTGCTCTGGCCCAAGCCCTATCGCCACAGGGGTGGCTTCTCACCCAGGCTTATCTGCAGCCACAGGCTGCTGCTTGTCTCTGGGGCATTCCCACAGTGACATAAACAGCCAGTCAGTGATACAGCTGAAAGCCATCCTTTCCCTTAACAGGAGAAAACTCTTCTCATCTTAAGCAAGAACTCAGGCCTCGTCCCTTCCAAGCTGTCCCGCAGCAGCTGGGGGCTCACAGGGCAGGAATTCAGAAGGCAGCACAGCATTCCAGGCCACCCCCTCCCCTTCCTGTGACAGTTCTGCACTCAGGCACTTTGGGAGAAGGCAGAACAAACCCAGCTCTGACATTTGTTACACCTGGGTCTGCGATCACCAGGCACATGAATTTTACACAGAGGCAACCAAAACACACTGGGTATTTCCCTATAAACTCAAAGCTGCAGCCAGCTGACATTCTCTGGGCATCATGTCCATGAACATCCATGTCCATGGTGCTCTACCATCAAGGCAGGTACTCTAAGCTCTCTGCAAAAGCACCAGAGCAGACACTGCTCTGATTTTTCCACCCCAGTTTGCACTGGACTTATTGCACAGCTGGGATGAAACTGGAAAAAAAAAAGATCTTCATGAATTACTAAGATGATTTCCTTCTTCCAGTAATAGGGAGCACTCTTCCTAATGTCTTGGGAAAGCTCTGGAAACGCCTGAGTGGTTTTGCTCAGCTGTTGGGGGTTGTATATTTTAAATAATTATTTTATATATGTATATTGAGCAAAGGAACTGAGTTGCTATCGAAGCCGTGCGGGCCACCAGTAGAGGGCAAAGGCAGCCAAGGAATTCTCCTCCCCAGAGCAACAAAGAAAACAACGTCATCTCAAACTGGCCGCTGCTCCCGGCGCGGTGGGATCACACTGTGAATTAGCAAAACACGTTGGCTTCACCCCTCAGCTGGCTGCGACCGCGAGCCAGCCATGAGGAGAAGTTAAAATCCTAAAGGCTCCGGCCCAAAGGAGCGTGGCTGGAGCCGCCCGAGCCTCGGGACACGCAGCAGCAGCAGCAGCAGCAGCAGCACATGGAGAGAGCGCTGCCGAGTCCCGGAATCCGGAGGCAGCGGGGCGGCTCCCGCTAGGAGCAGCGCTAAAACCCAGTGACCTAAATATTCTCTCCCGTAGTGCCGCATGAGCGGCTCCCGGGAGCACCACGTTTTACTGCGGAAATGTGAAATTGTTTTGTGGGGGAAGGGAAGGAAGAGCGAGCGAGGCGTTGATTTGCTCAGAAAGGGAAGAAAATCTTCAAGGTAAATCTGTTCGGTCTAGATGAACACTTCATCCAGTTAAAAAAAAAAATCTTATATTTGAATTCACAGTTTCATCTTCTGTCCAATATACCAAGGAGATGCTTGTTAAATGTTCCCACCTGAGAGCAAGTTCTCACACAGCAGCTGTCATATTTGCAATTTGCAAAATAAATGACAGCATTTACACAAATTTCTCGTTCACAAGATGAAATCCCTACAATTTGTGCTTCAGCCACTAGAAATCAAGTAAAAACAATCCCTGAGGGTAACTGCTGAATATTACATTAAGCAACATCATTTTATAAAGTCACAGAGTAAAATGCCAGTAGGTGCTAACTGCAATTCATAAACTATTAAATATAATTATATTCGGAATTGTATCTACCAATGATTAAAAAAAAAAATCTCTGACTAGAAAGTGCAATGAGATCTGTGAATTACATGCCAAAATTCTATGGAAACAGAGTCCTGCAGACAGATGTGCCTGTGCTAATTCCACGCCAATGGAAACCAGCATTTCCACCAGCGAGATTACTCACCTATTGCAGTCGAGGATGATCACAAACGCTGACAGGTAACTCCCTTTTCAACTCAAGACATCAAAACCCTCCCTTTCTTGTCACGATTGTACAGAGCTGCTGAGATTTAAAGTTTGATTCAGCATGTGTAAGCTGTACTTCATCATGCCTTCATCTGAAGTGTGCAGAGGGCAATAACCAAGACAAAAGCTGCCATTTAGATTGTTCTTCTGGTCTCTGGCCTCACTTCTGTCATCCTTCTCTCCATCTGAAGCATCACTGATTAATCTGAATTACTTAAGTCAGTTTAATCAACGTTGCTTTGTCTTTAAATAGTTTAGCCTTAATCTGTCTAATCCTTTATTGGTTATATTAATCCCTGTTAAATTTGTCTAATGATAAAATAAGCAAACTTGCACAAGATTGAATGAGTAATACTGAACATTTGAAGGTATTTCATGATTGCTTACTCTTCATCTATGTCTGGTTCAATTCTGTGGGAAAGTTCTTACAAATTTTCGTGTTTTTACACAACTGGGAAAGCATTTTATTGGAAGATTGTCTCTTAACAAGTCTTCTCAGTCTAGGGGCCTCCAGCTCTAAAAAAAAACGTCTCCAAATGTGAAACTAGCATGAGGGGTCTCCAGGTTTTAACTCACTCTTTGCAGCAGCAAGTTTCACATTAGCAGCTTGTACAAAACTCGCAAGGGAAAACTCATCTGCCAGCACCCCAGGGAGGGCAGCAGGGATGTCCCCCCTGCATTCTCCTGGGGGGTTTCCGTACAGGAGCTCTGCAGAGCCGCGGTGCCGTGAAGGGCGGAGGTGGCGGAGTCCTCAGGGCGCGGTGGCACCTGCCGCACCGGGGAGCCGCCAACCGCGGAGGGACGGGACGGGACTAGGGGGCCGCCTGGAGTGAGACGCATTCAGCAGCGGGAGCACGGGCAGGGATGAGCTCAGATGCCAGCGTTTCCCATCACGCCGAAGCCCCCAGGGTCCGGCTCGGTCCCGCCGCTCCGGGGCCGCTCCCGCCAACGCCACCTCAGGCGGGGGCGCGCGCACAACGCCTCCCCCGCCCTCCCTGCCCTGTGATGCAGCGAGAAACGCGAGATCTCGCGAGAGCTCCGCCGCGCTGCCGAGTTCTCGCCGGCAGCCGCCATCTTGCGGGAGCCCAGGTCACGTGACTGCTCGCAGCCGTTCGCCTCCGCCTTCCCCTCCCCCCACCCTACCGGGAACCGGGCCCGGATCGCCAAGGCTCGACTGCGGCCGGCGCAATGGGGCGGGGCCCGCCCGCGGGGACGTCGCTTATTGGAAGGACGGTGGATACGCCGGGGATTTTTTTTTGGGGGGGGGAGGGAACGAGGAACTTTCTGCCTTCTCGTGGCTGAGAGCAGGGAAAAACCGAGGCGCGGCATGTCACGTGACGGGGGGGGCGAGCGGGGAGCGCGCGCCGGGGCCCGGTGGCGGCGGTGGGGGGGGGGAGGGGGTGGGCGCGAGACGGCGGCGGCGGCCACGTGACCGGGGAGCCCGCGGGCGGGGGGCGGGTCACGTGGTGCCGAGCGCGCGCCAGCGGCGGGCGGTGGCTGGCGAGGGTCACGTGGGCGGGGAGCGCGCGCGGCGCGGCGGGGGGAGGGAGGCGCGGCCCGGGTCACGTGGTGCGGGCGGCCCCCGGCCCCCCCTCCCCTGTGAGGGGAGGGAGGGCAAAGATGGCGGCTGTGAGTTAGAAAGCGGCGGGCGGCGGGGCCGGCGGCGGAGACTTCCAGGAGCCCGCGGGAGGATCGAGTGCGACAGAGAGTAAGTCCCGCGCTGCTCTTTTGCTTGGCGTCACGTCTGTTTGGCCGCCTCTGACCGCTCCCCGCGTTGCGGGGCCGCCCCGGGGGTTTCTTCCCCTCAGCTCCTCACTGGGGCCCGCGGCGGCGGCGCGGGGGTGTCCGGGGAGGACCCGTTGTGCTGGGAGCGGCTCCGCGTCTCCCTCGGCCCCTCAGCCCGGGAAGGCTGCGCGGCCGCCCCCGCAGGGGTCCCGGTGGGCCGGGGGCGGTGCGGCGGGCGGGGTAGGCGCCGCCGCCGCCCCGGCGGAGCCCCGGTTGTCCCGCGAACTTCGTGCCCGGGGGCGTGCGGGGGCGGGCGGCGGGGCCCCCCGGCTCTGGGGGAGCGCTTCTCTAACGGGGGCGGGCGCGGCGCTGCGTTCGGCCGCCCCCCCCCCCCCCCCCCCCCGCCGCATCCCTGCGCGGGCAGAGCCCCCCGGGCCGGCCCGCGCCTTTGTGCGCTCTTTCCGCGGCCGCTGATTGTTGAGGTTTGAAATGGAGAAACGAGGCGGGGGGGATGGGGGTGTTTGATTTATGGTGCCGGAGCGGCTCCGAAAGCCGCCGTGAGACGGAGCCCTCCCGCCCTTCCCCGGGATCGCGGTGCTGTTGGAGGGATCTTTAAAGAGGTGAAGGTCTGGAAACAAAAAGTCGCGCATGGGACGGGATTACGCAGCCGATTCTGGCCCAACCCGGAAGTTTATGTCGGGAACACGTGTTGGTGGGAAGGTGGCGGGGCAGCAGCCGCCGACCCCCCGGCTCTCCCGTCGCCTCCCCCGGGGGCTTCCCCGCCCTGCCGAGCCCTCTGGGGCCCCGCTGCTCCCGGGGAGCTGAACCGCGGCGACAGACACGGCCTCAAAGTCCAGGGACTCTTAACGAGCGCACCTCAAACAGAGGTTGCTAGGGTGAGTAATAGTTTAACGTAGAAATGCTCCTACAGTCTGATGGGGAAGAGGCCTTTGGGGTTTTTCTCCTGGGTTTTTTTTGGGTTGTTTCTCTATTATTTTTAGCTGACCAGGTTCCACGCTGCATTTGAGGGTATAAATCAGAACTCTTGTACTTTCTTTCAGGTACTCTTAGGCTGGTTCTATGTGTTTGATACCTGTTAAAGATGAGGCAGATTTTGTAAATGCTTAAAAATAAAACCCTTGAATTGATCTGTTAGCTAACTCCAGAGTAAAAAAAAATCTAGTGTGATCAAACGGCACAGTGTGAAGTTAGGAATTAACTCGGTGGTAGACTATTTGGCTTTAGACTACCAAGCTTCTGTTTGGATTAAAATTATTTAAAAACGTACATTAGTGTTTTGTAAGCTGCCCTCCCCCCAAAATGAAACTCTGTAGTTAATGTTGTAAAGCAAGAATTGAAATTGTGTAACAGCGTGACATTTGAATTGGTATTCTGTATCTCCCTCACAGCCATGAGATGTTATATTTGTATGCAATCTTAATATTTAGAAATAAAATGTGGGCAGTTTGTCTTTTTGTCCAGATTACTCTGGTTTCAAAACTGGCTGAGAGCTACTCTAAAAGCTGTTGAAGCAGGTCATGATGTAGGTAATGGTGCTTTGAGACACACCTGGAACTGCCTCCCAGGCTAAAACTAAGGCTCCTGGTGCTCACATGCTGCTCTTTATCTTTGAGATTTTACTTGTTAAAAACTTTCACCGCTGGCCAAATTACCAGCTCCAGCCTTTTAGTCTGAAAGCAGATTTCATGCCAAATTATTGCATTGTTAAGTCTTTTAAATCTTCAGAACTTCTGAATTTCACATTTGCAGACTGTAACATGGCAGTTGTAAATTTTGTAGAACAGGCACTAAAAAGCATTGAGGCAGAGTTGAAGCCCACAGTGCCCTGGAGTGTCCCTCCTGTCCTTGAAAGCTTTGAGGTTTGAGTGGTAACCAGCCCTTGAAAAGTGGGAACGATTTTTCCAGGATTGGAGTTAACTTCTGGTTTTTGTGAGAGCACCTTTGTACGTGTGAATGCAAAATTAACTGCTCGTCTTGAGGTTAAGGCATGGAAGGATGAGTGAGTTCATTAATTAGGGTTTTGCTCTTTGATTGGATGGTGACTTGCAGAGGACCAGAAGGGGTTGGCTTGGTTGAATTCTTGGTTTTTACTGTTACCAGGTTGCCTTCTGGAGACAAAAGCTGAGAAATGAGCAGAGCCCACGTGGCTATCCAGAGAATCCTGTTGGGTGGGATGGGGCTCTTACACCTCTGCTCTCAGAGCCTGCAACGGGAGATGTGAAATTTTCGGGTCAATAACAACTCACGGTTTAGACAGGCACAGAATTTGCAGGGCAAAGCTGTCTTGTCTCTACAACTCCAATATTTGTGTGATGTTCTAAACGGCTTCCAGTACAGCTCAGGTGACAGGTATTCCCCAAAAGGGCAGTGGGAAAACCTTTCCAGTGACAGAGCAGAAGTTGGGAATGCTCTTTGTGTCCCAGGCAGGCATTGACGCCCAGCTGTGAGAAGGGCTTGGGAGCAGCAGTGCCTGCTTGATTGGGATGTTTGCTTTGGAGTAACTTGTGATACTGTAATTGATTATGGGTTTGAAATAAGCACTTCAGCATGCAGTGTTACAGTGTGTAACTCACAGACCTGAAAATCAAAAGGCTTTTCATTGTTTGGGATTCTACCATTATGTTTCTCAGGGGAAACAGAGCAGGTTGCTTGACATGTGTTTTAGAATCTTTTTTTTTTTCTTTTTTTGTTTTGTTTCTTTGTACCAAAGCTAAAATGGAAGGAGAGAGAGAGCCAGGTTGGCATGGATACATGACATGATATTAAACATGGCATTCTGGTTTTGTATCTTTAAATCAGGAATTATTTACATAATGTGCAGTGATCACAAAACTGCCTCTTTATCAAAGTTCTAAGCTATGTTCTTCACCAGGAGAGCACCTTACAGAAATGTTTGGTGTATTTTGGTAGCCCTTCTTGAAATAGCACCAGTTTGTTTTTTCTTTATACAAAGAAAGTAATTAAGATATTACTACTGTTGAAATTTTATAAATACATTTTTTTAGTTTCATTTAATAGGCTGATTCTTGCTCAGTGACATTGGACTAGCTCACTAAACATAGACAATCTTATCTGCAAGATTCTACATGCTCAAAACAGTTCTTTGAGTGATGAAATCCTCAGGGAACAGCTTGTAATATTCACAACTTTTTAATAAGTATTTTCTTTCGGAGATTTTGAAGATGTGGCAAACAGGTCCTTATATAGTATTGCCAAGGCTGAGCTGCAGAGCTTGATAAAGTCACTTTCACTTGTGTTAGCTGAGGAGCCTCCTACCTTGCAAGATTATGGAGCTGGTTCAGCCTGATAATGTTTTAAGCTTAAGCAGCATGTGCTACAGAAAATAAAATGTTATCACAATGCAGCTTCTCCTGTATATTTCTTTTCTTCCTCCTTTAATTTCCTTGCTAAATTAAAATGAGGAGGGTGGGCAGCATTGGTGCTTGGAAGTTGCACAAAGGCTAAAATTGGTGCTAAGTATTCAGTGACTTCTAATGTAAAAAATCTAGAAGTTCAGAATTCCTTTTGTTCCAAACAATGCAGCTTTGTTCCTACTGTACAGAAACAAAATAAGTGAAACTAGTCAAACTTTCATTGTCCAGACTGACAGACAAACAATTGCTGTTGTTTTACTGAGCTTCTTGCTGGGTTGTGAGCAACCATGAATTTTTAAGACTTTTAAAATTTGGGGTGTCAGGAGAGGGGTGCAGCTGGGGGGTTTCTTAAATGAAAACAGCCTCACTAGAAAGGGATGACTCTAAACTGGAGATATTTACTCTGAAATTGGAGGAATTGCTTTGCTAATTTCTGTCACCCATCATTTACTGAAAACTTTGAAACAAGCAACTAAAACATTACTGCTATGAGTTGGTTTTTTCTGAACTCTGAAACTTGTAAGGTCTCAGCCATCATGTTTTTAAAGGGTAAACATGTTGGGGTCAGTGGCATCGTGGAAATGTTAAACTGGACTTGAAACAGATGGAATGGGTTGTGACACCCTCGTAGGGTGGCTGGGGAAGAAGTGTTTTTGTGGTGTTGGTGTGGGTTTTTCTTCTTGCTTTGGTTTTGCTTTGAGTCTCAACTTCATAGAAAGGCCTTTCATTCCTATATTCTGAGAGCAGACTAAGAGTTCTCGAGTCTTTTCATTTTTTCTTCCTTCTCCTAAGTGAAAAGCCCCAAGCTTCTGCTGCTTCTGCCTTTTTGGGCCTCTATTTAGTCCAGATCCCTTAACTCTCAACCAAGTTTTAGTCCTGTCTTCATTGAGCAGTGGGGTGATCACAACTCCATACAGACCAAGCAATTTCTTAACTGATGGTTTTGCCACTGTACATTCAGACATTTTAGGTTATTTGTCCTTTGAACCAAGTTGTTACCCTGTGTGGAAGGGTGCTCATGCCTCTTTCCCATATGGACACTGTGAAGTTATTTTGAAGTGTTTTGGAGCTGTTTTGATGGGGTGACCTGTGTGAATTCCCCTTCTGTAGAGAAATTCATCTTCAGTAGCTGCTCTCAAGTTCTGAACACCAAAAGTACTGAAAAGCAAAAATTTCATCTTCAGACTTAAACCTTCCTCCCCTCACCTGTTTCTGGTTAGTAAACAAAGCTGCAGGCTTCTAAACTTGGCTGTGATGGTCACTGGGAAGATTTTAGTCTGATGAAGTTAAGGATTTATCCTACCTAATTAATGTGTGTGTGTATAGATATATATATAGTGCCCTTTTTTTGAGAAGCACAATCTTTCTGGAATGACAGGTGAAACTAAAAGGCAGATCTTAGCACTTTTGTTGACCCATTCAGGATTCTGGGAGACAGGCTAGTGGCTGGTGACATCCTTTAATGGTGCTGCCATAGCAATTAAGTGTGCTAGATGACTTAAAACTCCTTAATTTTTTCTCTACCTCATAGCAACAAACAAGGCCATTCTGCAAATTTATTTACTCACCTCAAGTGCCTTTAAGAAAGAGGAGTCTGGTTCTGACAAGCCAAAGGTGTTTGGTGGGGCTGTGTGTAGCCAGTAGCAGTCCCACCAATTGTTTGTTGCTTTGATATTGTTGGAGCATCTTTAAGTCTTTGCTACATTCAAATGCATCTTCCCCTTGTCCCAGGATCTTGCCCTTGTGGTGCCACCATCTCGTGAATTGTGAGTATGAATCCACAACCAAAAGGTTTCTCCCTGCTCTTGCACAGACTAAAAGTGGGAAGAGTAAGAACTGAGTGCCTGAGGCTTAGCTTATTACAAGAATTACCTGTTCTGCTAAAAGTGCTGAGGAAGATGTGTGCCCAGCCAGCTGGATGTGGCTCAGCTGTGCATGTAGAAGGGAATGCTGTTTGTAGTCTTGTGAATGAACATCTAAAATGCCAACAAATAATTTTGTCCTCTTACCTATTTAGAGTAGGTGTTTGGCTACAATGGCTTCCAGTGTTTTATTCCCAGTGGGTGTTAAGGGGTGTGGAGGGTGAGTGAAATTAAGATCTGCTTGAGGTGTATTTTAGACTGTATAAGCAACAGCTCAAGTTCTGTGAAATAATTTAATTTTTTTCTTAATACTGAGGCAGATGGGTTTCCTTCTTAAGCAAGTGAAATGTGTTATCTCCTCTCTTCGTCTTTAAATATGGAGTATTTGGCTTTTTAATAAGTTTTTATGCTGTCTAGAATAGCTTTTTGAAATTAGCTTTGCTTGTCCTACACATAAAGGAGTCTGTGACCTGATGTTAGTGTCCTATTTAATAAGCAGTTACATACCATAATAGTGGCACATTTGTTCTCTCCACTAAGCAAAACAAAATTTCTCCAGTGAATGAATGTAACCTAATGTAAGGGCAAGCAAGAAATTAAAGCTTTCCTTATAAGCTCTTTATCACTAACTTGTTACAAGATAAAGTAAATGAGTTTTAATTGTGCTTCCCTCGTGCAGTTGCTTCACTGACAAAGATGGATCATTAGCATAACATGGGCTCACCATTTCTGCTCTTGGTATTTCTTGTAATGCTTGAAAATGTAGTGCCTCAAAGACTAGAAGAGGTCTCAAGTTTATGGGTGTGGTAGCATTTTCTGTAGTAAACTATTTAATTCTCCCTGCTTTTGAATGTGGTGAGTATGTTGAAAAGCCTACAAGTAAACGAAAGAACCAGAGCACATCTAGAAAGTGACTGTGTGTACAAGAGACTGCACTGTGAATGCCATTAAATGCAAGAATTGGAGTTGTGTGTGGGTAAAAAATAAATCAGTTCAATGTACTTGTACTTACAGTTTCATTTCTTTTTTTTTTTTCAGAGATGGTGGAGCCAGGACAAGATCTGTTGCTTGCTGCTTTGAGTGAGAGTGGAATCAGTCCAAATGATCTCTTTGATATTGACTCTCCAGACGTGGTTCTTGCAAATCCAGCACCAACTCCAGCTGTTCAGCAGGTTAAAACAAGAACATAGGGATTTGTTAGAGCTTGGGTTTGCTGTGATGAAGGGGTTAAGGGATGCTGTGCATGGCAAGTGGTTGAAGCATGTGGAGTTTTCTTAAGTTTCTTGCTTCATAGTACTGAGATGGGAAAATGGCTTGTGAATTAATTTGAAACTTCCATACAAAAAAGCAATGTCAAACACTTGAGGTCAGTACAGACAGAAATGTGCTTAATTCTGGACATGACATGGGGACATAATGCCAGGTATCCATGGAGAGCTCTCATGTCATTGGGGTCTAGCTGCTCTGCGATAAAATGCATGAGAAGTATCATGAAATACCGTGTTAAGCTCCACGATGGCCTTCACTCTGCCAGAGTGTAGCCACTTGAGGCACAGCCTGGGGACAAAAGCCTGAAGGTTTCATTCCTGCTGCCTTCCCTCTGCAGTCGGTGCCGCTCAGCGCGTTGGAGCTGGGGCTGGACGCTGAGGCTGCAGCTGCTGTGAAACAAGAACCAGAGACTGTCTCCACTCCAGCCTTGTTAAATGTTCGGGTAAGAGCTGAGCTGCTGCTCCAGCCTTTGGGTGGGGAGGGGGCTCAGCTTGGGCTGGGTGCCCACAAAGCTGCTTTTTCACTCCTCCACCTCAGCTGCACAAAGGCTGCAACACCATGGTGAAAGGCTCATGGGTTGAGATAAGGACAGGGAGATCAGCAATTTGTCATGGGCAAACCAGACTCAACTCGAGGAAATTAATTCATTGCCAGTTAACAATGGAGGAGGAAAATGAGGAGAACAAATCTAAAAATACCTTCTCCCCACTCTTTCCTTTGTCCTGGGCTCAACTTCACTCCTGGAATCCATGGTCCTCCAAGGGCTGCAGGGGAGCCCCTGCTCCAGTACCTGGGGTGCCTCCTCCCCTTCCTTCACAGACCTTGGTGTCTGCAGGGTTTTCTCACATATTCTTGCTCCTCCATCCCAGCTGCTGATGGTGTAAGTTTTTGCCTGTTGTTAAACAAATGCCTTCTCACAGGCACTGCCAGTGACACTGAGTGGCCATGCCTCGGCCAGCAGGGGGTTGGACTGGCTTTATCAGATATGGGGGAAACTGTAGTGGTCATATCTTGACCTGGGTGATAAAGTTTTCTTTACCTTAAAATCTAAAAAAAACCTTCTGAAATATGTACAATGTATTGAGAGATACTATTTGCTCAGACTGTTGCAGCACAAGATATTACTCTGGCAGCTTCAGCATCTTATTTGAAGACAGACAAGTGTCTTCTAAAAACTGCTGTGTCCTGTGTGCTAACTGAAGTCTAATAAAAGTTGCTCTTTCTTTTTAACCGTTTTCTGAAAATTTCCCTGCTTCTGTGTTGCCAGCAACCACCATCCACCACAACCTTTGTGCTGAATCAAATAAATCAGCTTCCAACTCTGGGGACGACCATAGTGGTGACAAAAACGACGCCTGTCACGACCTCGCGGCAGACGATCACCGTGGCCAAGATCATCCAGACCAGCACAACCACCCGGCCCTCGGTGGCAGCACCAGCAGTTCGCAATGCCTTGACCACTGCACCTTCCAAGGACCAGATTCAGCTGAAAGATCTGCTCAAGAACAATAGTCTTAATGAACTCATGAAATTGAAGCCACCTCCTAATATTGCCCAACCAGTAGCAACAGCAGCAAGTGAGTTTGCTTCCTTTGTGATTACAGTATTTATTTAAATAGTGAGATAAGAAAGATCTTTGCATGTCGTGGATTTTCATTGATTAGTACAATATCCTGGTAAAATGAAGTGGTTCAGGAAACCTGATAAATTTCATTCTAACTGTAGTAGTGTTAGAATTCAGGGCAAAGAAGTATGAAATAACAGAGTTAAAAAATTAAACTCTTGTTTTGTGGCATGGGACAAGGAAAATGACAGATTGCAGCTGGAAAATTGGTAAAAGTATTTTGTGACCATTACTGAAGTCTGTTAGCTATGTTACTGGAGTCTCCACCAGTTCCTGTTCTAGCATGTGCTTGGAACTACAACAAACTAGTACTATTTTCTATTTAGCATCTTCCAGACTAGATTTGTAGCACATAAGGTGTTTGTGTGAATTGTCTCCTGCAAAAGGAAAATCTGTCCCTTGGTTTCATTGGAGGCATCAAATCTATTGTTTAAGAAATTAAGTCCTAAAAACTTGCTGTTTATTTTCATGTTACTTCTAAAATGCTGCAGTAAGTTAAATGCCACAAGTCCTTTGTTATCACACTCCAAATCCTCATTTTGTGATTTCTTCTATAATATTTCCTTGTATGTTATTTCTAACATGTGGTCAACTTGTTTAAGGAAAAAGCTGCATGTGTGTGTCACTAACTCTTAAGTTGTTCTGATTTTAGCATATTAAGATCAGACTAGTTCACTTAGAAAATACCTTCAGTGCTGCTTTCTTTTCTGAAAGATGCACAGGCATTTTGTGGATTTCTGTTATTTTCATTGTCTCTGAAACAAGCTTTGCTGATTTTATAGGTGTGGTTGGCATAACCTATTTTTCTGTGTACAGAGAGAGTGCAATGCAGGAGCTGCTGTTAGAACAAAAAGCAGAATGTCCCTTCTTTGTCATTGCTTTCTCTTAGGGAGTGGTTGCCAAAACCCAAGTTGGGACATGAACTGAAGCTGGGGCAGGGAGTCAAGGAAGTGAGGAAGAGGAGGGGAGAAAGCAGAAGGGGATAAGTCAGTGTTATTAAACCAAGTGAAAACTCAGAGAAGCACAGAATAGGTGACACCAGCAGACAGTAACTGTTAGAGTGGGACAGCTGCAGAAAACAGTGCAATCTGTGTAAAGTGAAAAGGAAACCTGCAACTTCTAGAACTGCATTCCTAATCTTATTTGTGTTCCTGTGTCTCTGCATCTTTCCTTGTTTTAATTTAAAAAAATGGCAAATACTTGTAGAAAAGAGAAACTCTTGAAAGGAAAATGGTCTTTTCATATAATTCAGGCAGCAGAAGTTCTAGATGGGAAAATATTAAGAAGTTAAATTATGCAATGCCTTTGAGGAAAACATTTATTTGTGCAAGTGCCCTAATTGTTTTTAGGGGCAATTATGCTCAGTTTATTACATGCATTGATATGATGGAAACCTGACAGCTGCTTTCAATATTTTGCATCCATCCTTATGTAAATTATTTTAGTTGTGTACTGAGCCTTATTCCTAGTTCCTTGCAAATGTGACTGAAGACAGGAAGGTTAATAAATGGTCTTCTTAAAGGATCCTGTTACAAATTTGTTCTTAAAGCATCATTGTGCTCCTGGATACTTTAAACTTCTCTTTCAGCTCATTAATAGAGCAGCATGTTAATCTGAGTTGATGTTTGGAGGGAATTCTGTAAACCACAGCTTTTCTTTTGCAGCTGACCTAAGCAATGGTGCAGTGAAGAAGGAGGCTTCCACAAAAGAGGTAGCAAGAATATGGATAAATGACATTAAAATGAGAAGTTTTTCACCAACTGTGGTAAGTGGCACAAATGATTCATTTGCCAAACCAATGTGTTGCTGGCCATAAACAGTTGTGGCAGTTCCAGGAGTTACTCATGCTTGTCTTGTGTGTGGTGGAACTGTCAAGTGCATCTGTTTGTTCAAAAGGTCAGTTGCTCCACAAGGTGAAACTTGGTTAGATGAGTGAAGTTAACAGCTGTGCTGAGCTTAGATAGTAAATGACAATTTCAAGAAATTACTGTCCTTAGCAGAAGCTGGTGTGGGCCAAGAAGGGTGTGGCTCTGATTAAAGGTGATAAGCACAGCATTTCCTCTGGGTTAAAACATTTTCTTTTCAAATCACTTGCAGTGAGGAAACTGAAAGACTTCCCCCTAGCATGGCTGTGCTTCTGGGCAGTTAAATTGAAGATGTAAATTGAATATCATTCAATTTTCTAAATGTAATAAAATTACATTCTGATGCTGTAAACATTTGAGTTTTGGCATCTTCACTGATATCTGGGAAGGCTGATGTTTGGGAGGAACTGTGCTCCTCAGTGACTGCCATACAGAAGGGGTTTTTCAGATCACTTCTTTTGTATTAAACATCAGCAGTTGTGGAAGATGTTTGATTTTTCATCTGTTGAGTGCTTTACAAATATTTATATTGGGCAGGGTCACAGTGAATGGGTAACTGTCAGGTGTCAGAGAATACTGGACAGAACTGACTATTTAACTATAAAGTTGTGAAATGGTGTCATGAATGTGGAACTGCAGGAGACCCCGGGGGAGTACTTGAACATTGGGGCTGTCATGTTTTCAAGGCAATTTCCTTTAAGTCATAGTCTGGTTTTAATATGCAGTAAGAAGAATTTCTTTTTAATTCTGCTTATGTGAGTTTGGAGTGCTTGATCTCCTTGCAAAGAAGAGGAAGTTCTCTGACTTAGTGTCTTTAGAGGGTTGTTCAGAGTGTAAGAAATCTACATTTGTGTGTAGTTTCCTATCGATTCGCTGGTTTGTTCCCTACGTGTGTTAAAACACTGAAGTGCAAGTTTGTCCTCATTTCCTTTCTCGTGTTAATTTCCAGGAGATGGAATATTAACAATGTACTGTTTGACTAACACAGGTATTTCTCAATTCTAGAAAGTGCCAGCAGTAAAAGAAGAGGAGGAACCTGAGGAAGAAGATGAAGAAGAAATGGGCCATGCAGAGACCTATGCTGAATATATGCCAATAAAATGTATGACCTGATCTTCTGTTCCATCAAAAGGCTCCATGCTTTGAGAGTTCATTTATTTACTCTTGTGTAATCACTAACACAGCAAATAGCTACTGTCTGAAGTTAATAGGACCTGAATGTGTTGTGGGTTTTCCTAGGAAATTTTTCTTCTGTAATGCTTAGATTTGGAAGATGAGTGGACTTTTAAAGAGGAGTTCTTCAGTATCATTGAACAGTATTTGTTTCACAGATATGACTGATGAACTAAATCAGGCCTGGTTTTTTTACCTCTGTTAAGATGCCTTGTGCCTCAGCAGAGGAAATTTTGTAAAGGGATTCAGTGCTCACTATTACACTTAGGAATCTAGTTTGAGTCTTTTGGTGTGAAATCACCCTAAGTACATTCTTCCTGCATTGTTCCTGGCTGACTACTTAGAACTGGCTCCTTTTTGAGTGAATCTTTTACTGCTGTTAATTGCCATCTCCTCTTTTTTCTCTCTTCTTTGTTGTACCCATTGACAACAAGCTGTTATCTTGTTTGCTAAATTCAGTGACCTGCTGTAAAAGCAAGGCTTTTTGCAGGGAGTTTGTAGCTAAATGGTTAATTTTTATTGGTACTGATGAGATCTGTCAGCAATTAAACCATGTCTGTTCTAAATCTTTTCTCCTCTCATTCTGCTTAAAAATGGCACTATATAAATAGTGAGAAGAATGTTGCTTTTGTGATTCTGGCATCCTGAGACTGCTTCTGGCCTTTTTGGGAAAACAAGGTTCAGACTGGTTTTTCTCAAACAAGTCCAGTACACAAATACTTTAATTTTCTGGAAAGTGAATTTTATCTAATCACATAAAAATTGTGGGAAGGTGATGAGAAGAGAAAGTTAAGATTGCAGTTATAAATTCAGATTAATGTGTTCCTTCATATGCAGTGCAGTTCAACACTTGACAGATTGTTGCAATGAGACATAATCATTGTTGAATTCAGCCTTTGTAATCACAATTGTAAGTTGTTTGGGTAAATATATTAACTTGTGCTGCAGCAACAGAACTCTGTATTTTGTTTTCATCTCCTGCCTTCCTTCCCCTTCTTTCTCCACCAGTAAAAATTGGTCTACGTCATCCTGACCCAGTAGTGGAAACCAGCTCCTTATCCAGTGTGACTCCTCCTGATGTGTGGTACCAGACATCAATATCAGAGGAAACCATTGACAGTGGCTGGTTGTCAGCTTTGCAGCTGGAAGCAATCACTTATGCAGCCCAGGTATGCCAGACATCAGCACAGCTTAAAAGCTAACAGAGAATTTAAGAAGAAAAACTAAAATCTGACAAGTGCAGCTATGTCAGTTTTACAAGGAGATAAAATAATAAGAGCTTAAAGGTTTGAGTTGCATTAGAAGATGGCAGGTGAGCTTCAGCTCAGATAAATGTGAGGTAATACACCCAGGAAAATTTCCTCTAAACCACTTGCATGATGGTGATCTTTTAACTGTCTTAGAACATGTTAGTAATTTTTATTTCTCTGAAGTAATTTAATGGCTGCAGCAGCAGCAGGCTGAGAAAGCCAGCCCTGTCTGACATCCTTGGGGAGGAATAGAGGACAGCACTGGGTGTTACTTTGCTCTTGGGTTAAACTTCAGTGTGCCCAGCCCAGATGTGTGTGCAGTGCTCTGCGTGCTGGGGAAGGAGGCAGTGGAGTTAGGGGACAACTAAAATGGTCACAGGAGGGAAAAGCTACCTCATGAACAGAGACTGGGACACCTGGGGCTGGAGGGGAGAGGAAGGAATGGGAACGAAATCAGGGTTAAGATCATCCAGAAGTGAGTGATATCCCACAAAACCAGAAGCAAAACAGACCTTGGTGACACTGACAGGAGATTGGTTTACAATGGGTAGATTCAGAGCACTGCATTCCACAGGCTGTGCAGGTCTGGGCCTTGCTGCTACAGAAGGCTGTACAGGAGCCTATCAGTGGGTTAGGAAAAGGCACAAATTATTGGACAGATGCTTAGAGCAGTTCTGGGTGCTGAGGGAGGAAAGGGGAGAATGGATCACACAATGCAGTTAGGGTGCTGTGCTCTCCCTAAATAAAATCCCCTCTTCCTGCTTCCAGGAGTTTGCTTGGACCACTGGTCTCCTCCAATAGGATGTTTCCTATGTTTGCTCTTTTCTGACAATCCCCTGTGATGTGTTCTGGAGAATGGGTACAAGTTTTTTGTTCTTTCTCCTACAGCAACATGAAACATTCCTGCCCAATGGAGACAGAGCTGGATTCTTGATAGGTGATGGTGCTGGTGTAGGAAAAGGAAGGACCATAGCTGGAATAATCTATGAAAATTACTTGTTAGGCAGAAAAAGAGCAGTCTGGTAAGTGTGTCAGGATTTGTTAGAGCAGACACTCCAGTGACTCTATGACCTAAATTCAGGGTCATCTGTCTTCTGACAAATGTTCTAGCAACTGGCTGCCTTTGACCTGCTGTGACTTACAGAATGTGCTTTGTTTTGTATCCTCAGGTTTAGCGTGTCAAATGATCTGAAATACGATGCTGAGAGAGATTTGAGAGATATTGGAGCCAAAAACATATTGGTGCATTCATTAAACAAGGTGTGGAAACTTTTTACTATGTACAGTTGAGGCAAACCTTTAGGTACGCTTGTGTGACAAGTTGTGCATGTTGACTGTTTTAAGAGCAAGAATGTACTAATTTCAATAAATTTGCTGTCTAGGTCTTGTTTGACAGGCCTAAATCTTACAAAGAACCACACAGAGCTTTAAGTTAATCATGTAAATAGGCCTCTTGTAGGATTAAGTCTTAGCATGTGTGCTTTTTTTAAAAAAAACTACACTTCAAGCCACTACTGACACTACTAGTAGAATATTTTTTACAAGTTGAAATATTCTTTACATCCTTAAAGCTTTGTAGCATTTGAATTTTTTACTTTCTATCTCTCAGTGCACATTTTATTTATAATGCTTTTTGTGTGTAATACTTGAATAATGGACCTGCTCAGTGATTTATTAAAGCAGCAGTGGTGTGTGCAGTTATTTTTGGAGACATTGCCTCTGCTCTGGATTAGCTGCTTAAATTGTGAAGTGTGATTACTGGTTGAATTCACTGAACTTTAAAATTTGGTTTAAGTTGGTATTTTAGCTTTGTGAATTCTTACTTTCCAAAACAAGGCTGTAGAAATCCTCATTTGTGGTAGCAGCTGTAAATACACTTGAGGTATTGTCTCTTAAAGGGATACATTGAAACTGAAATCTCAATTGTATTTAAACTAAGGAAACTATGTAGCCAAAGAATGTGGCTGCTAAACTTTTGGAACCTCAGATTTAGTGTTCCTTAAGTCAATGTTTAAGTGAGGCCCTGTATAACCCCTTAACCACATTGCCATCAGCTGTGCCCTAATCATGGTGTGGGGTTATGGGTGGCTCCAAGTGTCCCCACCTTTCAGTTTGAGACCACCAGCATCCCTTCATCATCTGGTAGGTGGGATTGAGGAGGGGTCTCTCTTGATTCATTTCTCTAATTTCTATTTATTGCAGTTCAAGTATGGGAAGATTTCTTCCAAACATAATGGAAGTGTGAAGAAAGGGGTCATCTTTGCTACCTATTCTTCTCTTATTGGGGAGAGTCAGTCTGGTGGTAAATACAAAACCAGATTAAAGCAGCTTCTTCACTGGTGTGGTGAAGATTTCGATGGAGTTGTATCCTTTTTCTGGAATTCATTTGATTATAATGAAATTGCTATTTCAACTTGTATCTTTAAAGATTTTTAGGTATTCTTTATTTGTAATGGCAATCAGTTGTGTGCATGCTCTGACATTACACTTAGTTTTATAAACTTTGTGCCAAACACATTGCCATCAACTTGTTGCCACTCAACTCTGCTACAAGAGTGAAGTTCCTAGTGTTTTCTATATCAAACCTATAAAATTAAACAATTGTCTTTCAGAACTCTAAGTTTACATTGATATTTTTAATAGATTTATTTAAATATATATTTGGAGTATCATCAGCATTTTCAAGAACTCCAGTGTGGCAATTTGTTATCTAAATGTTTTCCCAAGGTTTTTAGTTAAAATGACCAATGTCTGGAGTTTACAATTTCTGCCTGCCCCCTATTGTAAGTAGTAGATTTTCTTGCCTTCTGTTCCAGCTCCTCATTCTGTACATTAGTGAGACAAAGCTTTTCCTTAATTACTATTCAGATTGTATTTGATGAGTGTCATAAAGCAAAGAATCTGTGTCCTGTTGGTTCATCAAAACCAACAAAAACAGGTCTGGCTGTATTGGAACTTCAAAATAAACTTCCAAAAGCCAGGGTTGTTTATGCCAGTGCCACAGGTATGTACTGCTGGGTTTGTATGAAGTGTTTCTGGATGGTTTTGCTGGCACTGGTACAGATTTATCTTTCTCTTTTTAGGTGCATCTGAGCCAAGGAACATGGCATATATGAACCGTCTTGGAATATGGGGTGAAGGAACTCCATTTAGGGAATTCAGTGATTTTATTCAGGCTGTTGAAAGAAGGTAAAGTTTCAAAGACCTACAGCAGAATGCACAGGGTTGTGGCTGACTGTACTCCCAGTTCCTTGTCTTCGCTCTCTAGTCCTCTACAAGCATGTCCTGTCACACTAAGGACTCTGGCTTCTAAATCTAGCAGAAATGTTATTTATCATAAGTGGTGAAAAATAAGTTATTTCCTTTGTTCACAGAAAATTTTGAGAGCTTTAAAAGCTTTCTGGGAAAAGAGGGCTCTCGAAAATGTGGGGGTTAGGAAAGCAAAAGACTTTGCTGCTCCCCATGAAAACACCTTGTATTGTAGTGAGTATGCTCAGTGGAGTTAATGGCTTCCCTCTTTGTAGAAGGCCTCTAATGTTGATGCATTCATCATAGGCAATTTAACAGGAGGTAATCTTGTGCTTGTTGGCATAAGAACCCAGTTCAGGGAAATTCTTTGTGCTCTTACAAGGTACTTGGTGTTTCAGAACATACTAATAATACTGAATGTGAGGGGTCAGGAGAAAAGGCCATTGCTGCATTCTGTGGTGGGTGAACATCTTGCTTTGCCTACTCAAAAAGAATTTTGAACACTACAGAATGCACAATAGGCTTTAGGATACATCTTGTTTACCATCTACATGATGTGTGGTTTTTCTGGACTCTGCCAGTGTAGCCTCTCTTCATTACTGGGTGCATATCCCATAAGCAATAATGAAGTTAGAGCCCCAAGCCTGTGAGTAGCACTTGGCTGTTTTGCAGGTGACTCCTGTGCTCTCAAGGTGTTGCTGTTGAAGAGAACTGAAGTTACTTACTAATTAAATCATTTTCATATCAGCATAAATCTGAATAACTTAAAATGGTTTGTATTATTTCAAATCATTAGCAGTTTATAAAATTAGAATGCAAGAATTTGCTGATATTTGGACCAAGTTTGTTATCCAGTTCAAATTTCTAAGTTACTGTCTCCTAATCCATCCTAGGTCATTTAGGAAAAAAGTAACTGAGTTTTACCTCTTGGGATACACTTAACACTTACAAGGCAGGGATACAGTTTTATGTAAAGACTAAATTTCAAATTATTTTGAAAACATATTCCTTCACATTTATAAGCTGGTTTTTTCTAAAGTACTTGGGGTTGTGTTTTGAGGCGTTTTTTTAAACAAATCCTTGTTCTTGAAAATTCTAACACGGACTTAAATTGTTCCTTTATTTTAGAGGTGTTGGTGCCATGGAAATAGTTGCTATGGATATGAAGCTGAGAGGAATGTACATAGCCAGACAGTTGAGTTTTTCAGGTGTAACTTTCAAAATCGACGAAGTTCTGCTCTCACAGGAATATGTTAAAATGTACAATAAATCTGTGAAACTGGTAAGAACCCTGTTTTCAATTTGCTTTCTCTGTTGATTTCTGGGAGGTTGGAGTTGATTGAAATGTGAATGCTCCTTTTCTTGTTCAGTGGGTCAGTGCTCGAGAGAGGTTTCAGCAAGCGGCCGATCTCATCGATGCCGAGCAGCGCATGAAGAAATCCATGTGGGGTCAGTTCTGGTCAGCTCACCAGAGGTTCTTCAAGTACCTTTGCATAGCCTCCAAGGTGAAGAGAGTGGTGCAGCTGGCTCGGGAAGAAATCAAGAATGGCAAAGTAAGTTGATCAGGACTGATTTTTAAACATTTGTCTTAAATGTAAAGCTATTAGATTAAATTTTTATATATATATATATAAAATACAAATATTTTCAGCCATAGTAGGAGCATGCTTTTGTTCTTCATGGTATCTAATGAGCAGAAATTCAGGCAAATTAAACTTACAGCTCAGTCATAGTGACAGTGTCTGGTATTCATTTGTCCTTCAGTGTGTTGTCATTGGCCTGCAGTCGACAGGAGAAGCCAGAACATTGGAAGCTTTGGAGGAAGGTGGTGGGGAACTGAATGACTTCGTTTCTACAGCAAAGTAAGACTGAATGTTAAAACTGTTGTTTGCAAAAGTAACCTTCATCCAGCTTAGTGTGTGTGTGTGTAGTCATTTGTCCTTCTGTGTGTCAAGTGTGCATCAGTGCACACAAGGTTGGGAGTCCTTTAGTAGTGATGTTCTTTACTGAAGCTGCCTGTACCTAAAGTCTGGCAGCACTGCTCAGGTGAGGCAGTGATTGTCTCCTGGTTCTCCTGGCATTCCAAACTGACATTTTCAGGTGTGAACAGCTTGTACTGTTCTCAAACTAGGAGCATGGGGAGACCTGCCAAGTGTGTGCTGCATTTGTACCAGAGCAACTGTGCACCTCCCCTTGCAAGAGGAAATAATTAAACTGGGAAGTGGGGAAGACCACTGTATGAAAACTGACAGTGAGGGGTGAAGGAAAAGGTGGGGCCTGTTAACCTTAACCAGGATTGAGAAGTCACACTGGGAGGAGTGGTGACTTCTGCCCTTAATGTCGCACTCTGAGAGAAAGAGCTTCAGCAAGTTACAGACCATGACTTCCCTCTTTGATCAGAGGGACCAGAGCCAATCCCAAGGCTGCCTTGCTGAAGATCTTAATTTATCAACTTAATTGAGCAATTAAAAAATGGCAGTAGCAATGCCCCTTGTTACACAAAACAAATTTAACAAGGTGTAACAGTGCTGTAAAAGAGATGTGTCCTGCTTTTAAGAAGGTGACAAATACAGTGGGTGATAATACAGAGAGTGCCCAACACAAGGAGTCATTCTTCAGAGAAGTCAAGCAAGCTGTTCAGTGTTACAGGTTTGCACTTTAAATAAATGCAAATTCCACTGAGCAACCCTTTTTTCTTAAACAGAGGAGTATTCCAGTCTCTTATTGAGAAGCACTTTCCAGCTCCTGACAGGAAGAAGCTGTTCAGCTTGTTGGGAATTGACCTGACTGCTCAAAGTAATAACAATTCACCCCGGGACAGCCCTTGCAAGGAGAACAAAGTAAAGAAACGAAAAGGTAATGCTGGAGTTCCTGCACTAATGCTACAGTGAAAATGGCAGCTTCAGAGCTGCCTAAGAGTCAACTTTGTGTGGGGAAAAAAGGGAATATCTGTACAGTCATCCTTGAAAGAGAATGTATTGCAGATCTCTTAAGGCTAGAGGTTGCCATTAATAGATGCTATATTTCTGATAAGCAATATAATCTGTAAATTTTAGTTATTTTTCCTCAAAATTGGGTTGATCTGCTACGGAACCATATCCCAAAATGCTTTGTCTGTGTCAGGTCACTTCTTGAGGTAGTCACTCAAGTAACTTAATTTATCTTGAGGCTCAATGAAGAGAAGCCTAATACCACCCCCTTCCCAAACTGCTCATCTTAAAAACTTGGGAGAGAGGTCTTGCCTAAAGCCTAGATTCTTTTAAAAAGTTCTGTTTTCAAAAGTTGAATATTTTTCTAGTTTGTATGGTAAAACAGACCTCAAAGTGTGTAGACTACAAGGTTTAAACTAACTTCTCTTTCTTCTGGGATGATGGAATTAGGTGAAGAAATAAGCAGAGAAGCCAAAAAAGCCCGCAAAACAGGTGGCCTTGCAGGGAGCAGCTCTGATGAGAGTGAGAGTGAGTCTGATGCTTCAGACAATGAAGAAAGTGACAATGAGAGCTCCAAATTTTTGAGTTCTGGAGACGATGATGACTTCAACCCGTTCAGAGATGAATCCAGTGAAGATGATGAAGATGGTAAGGCAGTCTGAGTGTTTCATCAAGAAAGTAGCTGTGTTTGCAGAGAGTAAGCAGAAAGTCTTCCCAAACATTCCAGTGAGCCACAGATGCGTGTTTACTAAGCAGGTAGTTTAGTTCCAGTGATGTGGAATAAGTAGAATGTGAAATTAGATTTGTACACTGGATTTCAGACTTGTAAGTCACTTTATGCAATGAGAATGTATTTGTTTCAAAGGGATGGATGGCTGCTTAGTAAACGTTTGAAACTTTTATTTAACTTCAGATCCCTGGTTGATTAGAAAAGAGCATAAAAAAAATAAAGAAAAGAAAAAGAAGAAAAGCATAGACCCAGATTCTATTCAAAGTGCCTTACTAGCCTCTGGTCTGGGATCCAAACGACCCAGCTGCTTCACTTCCACTGTTGGAACCACCACTTCTAGTACCAACACGTCTGGTAAGAGCAGCTTGCTTTGATGTTGATTCATTTCCTAGCAGTTAGGCAATAAAATTCTAAATCTCAAAGAGTCTTTCTTAACTTTCAGCAAACAGTAACACAAACAGCAGCTTTGTAACGAGTCAGGATGCTGTTGAAAGGGCCCAACAAATGAAAAAAGAACTGCTGGATAAACTGGAAAAGCTGGCTGAAGATCTTCCACCTAATACACTGGATGAGCTTATAGATGAACTGGGTGGTCCTGAAAATGTTGCAGAGGTAGGCTGGTGTTCACATGTAAAGAAAAAAAGTGTGTTTTTAAAGAGGTTATCAGTTTTAGACAGTGATCTCAGGAGAGAAAGCAGAGGTTACTCTGCTGATGCCTCTCAATAGAAGAGAAATTTGAATATTGTGTCAGAATACAGGGGGAGCTCTGAGTGGGTGAACACATTATTTCTGAGATTTGATAGCTTCTGCTTGGGTAAGTCACACCAGTTTCTCCTTTGTTTTACTGTGGTCTGTTTCTCTGACTGGCTGGAGTCAGTTTGCTGCTGGTGTGTATTAAACAGACAGGAGCTTAGCTCATCCTCCAAGGCAGTGGAGATCAAGAACCTTTATGTGTTGATGAAAAGCCTGATTAATTAATCTCACAAGGACTTCAGAAAAATGTCTTTAAGCTACCTGTTTTTATCAAGTAGCAGCATCAGTGTGATTTAAAAGACCCTGTTAGAATCAGTGGCAGCCTAAGCTGTCTGTTTAGCTTATTTTCTTAGTGCTGCTGGTAAATCCCTTATGAACAGTGCCATTATACACCATCATTTCTACACAGATTTGCTCTGTCATATTCCACATAGCAGATAATAGTGGTTTGCACTCAGAGTAAATTACTGAGCATTTTAATGTGGGTGCATGGATAAATAATGCAGCTTGGAGCTGTTGGTGCTGGGCTGGGTTTGGCGTTGCCCCCTGAGGTTGTGTTCCCTCCCCTCCCAAGATGACCGGCCGCAAAGGCAGAGTGGTGAGCAACGACGACGGCAGCATCTCCTACGAGTCAAGGTCTGAGCTCGACGTGCCTGTGGAAATCCTCAACATCACAGAGAAGCAGAGGTTCATGGATGGAGATAAGGTAATCTTTGAAAGACTGCATGCAGGCAAATCTGCCAGATGCCATAGGAACTCTGAGCTATTCACCAGTGACTGGCAGGTAGTGTAGGTACCAGTTAAGAAGCACTCTGCTGGTTTGTTTTTCAAATCAGTGAGTTTAAAGGTCAGGCTGTAGTTTGGGTGACCTCTGAGGCCCCATGTGCCAAACTGAAAGCTGGCACCTTCAAGCTGGTTTTGTAAAACAATTACGTGTTTAAAAGGTAGGTTTGTGGTTCATATCTTTGATTCATTGATCTGGGTCACTGTGCACCTCCCCTTCCAAGAGGAAATAATTAAATTGGGAAGTGGGGAAGACCACTGTATGAACACTGACAGTGAGGGGTGAAGGAAAAGGTGGGGGCTGTTAACCTTAACAAGGATTGAGAAGTCACACTGGGAGGAGTGGTGACTTCTGCCCTTAATGTTGCACTCTGAAAGAAAATCCTGACCTGAATAATGGTAGAATTGTGTCTGATAAAAGGAGTGGGGGGAGAAAGGCCTTCCCAGTGCTTCACTTGGGCTGTGCTGCCACAAGAGGGCAAATGGAGTAAATGTCACTGTGCATGGAACTTGTGTGGTCCCTTGTGACACTTGAGGGTAAAAACTCGGGTTCCTGTAAGTGATTTGTGCACAGTCCAAACATTTACATTCTTTCAAGGCAAATGCATTCAGGCACTGGAAGGGCTGGATCCTCTTCCCTGTACAGCCTTAGCAGCAACATTTTGTCTTTTCTGGTGTTGGCAATTGGAGCAAGCCTGTGTCCCTCCCCTTTTCCCTCAGAGTACAGGCCAGTGTCAGGGAGCCCTGCCCTCTGGGATGGCAAGTCTTTGTTTGCACAGAGACTTGTTGGTGAAAAGTAAAGCAAACCCCCCTTCTTTCACTCAGAAAAGTTCATTAGCATTTCTAACTGTGATACAGAAGCCACACCTTTGCTGCCCTCCCCCTGCCTTGGGAGTAACAGTGCAATCATTCCAGACCCATGTTTGGTAATAGTTGTAAAACAATACCTTTTTTTTTTTTTTTTTTGGACACTGAAGCTTGATCTTGGCTTTATTGCTAACTAAGAGCTCTTTTCTCAATCACAGAACATTGCCATCATCTCAGAGGCTGCCAGCTCTGGTATCTCACTGCAAGCAGACCGCAGGGCCAAGAACCAGAGGCGGAGGGTTCACATGACCCTGGAGCTGCCGTGGAGCGCGGACAGAGCAATCCAGCAGTTTGGTAAAGCACTCACTGTGTCCTGACCAGCAGACCCAGGAGTGATGACTGAACTTACTGCTAACATGGAGAATCAGATGGAGCAGGCATCCTCCTAAGGACCCCTCCAGTCTCTTGTACCATGAAGAAAATTAACTTTATCTCTGGTCGTAGCTAATGGTCTTAAAAGCTTTGAAAGAAACCTCACAAACAACCCTAGGCTGCAGCTTTGGAGTTTCATTCACATGTGAAGTGTCTTTATAGAAGTTGCCACCATTTTTAGAGTATCTCTGTGCTACTTCTGTTTGCTGTATTACAGCAGAATCTAATTTTTAAGCAGGATTAAGTTCTACCTTTTTTCCTTGCTCTTCACAGTTCACATTTTATTTTAAAAATTCTATTTCACTGAATATATCTAATTTGCATGCTTCTACTTAATTATCCAGGAAGAACTCATAGATCCAACCAAGTGACTGCTCCAGAGTATGTGTTCCTCATTTCTGAACTGGCAGGAGAGCAAAGATTTGCATCTATAGTTGCAAAAAGACTGGAGAGTTTGGTAAGATGTTTCAAGAGGTCTGATCCTTCCTTTGAGAAAAATGCAGCTTGGATTTCTTTTTCTTAAAAGTTGTATTTCATGACAATGATGTGTCTTAACAGGGAGCCCTCACCCATGGGGACAGACGGGCCACAGAAACTCGAGACCTCAGCAGATTCAATTTTGACAACAAGGTGACAATTCTGTTTCTGTTGGAGAGCTCATACTGTGGTGCTTATTCCACAGGTGACCTGTTGAGGAAGGTTCCTCTCCATCCCTTTAACTCCATCCCTTGCTGATGGAAGGCCTCTTTCTGTAACCCATAATTCTGTTTGTGAAGCCATGTGGAACACACATGTGTAAATCACTTTTCTGCTCTTGCAAACAATCAAAGTCTTAAGTAAATGGTGTGTGTCCTTTAAGCCACAATGAAAGATTAATTTGGCAGTTCTAATTAAAAATTTAGACTGGGCTGTTTGCAGTTATAAACTGCACTACATAAAGGTGATAAACAATTCACTATTTCACAGAAAAGCTTTTAATTGTGAATTATAAATACCTGTTAAACCATGTGTGCCTGGAGCTGTGGCACAAACACTGGATGCCATTGACAGAACAACTTTCTTTTTTACACAGTATGGCAGAAATGCTCTGGAGATTGTTATGAAATCCATTGTGAACTTGGACTCCCCAATGGTCTCACCTCCTCCTGATTTTCCTGGAGACTTCTTCAAAGGTAAGGCTGTGACACCTTTTGGTCCTTCTCCAGTACACAGAAAATGGAAATACTGTTAGAGCTGTAAAACATTGTTACAATTTAAAATGATCAGCTGAGACAGATGGGAGTAAATGCCCAGTGAGAGTCTGTGCACGTTGCTTGAATGTTGAAGTTCACACTTGAAACCAGATCTGTGAACTCTCAGTGTGAGGAATGTTCTGTATCTGCCTGGCCAGTGTATTACAAACAGATTTTTATCTTTATTTTCCCATTGCCTTTTGGAACTGTTCTCATGCATGGGGCCATTGGTGCTTTCCCCTTCCTGGGCTTCCTGCAAGGACAGAAGGCAAAGCTGTGTCTTGGTTATTGATGTATTTAGGTAGAAACTGCAATAATGGGAAGTGAGGGGTGTCAGAGGCTTTGGAATCAGATCCTATGGCTCAACAAGCTGTGACTTCACTGGGTTATTTTTAGATGGCAAAGCAGCTATGATTGAACTTCTTTCTCTTTCCTAGATGTTCGTCAGGGATTGATTGGTGTAGGCCTGATAAATGTGGAAGACAGATCTGGAATACTGACCCTTGATAAAGGTACTTGGGTGTTCAGTGCATCTGTAGAACGTCCCTGGGAGCATCTTTTGTCATGACAGTGCATTCCCAGCTTTAGAACTGAACTTGTAAGGAACTCTCTAAAAGTGAGCTTTTTTGAAGAACCTAATGTTTTCTGCATTTCTGAAAGAATGTATTTAAGTAGTGTTTGTAAGAATCTTTGAGTACTGATTGAGGGCTTGTGGTTATCAGACTTAATCTTTGCCCTAATACATGCATTTCTTACTCTTTTTTAAGATTACAACAATATAGGGAAATTTCTGAATCGAATTCTTGGCATGGAAGTCCATCAACAGAATGCTTTGTTCCAGTACTTCTCTGACACGTTAAATGCAGTTATTCAAAATGCTAAAAAGAATGGAAGATATGACATGGGCATCTTAGGTGAGTAAATCATTTCACAGTGCTCTTGAACTTCAGTGAGAACAGAGCAGCAGAATAAAACTCTGCTTTCCTTTTCAGACTTGGGCTCTGGGGATGAGAAAGTGAGGAAGGCAGATGTTAAGAAGTTTTTAACTCCTGGATATTCTACCTCTGGACATGTGGAGCTGTACACAGTAAGTTAATCCTTTATCATCTCTGTAGGAACTGATAACATTTGCCAGGAGGTTTTTACAGTGTGTTCAGTCCCCAGGTGTGTAACTATTTTCAAGTTGTTCCCACTCAAATACCCCTGCACTGCTCTCTTGTAGATCAGTGTGGAGAGAGGAATGTCTTGGGATGAAGCAACAAAGATCTGGGCAGAACAAACAGGTCCAGATGATGGATTTTATTTATCACTACAGGTAAGATTCTTCTGTCTCTTGGACTATGTTCAGAGGTTTTGGGGGCTAAACTGAAAAACTTACTTGTTCAGTTCTGCAAAATACATTGAGTCTTACATTCACTTTAATTTTAAGATTTTTATAACATTGAGTATGAAATTCTTCCTTTTATCTCCTCAAGATATTTCCTGATGGGAATATGAGCCCAAATTAATAGCTCTTAGTTAAACCTGCACCAGGAAATTGTGGTTTCACTGTGAGGTCAGTGTGGATTTCTGTGTTCTAGAGGTGTATTACTGTCCTTGGTTGTACTATTGCACACTCCTATTGCTCTGTAAGGAACACAATATGGAATCACTTAAGCAGATAATTTCATCATGTGTTAATTCAGGAAGTTTTTCGTTTGTCTTTTTTTTCAGATAAGAAATAACAAGAAAACAGCAATTCTAGTAAAAGAAGTGAATCCTAAAAAGAAGCTTTTTTTGATATACAGACCAAATACTGGGAAACAACTCAAACTAGAGACATGTGCAGACCTGAAAAAGAAATATAAGAAGGTAACCATTAAAGTTATGCTTGTTTTTTAATTTAGAAAAGTTTGAAAATAATAAGGGCTTTTTTTTTTTGTGTTTATGTATAATTTTGACAAGTCAAAAAGTAGGCTTCTTTCTCCAGAAAAGAGCTTTTATTTGGGTCTTTTTAAGCAGGTCTACATGATTTTGGCATTCCTATATCCATTTCTGAATTTCTTTCTGAATATAAATTATCTGTGGTGTAATAAAAAATGAGGTTCCTTAGGGGTCTAGCATGTGTTGAATTTGCAAGAACTTAAGGAAACTCACATCAAGTGGATTATTGTAAAAGCTCTGAGGTTCTGCTCATCCTTTGGTATGGATAATTTGAAATTATTATAATGTAGGATGCTGTACCTCTGTACACCATCCTGATGCTGGTGCTCCCTCCTTTCTCATGATACCAACCCAATTATTTTTATTCTGTGTAAGTTTTGATGTGTTTTACTTCATTCCCACTTTGGATGATTCTTCCAGGTACCTTCTGAGGATGCTCTGCCACACTGGCTGGAGCAGTACAACTCCTCTGCAGACACCTGCACCCACGCCTACTGGTCAGTGTTTGTGCTTTAACTTCACTGTTTCACTCTGGACTGGTTTATCCCTGCTCTTCTTCTGTCCCTCCTGTAAAGCCTTGTGTTTCTTGTGTAAGGGAAATAGCCCCATGACCAGTCAAATGACCCAACTTGTGAGATAACACAAAGCTTTGTACTTGCCCTGAAGTCCCTGTACATGAGATGAGTGTTAATGTATAAATTACACTCACAGTGACTCCATAGTAACTTGTGCTTGAAGTGTCTTCATGTGTTCTGTTACTGTAGTCTGATAGTTCAAATGTTGTTGGGGGGAATGTTTAGAGATGAGATGGATGTCAGAAACAGCTGTTCCTCCTCTGCTGCCTCCTGTGTGGCTGAACTCAGCTGGTGGCTGAATTCCTGGGGAACTGCATAACTGGTAGAAGTTTCAGATTAATATTGGAGCTTCTGAAGTACCCTGATCAGATACCAGTGTCCTGTAACGTTCTCCAGCTCTCAGGTGACCTCAGTGATGTTATCTTTGACTCAAAGCTCTGTCTGTGCATTTTGTAGATGGTGCTTAACTAGGCCAGGCCTTCCCAAAGCTTTCCCATCATCTGTTCTCAAAGTGTCCTTCCCTTGGTGTGCGTGCTCAGCTCTGAATGCACGTTAAATAACCACAGGTCTCATTTTTAGTGAAATGAGAATTTAGTTTGCAGCATGGTTCTGAAAGCTTTTCTGTCTGCCTGCAGGAGAGGCAATTGCAAGAAGGCAGGCCTGGGGCTGGTCTGTGAGGTGGGGCTGCGCTGCAGAACCTACTACGTGCTCTGTGGCTCCGTGCTGAGCGTGTGGACGAAGGTGGAAGGAGTGCTGGCCTCCGTCAGCGGCACCAACGTCAAAATGCAAATCGTGCGCCTGAGGACAGAGGATGGGCAGAGGATCGTAGGTGGGTGCCTGGGCTGCTCCTCTGCAGCCCCTCAGAGCTGGGGTGGCTCTGAGTGCTCAGTGGCCCTGTGCTGGCAGCCACGTGGCTGAGTTTGGATAAAGGTGTTTCAAAGAGAGCAGGCTTGTCTGCTCTGGAGGGGCAGCTTTACTATGGCAGTACTTCTACACAGAGGTTAGTTTCTTTTTCAGCCAGGCTTTGGAGCATTTAATCTCAGTTCTTTGGAATTACTGCAGCAAAAATGTCATGCACAGCCTGCTCCAGCCAAGGTTCTCTGACATCATAATGGCTCCACTTTTCCCCCCACTTTTGGCAGTGAATAGTAGGCCTTTGAAATAATTGTTTTCATGGTTTTTGAGCTACTGAAAGTGTGTTAGAATGACTTCAAGATAATTGTCTCTTGACTAAACCTCATAGTGGAGCCCTCAAAACAGGGACCTCAGAAACCAAACTCTCCAAATGTTTTGTTAAATGTGGACTTCCTGTGGATGTGCCAATATCATGGCAGCTCCTCCTCTAGTACCAGTGTCCTAGGATGTTGGAAGTGGGTTTTTCCATGTTTAAACTTTCATGGTGATGTAACTTCTGTGAGACTAGGAAAGCAAAAATAGCTGACTTCTCATGACAGCAGGTAACGTGAGAATAAATTTTGTTGTCAGGCAAAATGAGAACTTCTTTCTCTTGCTTCACAACCTAAAGGATGTGAAGGACTGAGGAGCGGGACTCGTGGCTGTGCTGATTAGACTTGACATCAGAACAGTCATTATTGAATGTTGCTTAAATTAAAGGGTGCAGTCATCAGCCTGAGCTCTTAACAAACACAACTGATGGTGTTTTTATGAAACCATTGATGTGTTGCTGTTCTCAGGTTTGATCATTCCTGCAAATTGTGTGTCGCCCCTCGTGAACCTCCTGTCGACGTCCGACCAGTCGCAGCAGCTCGCAGTGCAGCAGCAGCAGATCTGGCAGCAGCACCACCCCCAGAGCATCACCAACCTCAACAACGCATGAGAGGACAAAGCTACAGGTGTTGACTTTGGTGTTTGAGGAAAAGGCTGTAAAAGCATATCACTTGCATAAAAATCAGGGACAGATTCCAAAGAAATATAACTTTTTCAGTTCAGTTGTGTCTCAAATACTTTGGGAATAAAGAGATCTAAAAAGGTTGGTAGAACTGAAAGCCAGCAGTTGTTTATGGTGGTGCATCTGTCTTTCCTTATGCTCTCTGTAGTGCTTCCTGTTTGCTTTTACTTTTGGCCTTTTAAGCTACAAACCACAATTTGTTTGAAAATGCTTGAAAATCCCCAAGCAGGCTTTATTTTTATCTTGTCATACAGTGCTCAGGGTTTAACGCAGTGCATCGATGCCATTGCTGTGGGAGATCTCGAATGCATGTATTGAGTATATCTATAGAAAATATATATTGGGTTTTTCTCTTCAATTTGAGTTTATAAAAGCATGAAACCTAGAGGTTGCACATCATGCATTCAGGTTCCTTCCCAGTTTCTGTTTGACAGTGCATGTCTTTGGAAACGGGCATGGACGGCATAAACACGAGAGACAGGAATTCAGAGAGAAACACAATCTTAGTTGTACAGCATTGGTTATTGCATTTTTATAGTGTTTATACCCAGGTGTTGCATTTTTTCTGGTTCTCTCCTGGGAGTTATATATTTGAGTCTACAACATGTTCTTTTTGTGATAAACATCTTAAATTAAAATTAGTTCATTTTTAATGTATTAATGGTATTCCTAATGTGTACTGCAAAGATGGCTGGATGCCTGTTTTCCTTAAATTGAAGCATTTCCTTAATCTGAGGTGGTTATGGAAACTTAAGTGCAAATTCACTTCCATCTCGCATACAATCTTATATTTTTTACTTCATTAACATAATTTAATTTGTCACTTTTAAGATGAAACCTTACTTGAGCTGTAAATTAGAGAATGGGAAACACTTGAGGGTTCCGCTGTATGTGCTGTTTCTGTTATGTTTAATATGTTGTAAGACATTGTAGAGTTTATCTGGAGCTGTTTAAAAGAAATTGTAATGTACAAATGTGAATAGTCACTTATCTATAATATGGGTAAGTTTTGTTTTGCCTATAATAGTAGATGTTTATAAGAAAGTGAAGGACAATGTTTGTCATTTCTTGCTTGCACAGGTTGCACTATTGAAAAATTGAGATTGTATAAACCTGTCCAAAAAACTACAAGATAATGATCTTGTAGATGTCAAATAAAAGTTATTGTACTAACAAGAAGTGGAGTCTTGTTTAGGCAATCACCATATTCCAAAAAAACTAACAAGTCTGTACAATTGGAATTGGACAGGACTTGGCATGTTCCTGCTCTAACCAGGCTTCTGTCTTGCAGCCCAAACCTCTCGGCTGAACTCGCTAATGAGGCCAGAGCTAAACTCTGTCTAAAGCTCCCTGTGTGTTTAAGGAAGGCTCAGCTCAGTTCCAGAGCAGGATGGCTGCAGTGTGGCACCTCTGAAGCACTTGGTGAGCCACTCAAGGGTCAGAGTGGGCCAGAAGAAGGGGGTTCCCTTATGGAATTATCCCTTATTTATTCCATAAATCCCTTATGGGATTATTGCTCCTGAGGCTCATTAATGCTCCCTGTGCCAGCAGCTCGGTGTGGTCACCAAGGGAAGGAGGGAAGGGAGACTTGGCAGGGAAGGAAGTTTGCCCAGTTGGTCAGGAGGGATGAATCCCCTGCTCCTGCTTGGGATAACTGGAAATGCAGATCTGGAATAAATCCTCTGCCCCCCCTGTGCTGCTGCACCTCTGTAAATCCCTGGGATGCAGGTGCTCAGTGCTGGGGCATCTTCAGTGTGCTGGGAGCAGGGGAGGGGAGCTGAGCACTGTCAGAGCACTGGCAAACTGCAGAGCACAGGCTCTGGGGGAGGCTGTTCCTGTGTTCTGTACCCACCAGGGGATGGATTTGGCACCCATTCCAGGAGCAGGGCTGGGGTTTTGAGGAGTGTGTTGACAGATTACTACTGCAGCAGACAGCAAACCAAACTGCCAGTAAGGACAGGCTGTGTGTGGCTGCTGCTTCATTGTTACTTGCTGTAGAAACTTCTGCCATCTGAGATGGTGACATAACATTTTAGGTCTTGGTATCCTCAGTAAAATAGTTCTGGAAGTGGTAGACTCACAATTAGTGATTTTTAATTTTTTTTAATAATGATTTAAATACACTCAGTTCCTAAGTGCTCTTCTCAGCCTGGTGTGCTCACTTTGATTGTTGGGATGAGCAAATCTGAGATATTCCCTGTATTGATGAGCAAACAGCACTATTTTGCTTCAACCTTTTAAACTTCCCATGGACTTGTGTCCCCTGGAGGGGAAAAGAGCTGACAGTACTTCTAAGATGCATAAGAACTGTTCCTGTTCCAGAAATCCATTCCTCTACTTGCTCCTCTTTGCCTGCTCCTTGCACCATCACTGCCTTGGCTTTGCCATCCATTTACTAACACAGCTGCAGCCACGGCTCTGGACTGTTGTAACATCTTGAAAGTTAACATCAAAAAAAAGAAAACAGCTTTCAAGCCACAGCAATATTTTCTCTCTTGAAAATTCCTACTCGGTGCTTGGGGTGTGGATTTTGGCATTTGTTCCCTGCATGAGCTGCTGATAAAGCTTGGGGAGAAAGGGAATGTAAATTGCCCTGGATGGGGCAAGAACAGTGGCTGGTGTCCCTTTGCAGCACTGCCTGTGAGACAGACATCTTCCTTGGGGGGAAAACAAGACCATTTATTACATCATAAACGACCAGGCCAGGCAAGGGTGGTCTCTGTATTTTCCTGCTTGTGGGGTATTGATCTGCTTTGTACCAAATGAAATAGAAAATGCTTTGTACATCTGCAATGGCCATAAAGCCTATAAAGGACAGAGGGCTCTGGTAACAGGGGCAATGCCACGTGCACAATGGCAGCAGCTTCTGTACTGTGTGGATTTTGGAATTGTGCTGCAGAAGGGGAAGGTGCATACTTGACTTGATTTGGGAACTGAAAACCCAAATTTTGGGTTCTTTTTTCTAACTGTCCCTTGACAGCAACTCAATTATGACTTGTTAACTAGTTTCATAATTAAGATATGTCTGGCATGATAAATGCAATTATAACCCCCTCAAAACCTCCTTGCACTGCAAGTATTCCACTTTTTCCAGTGGCTGTGTGGTTCATTGGGAACACACTCCTCTTGTAAGGACTGAGAGTTCCCCAAAGATGCAAGTTCTCTGTTCCATGTGTAGTATTTTCTTTGTAAATGGAGAAATCTCTGCAACCTGTAAACGCTTGTTCAAGTGAATTATCAAGGGGTTTTGTATTTTTCTTTTGTGTTTGGAATAACTTCACTCGGCTCCCAGTGCAGTCTGTACATAAATAGAGCCTGTTTGTATATAGAGGTGTTAAAGGCTACTGAATTATTGAATGTAAATAACTCTCGTTTTCCTCTGTGGTTTTTTCCTTCATGACCTTCCCAAGATGTATTCCTATTTTCTCAACCTGCCACATGGGCAGCTTGTGTGTACTTTGAAATATATATAGAGCATATATAAACCTTCCAGGGTGTGTGTGTACATTGTAGATCTTATGTGTTGTCTTTTTTTTTTTACCCAAAACTTCATTGTCTGTCTCCCATGATCCTTTTGATGCTCTGTGGGTTTATTCTACAATTTAGTGTAAAATGCATTCCCTTGAGAGAAATGGACCCAATGTCTTTCAGTGATGCATGTTCACTTGGTGGCTGTATCACAGAAACAAATAATTTGAGTTTTCATACAGATTGTTTCCTTCAGTCTTTTCAGTATTTCAGAACTTGAGCTTTAATCCTAGAAACATTTCTATTTTCTTCCACTTACTGGTATCCCCAGCTGTGCATTCAGTCAGTTCCAAAAATCAGAGTTCTAGAATTAAGTTCTAACACATCAAAGTCTATTACTGCTTTTATATTAAGTGTGAGCTGTCTTAAAAGTGCTCTAGAATGGCAGTGATTGAGAGCAGAAAAGAAGTGTCTATTGTAGCATTTTCCTGGGAAAATTCTGAGCTTCCTCTCATGTGCAAAATGAGCGTAATGAAACTTACTTACCTTGGGGAAAAAAACAGTGCAGGTTTTTAATTGCCAGGTAAAAATAATCTATTTCTGTCGGGGTTGGAGATGAATAAGAAATCCCATTCATTGTCTCTCAGTTATCCCTTGAGCTTGCAGCAGCTGTCCCGTGGGTCTGGCCCTTCCCCAGCTGCAGGGCAGGACTGTGGCCCTGCAGCTGTTCCTGAACTCGGTGATTTGCCCGTCTGAGCCAGGGCGAGGAGCGTGCGGCTGCAAACAGCGACAGAATTCCTCTGGCAGTTCCTGTGGTCACCGTGAGCTTTAAACGGGGAATGCTGAGAGCTCAGGGGGTGCTGCTGTCCCTGCTGGGTTTGTGCGGGGCTGGCAGGAGCAGAGTGACACAAAGTGCCACAACCCCGGCCCAACGAAGTGACACAAAGTGCCACAACCCCGGCCCAACGAAGTGACACAAAGTGACACAAGCACGGCCCAACAAAGTGACACAAAGTGCCACAAGCACGGCCCAACAAAGTGACACAAAGTGCCACAAGCACGGCCCAACAAAGTGACACAAAGTGCCACAAGCACGGCCCGGCGGACCCGGGAAACCTCGGGGCTGCCCTTCCCTGGGAGCAGCAGCATCAACCCCAGGGGCTGCTTCGGATGGGGAATGAGTTTGAAAAGCAGCAATTTCTCTTCTTGAGGAGAAAAACAGGGATGAAAAGGCTCTGAGGTGCTGTTTCTCAGCCCCACTTACAACAGCTGCAGGCAGGTTGCCCCTAAAAGCTTCTGCTGAATAGAGTGAGGTGTAAAAACCTGCAGAGAAATTCCTGGGTCTGATGTGCTTCACTGTTTCTTTATTGGCTCAAAATAATTTTTGAGTGAAAGAGATTTAAGGCACCACTAAGATTCAAGAATAGGAACTGGACAGAGTTAAGCTGAGGCCAAAACTCATGGAAGAAATCTTTTTCCTGCTGTGTCCTGAGCCAATATCCAGGATTCTGCGCACCTGGCACCCTGTGTGTGAAGGATGCTGAGATGTCTGGGGGGAAGCTCAAACTGAAGCATTTGGTGCACTTAAAGCAGGCAGCTAAACCAAAATACAGAAGTATGTTCAGATTTAAGTGATGTCCTGCAGTGTCAATACCTGAACCATGTGTGTTACATTTTATTTTGTAAGAGCTGACTTTGGTTGGTGTTTCTGAACTTGGCTGTGCTTAGGGCATCACTCAGTGGCAGGGGCCTTGTGGAGGAGTAGTTTTCCTACACTTAATTTGTACTGGGAAGGATAAAGAGACATTTCTGCTGCCATTTCTGATGCCATATATATTTATGTCTCTTCTTCCTGTCTTGGAGAAGATAACCAGGAAAATGCCAGCTTCCTTGCAGTCACAGAATCACATTTTTATTTGCCAAGTAATTTGATTTATTTTTCAGTCATTGCCATATTGAGTTTTATTGGAGGTGGGTGTTCACTGCCTCGGCACCTTCCCTGTACCCCAGCCCTGCAGTAACTCACTGGGAATCTGCTCTGCACAAAGGATACACTGATTTTTTTGAGTAGGGCTTTGCTATTAGTGCTTGTTCAGTCTCCACCTTTAAGGGTCCAAGGTGACAGAATCCCAAAGCCATGTAGGATTTCAGCTGAGTTGTGTGAGGTGTTTTTATTGCCTGCCCTAATGGGAACCTTTGCCAAGCTGAAAGCCCCCATCCTGCAGCCTGGGGTTGTGCTGGTCCCAAATGTCCCCAGAGCACCAGGACTTGGAGTGCCTGGCAGTAAAACATGAGCAGTGTTTAGGAAGATTTATACCCCCAAAGATGACAGAAACATGATGGACTCCATACTCAGTTCTTTCTTTTTTGGTAAAAAAAATTGTTCAATAAATTGAGCTGATTGCTACTTTGGGACTTTTTTTCTTTCCCCTTTTAATTTTCTGTTCTGGAAGTTGCCCACAGAGATGCTGGAACGCCTTTCAGCAACACATCTACACCCATTGAACACACTCATTGTCACACTATTTTAGGATCCCTCACACTAGCAGAAGTCATGTTCTAGTGATCCAAACAGCTTTTCTTTCAATCCACTTGAATCCTGGCACTTAACCTGGTTAATGTCACTGGTAAATCAAACTGGTTTTATTGGTAGTTAAGAGCAGACTCACAACATTCTTGAAGTGTTAATTGTGTTGGGCTTAAAAAAGAGAGGAGGGTTTATAAAAAATATATCAAGATTGGAAAGTATCAACTTCATATTTTATGCAAATTTTATGCAAAGTATGAAAATAGTTTTCCTTTATCCAAAGAGTTAGTCTGGGGTAAACAGACTAATCTTAGTTTTGTACATCATTTAACATTGACTTTTAGTCTCATTTTCCCCAAATATGGAAAAGTGATGAGGCCAAGATCTCAGCAATAAATGAAGATGCCCAAACCTCAGAATTTAATTATTCATTTTCACAAAGCAGTAGACTTTGTTCTGTAAGTAAGAGAGAAATTTCTTAAGAGAGGTTTTGGTTGGCTCCTTTCCAGCATGTAAATAATACACCTTAAAAATGCCAGCGAGGCAGTGCAGGAGCTGACAGCCTCTTCCTTTGGAAGTCCAGGTCTGGTTTGTGTGTTCCTCCCACATTTATAAAGTGGAAGAACCAACTTTGCCTGCTAAATGCACAATGAGTTGCAAGGCACGAGCAGAGCTCTGTGTCAGCTTAGCCAGAGTGAGTTAAATCATAAACCAGGGTGCAAGTGATTGAATCCCTCCTGGGTAAGGAACACAAACGTGCAGCGATGGAACGGTGGCGATCTGAGCCTGCACAATTCCCAGTGTTCCCTCTCCGTGTGGGAATCCTGGCCTTTGGGACAGGGCAGAGCTGCCCCGTGCAGGGAGCCCTTGGGATCGGGACCTTCCTGGCACCATCTCCTGCCTGCTTTAGGGAGGGCGCCCAGTTCTGCTGCCCCCAGCCCGGGCTGCTGAGCCACTCTCACCCCCCGGCCCTTTGCTGCTCAGCCCTGGTTTCCTCCCCTCCCTGTGTCCAGAGAAAAGCCCTGGAGCTCCTGGAGAGGGGAAAAGCCCACGAGCTCCTGGAGAGGGGAAACTCCCGGAGAGGATGCCAGAGCCTGGCCTGGCCTCCCGCAGCCCCTCTGGGGCCTCGGGCCCTGCCCTGGGCTCGGCCTCGTGCTGCGCTGCTCCAATTCCCGACCTCGCCATCGCCCGTCCCCAGCGTCTGCCAGGGCTGTAAATCCCTCACATCCGGGATTGTCCCTCCCTGTCTGGGCACGGGGACAGCGGGCAGAGCTGCCTGGGCTCCGTGGGGAGCACCCACAGCCTGTCCCCTCCCACAGACCCGGGGGGACACCACGGCCTCCCCTTGTTGCTCTTGCAGAGGGAAGAAGGGGTTTTTAGGCGGTGTGCCAGGGCAGGAGGCTGCTGTCGCTCTTCAGGTAGATGTTTAGGCAGGGTTTGATCGTTTGGCTCGCTAAAAACACTTTGTGTTTAGCATCACCCTGTCCCAGCGCCTCCACCGGGCGAGGGGATTGGCACTGCAAGGCTCTGCACCCCGGGCTGGGCACACGGGCTTCACACCACTGAATCTCTAACTTGGCGAGAGATTTCAGGGCTCTCCCTTCTGCTCTGAGCAGTGTCCCGGGGCAGGAGCGCACACACGGGTCAGACTCATCCTGGCAAAGCTGTGTCTGCGCCGCGGGCTGGTGAGGGAGGGTCGCGCCGTGCCCGGCAGTGCCAGCCGAGGGCTGTGTGGCACCACAGACACCGAGGGGCCGCCCGTGCCACACGCGGCGCTCAGAGTGCGCTGTCCTGCCACCCTGATTTACCTCCTGCTCTTCCTCCTTCCCCCTTCACCCTGCTCTTCTCTCCCCCGCCAACTCTGGGCTGTTGTGAAGCTCCACATTCCTTTCCCTACAGTCATTTCCATTTTCCAGCCCTGGGCTTTGCTTTCACTCTCTCCTCCGCTTCCTCTGCTCAAATGACCAGTCACAAAGCAATTAGGGATGCTCAGTTGGTGCCACAGGGAGGCTCTGAGGGACAGAGGTGTTTGTGCTTCTGATTATTTGTTTCAGCATATGACACTGGTCAGGTGACACTTGCTTTGCACTCAGGTGGTTTTCTGTGGGGCTTAACCCCAGCGTGTCCCTTCAAACCGTGATTTGAATCTGCAGCTCTCACAGGTGCCACGTGGATGATCATTTCACATGGACAGGGGTGTTTGACACCAGCCTCCCTCCAGGAATCCCTCCAGGCGAGCCAACACTCAGCTTGGCTGCCGTGGATTCCTGTGCTCCCAGACGCAGAGCAGGTTCAGGAGCTTTCCCAGACAGGGCTGGGATGAAAGCAAGTCTCAGAGCCTGCTCTGCCCCAGCCAAAGGGTGGGGTATTCCCTGCCCCGGGCCCACAGCAGCGCGGGGAGGAGGCAGAGGCAGGGCCAGCTCGGCAGTGCCAGCTCACTCCTTGGCACAGCCTTCAAGGGCTCAGGAGTGGGAGGGAAGCGGGAGTCCAGCCCACAGGGCAAGAAGGGAGAGTCCTTCCAGGCAAACTGAAGGAATCGGGCAGGGTGGAGCACTCGTTTGTCTGGAAAGATGATGCAGAGAAGCCCTGTAATGTGGGGATAAAGTGCTATTCCATCCCTGCAAGCAACAGCAAGCAAGGAGGAGCCCCTTGGCCCAAGCCCCACCATCAGCCCAGCTGCCTGTGCCCTGTACCCAGCAGAGCAGAGAGAGCTCCTCTCCTCTCCTCTCCTCTCCTCTCCTCTCCTCTCCTCTCCTCTCCTCTCCTCTCCTCTCCTCTCCTCTCCTCTCCTCTCCTCTCCTCTCCTCTCCTCTCCTCTCCTCTCCTCTCCTCTCCTCTCCTCTCCTCTCCTCTCCTCTCCTCTCCTCTCCTCTCCTCTCCTCTCCTCTCCTCTCCTCTCCTCTCCTCTCCTCTCCTCTCCTCTCCTCTCCTCTCCTCTCCTCTCCTCTCCTCTCCTCTCCTCTCCTCCTCTCTCTGTAGTTTTATTTGCCAGTGCTTACCAAGGAAAATGAAGCTGTTTCATTTCTACTCTAGTATTTCTTTGCTGGTTTTCATTGGAATCTGGGCTGGTTTTGATATTGGTGCCTGGTGCTTGCTTGCCTGGCAAACTGCAAAGAGGAAAACTTTCATTAGAGAGATTCCAGGCCTGTGCTTCTGTGGCTGCAGACTTGGAAACTTCTCATTCCCCCTCCGTGCTCCTCCAGGGAGACCTCCAGCCAGAGCAGGAGAGAGCAGCCTCTCTACTCGCGCTGTCTCAGAGCTAAACCCAGAGCACCATCAAGGCCTCTTTCTCTTCAACCTTTCCAGCCCCTTCCGACAGCTTTACAGGTGCTGTTCGCTTTTTCTGCTGCCGGTGCAGACACCCCGGAGGCAGAGCGTCCCCTCGGAGGTGGATCGGGCTGCAGTGGCTCCGCAGCCATAGGGCAGCACCCGCGGCGATGCGGAGCAGCTGTGTCTGCCTGGCAGGGCTGCTCCGCTTGGCAGCCAGACAAAGGACTCAGGAGTGGGAGGAAAACAAGGCTGCGAGGGAAAGTCGCTCCGGATAATGCGGCATCTGGCCCTGGGAGGAACCATCTCCAAGTGGGGAGCAGGGCTGGACCGGGAAGAAGTTTGTCAGGGAGGATTTAAGGGGGAAAGCCCGTCCGGAACAGGAATCCACCTGAAATTGGGATTCCACCTGAAATTGTTGCAGGGATTTCCTGGGGCCTGGCTCTGGCTGCTGCTGCTCTTTCCTCAGGAGGGGAGCAATCCAGAGCTTCCAGGGGGATTTTGAGCTGCGAGAAGGCAACAGGGTGGAGCTGGGGAATGTGTATTTTCCTTCAGGATTAGGTTGGATTTGTGCGTTTTGGTGAGGATGGGGCAGTAGGCAGCAAATATCAGCCAGAAAAGGCAGATCACAGAGGAAGGACGCCAAAGGGGGTCAGCTTTCCCTTGGGAACAAAAAAAAGCACAAGAGAAACTTTGTAGCATCAGCAGGAAGCTGTTGTGGGGAACAGAGACAGGAATGGAAGGAGCTGTAGCAAAGCGATAAGGAAGAGCAACATAGATGCCAAAAAAGCATAAAATGCACAATTTTCCCTCTGTGCCAGGGTCCCAGGGACGTGCTGGGTGTTCTGGGGAAGGAAAGGTTCTGCACCAGGAGCTGCTGGCTCATTACAATCCCCGTGAGAAAGGTACTCAGCTCTGCAAAGCTGCTTTGAAAACGCTGTTTGTTAAAGCTGACACTCACTTGCCTCTACCACTCGTGCTATCGGCAGGGGTTAAACCTTGCCTTCACCCAAGGCTTAAAAAGCTTAATTTTCAGTCTAGGCCTACCAGAGGCTTTTCATTTTGGCTGATGATGTTAGTTGTAGCACCAGAGCAGTTTGGAGACTCGAAGATTAAATTGGTGCTGAGCAACTTGAAGGTGCATCTGTGGTTATTTTATGCACGATGCTGGATCACCAGACATGCAGGGATAAGCATTTGAATATAAACTCCCTCTAGGAAAAGGAACAAACTTCCCACTTCTTTCCCCTTGCTGCTACATGGGGCTCTGTGGTGGGTAAGGGACAGTTAGAATACCCCCAAGTCACTCAATTCATTAAGCCTGACAACAATTAATTACATTAAAATTAATGCGCAAATTTAATGTTTTACACACGTCAAAGACATGCCAGGAAAAAAAGAGGGTCTTACTGTGCCATCTTTAATTCTTCTCACTGTTGATGTAACCCAAGGTGATAAGGAACAAGCCTAGTTTGTGCTCCTCATTTGCAGGTCCCCGTGAGTGTTACAGCACAGCTCTGTGATGACTGTTTCGTTCTGTTTCCAGATAAAAGGGGACAAACGAGTTTGTTTCACAGCATGGCCCAAGGCCCCCGGCTCTGTGGCAGAGCTGCCAGCACCTTCCAACATCCCACTTTGCATGTGTATTCCTTACACCCTCGCCCAGGGCCATGGCACTGACCCCAGAGCTTTGGGAAGGGAAAACCTCCTTCAAATCAGTCACAGCTCTGGCTGAGCAGGGGCTGGAGGCAAACTCTGTGGAAACATTGGCTGCTCAGTATTCCCAGTGGTTTGGGAGGAGCAGAGGTGAGGAAGTCAAACCAGGAGAGGGAACAGAGAAAATACCAAGAGAAGAAAGGGGAGGGGGACAGAGTGAATGTTGCAGATATTACACAACTCAGAAGAGGCAGCTGTACCTGGAAAATGGAAAATTCATCAGCAGCACTTCTTGTAGTGACTGAAGAGACAGACACATCTTCCTGTCCATCCTCCCTTGCTGGAAAACAGCAGTTCACACGTTTATTTTTAAGTTACATCTTAGTGTGCAGAAGGCTTGCAAATGTCACCTGTGTGATAAAATGGCTCTGCTGTATTTCCTGCTCTGTGACTCGGCCACTTGGTGATGAAGAGCTGCATTTGCTGTCAGTGAACACGACCGAGCCATCGGGCTGCAGAGCAGGGACCTGCAGCTTGCTGCACACAGCCTGGGAGCTGGAGCTGCCACACTCGAGGCTCAGTTTGTGTGTGCAGAGCACAACTCCAGCCGTGCAGCCCAGCCTGGGACACCAAACAAGGTGAAACCACAGGCAGCCCCTCCAAGGGAGCTCCACTCTGTGGTCAGCCTGCTGAGCAGCCAGCCCAGGGCCTGAGCACAATGGTGGTTTTGTTCTTGTGGCCACACCTGGCTCAGAACAACTGCAGTGAACCCTCAGAGCACATGGCAGATGGGAAGAACTTGCAGGTACTTCCTACCCTGCAGTGAGTGCCAAAAAACCAAGAGTAAAGTCATCTTAAATAGAGTCTGAGGCCAAGCAGTAAGTTTGTCCTTTACCAGGGTCTTGTGTCTCGTGCCACCACTGCTGCCTGTGCCCAGAACACTGCAGAGCAAACATCAGATACCCAGATCTGACACTGCTGGGCCCCTGCTTACAGGACAAACCATGCTGCCCTACAAGCCTGACCATCTCATCAAGCCTGGCCCTCACACCTTGCTCCAAAGCTCGCAGTGCCTTGTGCTGAAGGAAGAATAAACTTTACAGGACTTTTTCCACATCCCCTGCCTCCTCCTCAGAATACTGGATATTTTGAAGCTGTCTTTATTAAAACACAGGGGATCTTGTCCTTCACAGTGTTGCTCTGAGCACAGTTTTGTAGAGTTGGTGGAAAGCTGTGAAAAGCACGGCAAGCTCTGAGTGCTCCCATTCCGCTCTTGCTTAGTGTGACTGTAAACAACCACAGGATGGAAAATCCCAGAGTGGTGTGCAGGACTTCGCTGGCCTTCCAGGATTCAACAGAAAGGCTGTTATTTACAAATCTGGAAGCGGAGCTTTAGGTTTGCAGAGTTCTCACTCACACAGTGAAGGTTTACCAGTGCAGCCTTTCAGGGCTCTAAGAAGAATTGCACAGTTGTAATCACAAGCACTGGTGTGAAACTACTGTCCCTGAGCGTGTAATTCTGAGCCTGGGGCTCTCAGGACCCCTGTCTAATAGACCACAGCATGGATCAGTAAGGACAGTCAGTGCCAGTCTGGAATTCACCAGGATCGCTGGAGTCGAGCACTTGGTGTGGAAATAAAATACAACGATGTTTCATCTGGGACCAGTCAGAATTTTCAGATGTTTCTTTCATGCAGTGCACAGTCAGTAGGGCATGAGCTGGGGGCTCAAAGCTGCTCCTCTTTCCCCATTCTTCCTCAATTCTCCTTTATGCAGAGGAAATAATTTGATTTCTCCATGTCTCTGTGATGGAGGTGTTACCTGCTTCCCTCTGCAGGGCCGGCCACTCTGGGCCTGGGTCAGTGACCAGGAATGTGCCCCAATCTCCAAGAAGCAGGATCAGGCTCTCAGTGTTTGCTGTCACTGCCATTAAGAGCAGTATGAGGCCATGGATGGACATTAAGTAGCACATGCAATAAAACGATCAAATCTCAGAGTGCCTGCTGGTAAAATATACGTGGGGGTCTGATGTGGGGGGTCTCAGCTGTGCACCTTAGGAGAGATTGTCCAGATCCCAAGCAGTTTTGTTGGGATAAATCTGGAACAATTTTCGAATGTATTTGATATGAATTAACAGAAAGAGCAAACCTGAATATCTAGCAGTGCAAAGGATGAGTTCTGATGGCAGACGTATGCTGGAAAGCTTCATCATTTAACCCGATTTAAAAAAAAAAAAATGGTGGGGAAGTTTTACTGCTGCTTGCAAGCAGAAAATGTGCCAATTGTCAACGAGATCCTTATTTTTTTAGTCCCTCAGAAGCTGCAATCCACATTAACCTTCCACCTTCAAGCGGAGAGAGCTAGTGGTTTGGAAAAAAAAAAAGGAAATAAAAAAAGGGCAGTTTTTTTCTTGGCGGCATCTAGGGGGGCGGGCGAGGAAAAAAAAAAAAAAAGAAAGAATATTTTATTTTATAATTATCAACAGGTATTTTCCATGGAGATTGGCGGGGGGATGGACGCGGGGTGAACGCCCGGCCTGAGGTGAGGGGGAGGCGGGAAGGCGGCGGCGCGCGGGCCGCCCTGAGGGCCGCCCGGGGCTGGCAGGGGCCGCCGCCCGCCCCGCCGCGGGCACAGCCCGGCCAAACCCGCAACTTGTGCCAAAACTTTCCGAAGTTAATTAAAACAGCCCCCCCCCCGCGCCACCGCCGGGCTCCGCGCCGCCGCCGCCGCCCGCCCGCCCCGCTGCCTGCCGGCGGTCCCTGAGGGGAGCTCCATTGTCTGTGAGGGGATGGCCGCGCACCCCCGCCGCGCCCCCGCCCGCCGCGCCCCCGCCCTCCGCGCCGCCGTGCGCGGGGCGCCGGGCGGCCGCGGCGGGTGGCTGCCGGCTCTCCCCCAAAGTTTTTGGATCCGCGTCTCCTCATGATGTATGGATGATATATTGCATTGTGGGTGTCAATATAACTGACGGCCATATTTGCCGGTGCTGCTACTGCTGTAAACAACCCAAAGTGTCTGGGAGACACGGAGACGCTTCGCTGAATTTCAGGACGCTTCTCCTCCTCCCGCTGGCCATGTCTCTGGGAATGTCTTACAAGCCCAACTTGAACGCCCACATCCCCGGGACTCCCCTCAACCCGGGTAAGTCCGCGGCGGCAACTGGGTGGCAAGTTTGGGAGGCGAGCGGCGGGTGCCGCACCGGCACCTGGGGGAAGCCCCGGACTCGAGTTTGTGCCCAGTCCGGTATGGCGGGGCAGCGGCTCCGCGCCGCCATTACCCGCGCCCGCCCGCCCGCCGGCCGGCGCCGCCAGCCCCGCTCCGCGCCGCCCCCGCGCCGGGCACCGCGCCCGCCCGGCCCCGCGCCGCCGCCGCCGCCGCTCCGGGGCTCCGGCCGCCGGGTTTCCTCCATGCTCGGCTCCCCGGGGCGGCTGATTGATCTGGATCAGGAATATTCCGGCGGCGCCTCAGCGAGGACCGCTGCTGGCGGGACGCCGCAAGTGCGGCCGCTCGCCCCGCGCCTCGCCTCGCCTCACGCCTCCTCCGGCGGCGGGGCCGCCCCGGGCCGCGCTCCGCGGGCCGGAGGGGAGTCCCGGAGCTCCGCCGGCGGAGGCACCGCCAGCGCCTCGGGGCGACCCTCGGTCAGCGCTCTCCCGTCGGAGTCTCCCCCGCATCCCGAGCGGAGGAGACCGCTCCGCTCGCTGGAGACTTTTTGGGGATGGGGGGGGCACACAGGGATTGCACTATTTCTTAAAAAACTCCTGTTTAAAAATCACTCTTCATCCTTGGATTTGTACAGGAGTCTTTCCAACTTTCCTCTTTAAAAAGTTTCCTTGACAGCGTTAACTTTTTGCCTTTTTTTTTTTCTTCTTTTTTAAACTACGTTCCCCCGTTTTTCTCTTCCCGATTTCCGAAGGCATCAGCCGGCGGGTTTTTGCCGGTGCTGCGGTGCTGCTGTACATCGGGTCTCCGTGTGTGAATCGGTGCAGCCTGAACAAAGCCGCAGCAGCAATTGCTTCGCTGTGGGATATTTGGAAGGGATCTCGCTAATCTGTGCTCGTCGGCTCCGATTAAACAGCACCAAAATGGAGAAGTTGGTTCTGACTTAAAAAAATCGTATTTGTCTCCCATCCCCGCAGCCCAGCCTGCAGGACTGGCATCAGACAGCCACAAATCAGGCTGATTTTTTTTTTTTTTTTTTTCCCCTGAGAAAAAGTTTTTGAGTTGGGTTTAGGAGGGAGGGAAATGTGCCTGGGTGATTTTTACAGCACCGTTAGTGGTTGTGATCCTGGGAAGCTGAGGAGCGAAAGGGATCTCCGGGATGCATCTCTGTTCTAGCTACCAGGAGAGCAGCAATCATATTTTACTGCAAGGACTCGTCACCAGCTGGTGGATGAGCCGAGGTGGCTGTGCCACCTCGATCCTGCATGGAGCTGAGCTCGGTGGGGCTGCGAGGGTGCAGAGGCTCGGGGAGCCGGGGTCGTGTGTGGGGCGCACCGTGGGGCTCGAGTGCTGCTCTGCGGAAGGGTCGGGGAGCAGGGGATGTGCCGAGGATTTGTGACAAAAAGCAGAAGTGTCACCGGAGGGGAAAAAAAAAAAAAAGAAAAAAGAAAAAAGAAAAAGAAACAAAACAAAGCCCCGCAAAGGGAAACCGTTCTCCTGCCGGCTCCCACGAGAACCTGGTCCTTGCTCTCCGGAACAGCCGTAAAATTGCAGGGAAAACAAAGGTGGTATTTTGCGATGGTGGGTGAGGGGTGGGGATTAGGTCATGCAGTGGAGGGGATCCGAGTCTGGCTGCTCTGCGAGCAGGGACTGCAAAATCCCGGCTCAGACATGCCGCGCACAATGCGAGCCGAGCGGTGAAGTTTCTGTCTCCAGCCCTCTCGCTGCCGTGTCTGTGCTTTCCAACGCTCCGGCTGCGATCAGGGCTTTGGATTCTTTCATGCAGTTTTATCTTCCCCTTCTCTCCCACCCTCCTTTTCCCCTTGTATCGGCAAGTTAGCAGCAGTTTGCTGTCATGCTGGAACTATTCTTGTCTAAGTTGTCCTCTCTTCTGAGTTCGGATCATCCTCAACACCCCCAGAATCTTTTCAATGAAAGAACGTCCTCCTCTGAATCCAAAATGGGCTCTCTCTTCCCTCCCTGTCTTCTGCCATTATCCTCACGCACCAGCTCTTCCTCTAGCTAGTGGTATTGCCAGCACCGTGGCCTAAGGCCAAGGGACTTAGACAAAGCAGTCCTTGCAGTTGCACATATCGCATTCAGAGTGATATGACTGCAAATGGCCCCCTCCTTTCTGGAGCTTAATTCTGATTTGGAGGAGATTGCTTCTCTATTGTGCCTAAATTAAATGCCCCCCAGCCAGGAGGATAAATCCTGGGTTTGCTTCCAAAACTGGGGTGAAGGACCCCCGCCCCCCACCCCCCCCCCACCGTCCTGCAGAGGAGAGGAAAACAGGAAATCTGTCCCTTTTGGCCTGAAATCAGCCCTGCAGAAACCTCTCTATATGAATGCTGAATATTTTGGTCTCGGCCGACGGAGGGCTCTGGGCAGCTGTGGATCTCACAGGGATTTTCCTCTGGGAGGTAATGCTGCTTCCCTGCAGTGCAGGGCTTCTGGTGCAGGAGTATTTGGGAAGGCAGTGTCGACTCAGCTCTTGGAGCTGCGTCCTTGCTGCAGAGCAAACTCCTCTCAAGTTGAGGCTGAGAGTAGCCACTCTGCAAAATTATACTTAAACTGCACATCAGTCAGATGAAGCAGTTGTGGTTGGTGGGTGCCTGGGCTCTGTTCTTGCATGGGAGCATGCTTTGGGAATCCAGTCCTGGACTGAAGTCCAGAGGGAGAGGAGCTGGATGTGGAGGAGGAAATACGGGGAGGAAACCTCTGTGGGTTGTCGGCAGATCTGGGGATGACTGCGGGTGAGGAAAATGCAGCTGCTCCACAAGTGACTCAGGATGCTGGAAGCATCTGGGTGCTGACTCCTCTGCCTTACACCAGGCTGAGGGAAGGAGAATGTGTTGTCACAGCAAAATTCAGTGCCTGCTCCTCTTCCCTGTTGCCCAGGTCAGTGCTGACACTTGGCCCAGGGTGGCTGCAATCAGGCTTGCAGTGTTTTGTCCGAATTTTTTCTGAAGTCACCTTCCTAGAGGGCCTGTGCTCAGGGAATTGGGTTCCTGCATGTAGTACCCCAAGCTTTCAATTCCAAGCTGCCTGTGCTTGGGGACCCCCATTTAATCTCCTGCACAAGCACCTTCTCTGCCTGGGCTGTAAATGAGCTCTATTAAGGACCTGCAGTGGCTCTACCTGCCCAGCCTCACCTGACCCTGCAGTGTCCCAGGGGAACCTCTGTTACCTTTTCTAACAACCATGTTTTGATTTGTTTGTCTTCTCTTGCTTATCCTACTGATTCCTGGGAAGTACTGTTTCCTCCTCATCTGTCTTGTGTTTCATATTGTTTGACTTATTTCTCTGTAAGGGACCAGCTGCTGAGCTGAGGTGAAGTAGAGCATCTCCATTGACTTAAGCTGAACTTGACACTTACACCAGCTGTGAATAGGTCTGTAGTTTGTTTTTCACCATGTTTTCATGTGTTTTCTGGCTCAGTGGATATTCACCAGCATTCCTATTTTGTTTAGACTAAGCACAGGTCAGAGAAAATGTGTTTCAAGATACAGAAGCTAGCAGAAACAGCTTGGGATTTTCTTTTACTTTCATTCTCATTCTTGCAGAAATGTCAGGTTTTGAGACAAAGTCCTGTTCATGTAAAAAAGCTTAAAACCTGTCATTTGTAGGGTCTGGAAACACCAATTCCAGCTGACAGTGACAAGGGAAGGAGCTGTGTCTTGGCTCCACATGAACAAGTCGTGGCCTGTACAACAAGTGCTGCTGGAGCTGAGGACCAAAGGGGCTCTCAGTGCACCTGCCAAACCTTGCAGCAACCACAAGTTTCTTGTGAAAAGTGCAAATTCTCACTGGGAGGTGAAATGAAAACCATTTCCCTGTCTGGGGCTGTAGCTGGCAGCTGGAGAGACCAGTTCCATTCAGTCCTGAGAAATGATACCAGCACACGAGGCCGGCCCTTCTGTTCTCAGCACCGCACTGCAGACTTGCTGGAGCACATGGCTTGCTTGTCGCCCTTTACAGAGACAGCTTCTGTTTGATATTGTTGACCATATTGAGAGGTTGTTTTTGGAGTGGGAGTACTGGAAAGAATACTCTTTGTAGGCAGAACAGAGAGCAAAGTGTTTGTGCCTTAGCAGGGGGGATAATTTCTAGGAAATATGCTCCCCTCTCCAATTCAGACTGAAATTTGCTGGATCCCTGATCTCTTGAAGTCCGTGTGAAGTTAAGTATGATGCAAAAAGAAGCTCTCTAAACATGTTTCAGAATTAGCAATTTTTTTGAAGTGGACTTGTTTGGGCATTTAGAAAATGGGCACTTTTGGCTTTGCCTCCCCGAGTGTTTTGCTTGAGAGCAGTTTTCACAGTGTGGTTTTCACAGTCAGCCAATCTCCACAGTCCCCACCCAGCACCTTGGTTTTGCTGCAGAGTGGTTTGGGTTCAGGCTAACTGGATTCCTGTTGGATAAAAGTGGCCCAGGAGCTCTGCTCCAGTTGTGCAACACGGATGCTCCATCCCTTGCAAGGGGAACACAGGGATCCAAACCAAAGATGGCACAGCTTTGAACCATGCCCTCCTAGTCTGGGGGATCAGACTAAAATCTAACCTTAAGTCATACCCCCTTAGGCCAGCTACATGTGGTGTACACATACCAAATGCTTTAATCTCTTGATCTGTTCCTTGTGGTGCCAAATAACTTGCTGGTGTAGGAATAGCTTAAGCAAGAAAAGAAGAATGGTGGGGAGTCAAGGGACTGGCTTTAGTTTTCCTGATAAAGAAAGAGACAGGAGGGCAGGAAGAGGAGACATAAACCATGACCGTTATCCACATGGAAAGATTAAATAGCACAAGAGTAGCAGAGGAAAGGCCCAGAGTGTGACAGATCAAAAGAGCAAGGCCTCTGGCTGTTACGATAAAGAATGTCCTAGTTCTTGAGAACATATTTATGTGTCTGCGCACTGCGTTTTTTTTAAAGGAAATAGTTTTATTCAAAGAAAGGTCTGTTCCTTCTACAAGGGCTGTTCAAGGGAGAAATAGTGGGTGAAAATACAATTTTCACAGCCAGTGCTATAAGGAATGGTTTGTGCGAATGAGAACAGGGTCCATTATTTTAAATTTTAAAAATTATGGGAAGTTTGGGGGGAGCGGGGGCTCTGTTTGAGCTCTGGGTTGGCAGCTGCTGTTAGAATTCAGTGTGTGGTTTGGCTGTGCCGTGGATCCACTTGTGTAGACATGCATGTGGTGTCCCATGGATGGCAAGGAGCTCTTGTTGAACCCAAACCAAAGAGTATAGAGGGCTAAGGAATAAAATATTCTTGTAGTCAGCCAAAACACTCCAGCTGTCTTCAGCTTCTCGCTGCAGAAATAGCTGTGCTGGGTGAAGCTGTTACCTCTCCCCTGGTGCTCGAGGATGCCTCACGGTGAGTGTTGGCAAAGCAGCTTCAGGAGCATTTCTCACGTGTTTTCTTGCAAAGTTGCCTAGTTTAGGACAGAAGAATTTATATCCTTTCAGTACCAGCCTCGTTGTCTGGTAGCCCATATGGTCAGGACTCCATGAGGAGGTTCTGCAGGGTGTGGCAGAGGCAGCGACCTCCAGCCCTGGGCTCTGGAGGGGTGGTGACCACGGGCCGCTGAAATGGCAACAGCCTTGATGTTTCAAGCAGCCTCAGCTTGCAGGGTTTGTGAAACAGAGGGAGAACTGTTGAGATTCCACTGACTGCACCACGTACCTTGGATAAAGTCCAGGCTGCAGGTATCTCCTCTTACATGCTCTTGTGTTCATGTGTGGAAAGGGTCTGTAAAATGTGGTTTTATAGGGCCTTACAAAGTACAGGGCAGAAGAGAAACACACATGCAGTGGGATTGGGAAACACACATCCAGGGGGTTTGGCCCTTGGCTTGTCCAAGTCAGTCCTACACGAGTAACTCAGTGAGTTGTGTGACCGTTCCTGGTTTTCCTTTGCTGCCTGTGGAACAGGGGGGTAGCTGAGCTGTGTGGATGCCTTGGCATCTGCCAAAGTGGATCAGGTGAGTGTACCCAAGTGTTCCTGCTCCTGCTGTTTCCTTCAGGGTGCTCAGCAAGTTGCCTTCCCTGTTATTTTTCCAGCAAGCAGCAGTAATAGAATTAAGAATTACATCTTGAAGCAGCAAATTGGTCATCGTTGCTCAGGCTTGGAGCTGAAGGGATCCCTACAAACCTATCAGGAATTAATGAGAAGGTTCCTGGTCAGCAGGAGTTTAGGCAAACAAAGATTGATTTGAGATCCTTTGTCTCTCAGGGTGTTAATTTGGGCTGAGAGAGACTGCTGGAAGGAAGAGATTTTGATACCAAAATCTCATTTCTGTTTGCTATACCCCCCCATAATTAATAAAGATTAATATTAATTAACAAGAAAATCACTATATTTTTGTGGGGAGAAATGCTTGTGGCAGTCTTCTGCTAGAATGCAGAAATAAATGACATTGTTTGCTCTAGAATAAGTGGGGATCTACAAGGTTTTGTGTACATTTAATTGGGAAAGTGAAGGGAGGAAAGTGTGTGTATTAATTTAGGTTTTAAACAACAGCAAGCACTAAGACAATTTGGGATGTGATAGAGGGTGCCACTGAAATTCAGTACCAAGCACACTCCCTTTTCATTCTGTCAGTTCTTAACTGTCTCCATTGTCATTTTAACGTTGGAGAGAGCAAGCCTCAATTTAGATCCCCCCTCCTTTTTTCTCTCTAGTGAATACCTAATCATCACACCGATTTTTGACTGGGTATTGACTGTGAGACTTCCTGGCCTAATTTCTAACTATAATAGCAATATCTGGTGGGGGTTTTTAATTTTTTTTAAATCCGAGATACACAGACTGCTCAGACATGCAGCTGAATTTTGGGTTAATTGAGTAATAGTCATCCAAGACCCAGGGCTTCTCCCTGAGATTAACATACAAAGTGAGAGGTCAAAAAGCTTGTTGCCCTGTGAGATACTATTACCCCCCCACCCCCCAATTAATTTCATTTTCATGACCGCATCATTTAAAATTGAGGTGAAACCAAGGATTTTTCCTTTTTTCCCCCCCTCCAGCCGAGTTTGACTGGCACAACTTCTGACATGGATGTATGGAGGCTGGTACCGCGGCCAAGCCAAATCCTTTCCTTTGTTCTCCGGGCCTGCTGCTGCTGCTGATAAAGTGGTCGGCGCATGGCATTATGTCTTATTACATTTTTGATGCAGACTGCAAAGAAACGGGTAAACTCACCATGGTTACCAGGCTCTGTCACTTGGCAGGGCCCGGCGCTCTCAGATGGCCTCTAGTGTCTGCAGCGCGCTCTGCAGCGCCCCGGCCGCGCCGCTCCGCGCATCGCTCCTCGCTCCCTGCTCCCTTTTGTCCCTCGGTGTCACCCAGCCACAGCTGGGGTCAGGCCCCTGGGCTGTTCCCACGCCTGTGAAACTTTTCTCGGTCAGCCAACTCTCTGCTTTGTGTTGGAGAGTTTGTCTGTCCTATCGAATGGACCCCGCGCTGTTATCTCCTGCAGACCAAGTGTGTGTCATTGCTAAAATCACAGAATGTGAAACAATCGCTGAATTGTCTGTGCTGTGATAGCACAGAACATGCTGAGTTGGAAGGGACCCATCAGCCAGGACACCCTGAGACTCACAGCACGTGCCTGAGAGCATTATCCAAGTGCTTCCCAAGCCAGGCTTAGTGCTGTGACCCCTGGTCCAATGCCCACCATCTCCTGATATCCTTAACCACTGTGTTTTCATCAACCCATATGGGATCAGTAAGTTGCTCTAAGTTTTGCATGGGCTGCAGCTCAGTTTTGCTCAGTGGGCAGAGCAGGATTCTAAGTCTGGTCCTGGGATTCCCTGCCTTATCCACATCCAGTTTGGAGCTCCCAGCTCTTGGATGTGACTGCTTGCAACAACAGTTCAGAGACAAGTCTTTGCAGGATGGATCTTTTGTTTTATTGTACGTGAGGAAAAATCACTTAAGCCTTTCTCTGCTTAATTGAGGTAATTAAACCTTCTTACCTTGCAGCACAAGGGGCTCATTAATGTTTTTGAAGCATTTTGAAGACCTTGGAAAAGAGATGCGGTTTGCTGTTGTGTCATGTTTGGTAATTGTTGAAATTCAGTCATCTGGACTTGAAGTACTGAGTTTCACATGGAGAGATCTTACACTTGTGCATGTATTTTGAGGTGATAATGTGAAGAGCTAATTGAGAGAGTGGCTGACAACTGTGCTGTTCCTACAGTGCCCTACTCTATGGCTGTGTTGTGTTTTGGGGGGGGGTTTACTATGCTTAAGCAAAATTAGCTCCATGTGAAACCTCAGTGATGAAACTGCAGGTTGTAATGACATAAAATTTAGCAGCTTTGTTAAAGACAAAGAGAAACTTTGCTGCTTTTTTTTTTTTTTTTTCCAAGGTGACTTAGTGACCAGCCCAATTTGCCTTTTTGGGATTTCACCTCTGGTTAACTAGTAAAAATTAAGAACATGCTCTCTCCTTGTAATGAGTGATATCCTGTGATAACTGTGAAGTGGAAAGAGACTTCCCATCTGAGGAAAAGAGTCTGTTCCACTATGTTCAGCAGAGCTTTTTACAGAGTAACTGCTGGCCCTTTCTTTTTGTAGAGAGGGGGAAATAGGAATGAAGTAATTTGCAACTTTAAAACAAAGCTAGAGATTTACATAGTTCTGAGCCCCAGTGACTTTTAACATCAGTTTAATTTAGATTTAAATGAAGGCTGGTAAATGAGATCTGTTCCTCATCTGAAAGACAGTTGGGAATTTTCAGCAAAGGAGTTTGTAAGGGGGGAGATATTTCCAGACAGCAGGCAGTCTGTGTCTGTGCCTACAGGCAAAGACAGCAGCATCCATGGATGCAAGGGCACTTGGGCTGCAAGAGCGAAGAAGTTCAGTGCTGTGGTGCTCCCTTGATCCCAAGTGCATAACCAGCAGGGTTTTTAGCACACTTGTGAAGTGGGCAGTATAATTAAACCCCTTAAAAAAAAATCAAACCGTTGTTTCTCAAACCTAAATTCTTACCATTGTGGGACAAGGGGGAGAAAGTGTTTTGATTGCTCGTTTCTGGAGCAGTTTGTCAGTGATGACATTAGAGTCTGTTTCTGGAGCTGGTGACTGACTCAAAACTCATTAGATGTGAATATAATCTTTTATAACTTTAGAAGAAGTAACCATAACACAAAGTGATGTTATTTTCCCTTTGATCTACTTATACAGCACAATTTGACTAAAAATGTTTGATATCACACAAAGAGGAATAATGGTAGCACTCCTTGCCTCCCATGTCACACAATGAGCAGCAGATCTGATGTACCACAACTGACTGTTCCCTAGGAATAGTTTTGGCATTGGCTGAAAATAGTACTGAGGGTAACTTGCTTTGACCATGTGATGACACTTTGAGTTGCAAAATTACTTTCAGATAACTTGCACTGAAAAAGTAAAAATAGCCTGGCACATTAGACTCATCTGTGTGGAATGTATATATGCAAAAATAGGGCTCCTTAATACTTGCAGTTTGTCTAGGCAGAACAACCTGTCATGCTGCACTCTGCTTCACTTTTAGGCAAACAATTTGCACTGATAATGCTGCAGGCTGTGCTATTTCCAAGTGTTCATCAAACACGAGAGAAGCATTAATTCAGCCATTCTCCTCCTAGCAGTGACACTCAGAAATGTCATTAGTGATCTCAGGCAAAGGTGAGAGGTCACAGCTTTAGGAAGAAGTGATTAAAATGTGTCCCAGTGTAACAGACTAATTAATCTTTAGGTAATAAAAAATTTGTTTTCTTTTTTTTTTTTTCCTTTTCTCTCTGCAGCTGGGGGTGTTCACTCTCCCTCCACAAGTATGGCAACATCAGCACAATACAGACAGCTCATAAACGACTATGGCCCCCCATCCCTAGGCTATACACAAGGGATGCAGGTACAGCTCTGCTTCTTTTCCTTTTTATCAGATCACTGACCCTGCCTTTGCATGGTGGCAGGGATTGTGGGCTGTAATCTGAGGTGCTCCTCCCTCCCACCAAGGTCTGAAATCAAACCCAAATGGCAGACTGCTTCCTTGCACATGTCTGGGGATCAAATTAGGCTAAGCTGAGTGCTGAGTGAGGTTGGTTCCTAATTAACTGCTAGTCCTGTCCTGTCTGAGTCACAGAGAAATGAATTATATTCTGTAAGGGCACGTACATATTTTAAAGTTATTTGTTAAAAGCTCAATATTTCTATTCAGTTTTATCTTCTCGGTCTCCCCACCTGGTAAATTTCTCCACAAAATATACACTGAAACATGGAAAAACCAGAAACAGGGTTAAGTAAGCAGTTCCAGGTTTGCTGGTTTTGCAGGACTGTTTTAACTTTGCTTCACCCAAAGTCCAAGGCTTGCAGCTGCATCCTCACAGTTGATCCCCATTTTTGAAGGGCACATAGCATTGTGTCCAACTGTAGCAGCAATTTAAAAAAAAATCATGTTTATATAATAAGCCTAAAATTTTGTTCTTTTAAAAAGTGATTTACAGGGCTATTTCTGGTCTTCCATAAACTTCCACTTGCTGTTTCTTGTAATTGTTTTGTTTTTACAGTATTTGACTGAGATTAATCTACTTTCAACTACAGGGCACCAGCAGCAGTCAAGTACCACAGAGCAAATATGCAGAACTTCTAGCTATCATAGAAGAATTAGGAAAAGAGATTAGACCTACATATGCTGGGAGTAAAAGTGCGATGGAGAGGCTAAAAAGAGGTAACTTTTAAACTTCTTTTAAAAAATAATCATTTCCCATCCACTTTGTGCAGTGACTACTTGTATACAGCTTAATGACAACTATTTCCTTTGAAAAGAGACAACTTGAGCTCCTCCTGAAAGTGGGAGGATTAACCAGCAACTGAGACCTTGGTATGCTCTGTCTGAGCAGTATTTGATAGATAAACAGTGACAAAAAGTGTCTTATGTGCATACAGGGAGTTTCAGTTAGTAATTCAAAATCAAATTCAAATAATTCATATTCTAGAACCTTTCATGGATACATTCTTTCAGTCTCCTGGCGATTTTCTTGCTCTTTCAATTCCCTTTCCTCCCAACTCCCCAAAATCCACAGCCAAGCATTGTTTACATCTCATACCCATCTCCCAACTACTTGGCCCAGGAATATTCACTGAAGTGCATTTTGCCTAAAGAAATACAACTCTGTGGTAGCTCTCATTGAGGCTGGTGGAGAAAAGAGCTACAAAAAAATCCCCAAAAAGGTGTTAGGGGAGGCTGTTCAGGCTGGGATGTCAAACATGAACAGAACCCTCTGCAGAGGAGAGTGGGGCTGCTTAGGCTCTGTTGCCTCCTGTCAAGTGCATGTCATTAAAAGTCCACTAGAAAGGGACAGAGCAGCTTTTAGGGCTGGCTGATGAGTGTCTCCAGCTTTGCTTTGTCAGCTAAAAGGGGTAATAAAGCCCCTTCCTTGGAGTGTAAAAGAAACCCCTGCGTGTCCCACTGCTGACATCAGCCTGGCATTGTCCTCTGCAGGGGACGTGCAGGGATGTTTCTGAAGGAGCAGACAGACAGGGACATTCCACTGCTCCAGCTCCTGAAATGACCCTGAAGGGCCACAGACAACAGTTGCACTGGCAGTTCTCTCCTTCTCTAGCATGACATGCTCACTTTTTCCTCCCTTCCTGTGGTCCTTGTGATGAGATCGGCTCATGCATTCAACCCGGAATGGGAATGTTATTGTAACAGACTAAGTTCAGCACCTTGCAAATCCCCCTTACACTTACCCCAGACTACAAAGCTTTATTTAAGGCTCAGCCATTATGGAAGAGTAATATATCTGCCATGACATGCAATAAAATGACTAGTAGCTGTTCTGGGAAAGGATGCAATAAAGTCTGCTGATGAGTGCTAAGTGGAATCTGGCCCAGCTAAAATCAATGTTGCTGGAGTCTCTCTTTATTGCATTGCCTGAGTCAGTATTAATAGATCATGAATGGCAACAGGCTAATGGGGACAGCTTGAGAGAGACTGAGAGAGATGCAGATGTTCTCTGGGCTGGATGGTTTGGTTCAGTGAGGAAAAAGTTGCTTTGCTGCCTCTTGCAACAAGATAGGTTTAAGATACAATGCTGCCACTGTGACTTGCCAGTGTTGCACAAAATCCGGAATAAATACTTTTTGCTGCCATCTTTTGGTCACAAAGGTACCTCTCTTTCCATTTTGGGAGCCTGGTGGCTGAAGGAGCATGTGCAAGTGTGAGAGCAGAATGATTGAGGGTAACACGTGACTGCTGCCTCCATGGCCACGGAGGTTATCCCTGAATAAAGTCCCTGTCCCCAGCTCTGCCTGCTCCTGAGCACTACTGACCTCTAAAACTGGCCCAATTCCCAGTGTTCTACATTATTCAGAGTAGTTCTGCTGCATGAACTGGGCATCCTGCCACCAGATCCAGGTCTAACACGCTGCTTTGAGTTCATGTTTCTGCATCCCACAGCTGCAGCTCTCCTCCTCCGTGGCAGTTTAACCCTCTGCCAAGCCTTGCACTCACCGAGTCCTCCCAGGTCAGCAGGCAGCTGCTGTGATCTGGGCTAGGAGCCTTCTAGAAACAGAAACCTTTCTCTCTAGAGATTAACCCCCTTCTATTGCCTTACTGCCCTTCCTCTGCCTTGTTAAGGAGCATGATGAGCAGAGAAATCACCTTCTGTCTTGCCTAGTCAGCGAAATATTAACCTTTCTTGTAGGAAAATCTGTCCACCTCTCATTTTAACACCTCTCTCAAGCTCTGCTCTTCCAGCAGCTCTGTGAGCATGAATCCACGTTTAGTTCCAGGATTATGAACCAAAGTCCAGATTGCTGGAACTCAAGGCAACAGGACTTAGAGAGGAAAATTCCACATTATGTCCATCAGATGAGAGCAGCATGTAAAGGGGTGATGATTTACACTGGGAGCTGAGCCAGTGTTAGGGGGAACTTTCTGTGCACACCATAAAAAAAAAATCTTATTTTTACATGAGAAACACAACTTGTCTTTAACAGCATTATGATGTCTTGGATTTTGATGCATTCTCCCAGAGGAGAACTATCCCAAGGCATTAGGAGCTTGCTAAAATGACTCCCCAAGTAACTTTGTAATTTGTTTCACTCCACTGGCAAAATAACCCACTGGTAGGTAAGATTTTTTTTCCCCCCCTTAAATCTTTGATTTTAAGGAGGCCCACACTGCACATTAAGACCTACCTGCCACTGCAGACTTACAAATCTTACTGTGTTCTGATCCCTGGTTTAGTCCCTTTTCCATTTACAATGCAAGTTTGGGAAGGCAGATTTGTTTAGCGGCAGTTTGGGGCTGTCCCCTCTGCTGAGGCCTTCTCTGGTAGCCTTGGCAACTGGGGACAGAAATACATAAACCTTTCTGTGCACTGTCACTGCAAGTGTGGCCTGAATGGGATGATTTCAAACACTTTTGATGGGATGATTTAAACCAGCACCTCTTTTGCAGGCATTATCCATGCTAGAGGATTAGTCCGGGAGTGCCTGGCCGAGACGGAGCGAAATGCGAGGTCCTAGCCCAGCTTCAGCTGCAAGGTTCTCCATCTCCCCATGAAGAAAAAGTAACACTTATTCTTTTTGACTCTTGAAACATTCAGACAAACTCCTTTATTTTGAATGTTTTACCGTCTTGTTTTGCCCTTGCAAAAATGTACAGTTAACAACGGGGGAAAAAAAAACAACCCAAGGATTTTTCACCTTACTGAGGGTTTGCATTTTCTAAAGACATTAAAACTCCCTAAAATGTTTCTAAAACATGGAAACTGAAGTGCATGCAGAGGAATGCTCTTTCTCTCCCAGGCTATATTTCAGTTCTCTTCTTATCCAGCCACAGCCTCATTCTGTTTTTTGTTTTTCCTTTGACTATGTTCACTTATCCCCAAAACGTCAATCTTTCAAAGTTTGACATAAGCTCTAAGGATTTTTTTAATAAATGCAGAATAGCATGCTGTACCTAGTAGTCTGCTAAGTCACAATTTGTCATACAGCATAGACCCTGCTTAGAAATAACCTTCCCCTTCTCTTATTTTTCCTTTTTTTGTTCATTTTGCATAAACATTTGCATGACTGTTAGTGCTTTGAAGTCCACTTAAAGTGCATGAGCTATATGGAAAATAGGGAAACCTATTAAGTAATAACAAGGTCCTGGAAAGCTAATTTCTACATTAAGGCTGGAGATTTCAGTTTAAAGTTTGCAAAAAAAAAAAAAAAAGAAAAGAAAAATGAACATTCTGGATAAATTACTAAAACTGTTATTTGCATCTTTGTATGTATTTATTACTTGACGTAATAAAGCTTATTTTCATTAACAGTTTGTATTAAAACTATGTACAGTCACTTTAATCAGATTAAAGGAGCAAGAGCTGTCAACAGATGAAAATTTAACCTTCATGCAGGAGTTTAGGAAAGGACAAGGAAGGGGCCTGCAGGTTGCTGGAGCACTCCATGCATGGCACAGGGTACAGCTGTCTCTGAGAGGGGAAGTTCTACAAGTCTCTCTTGCCTTCAAAATCCATACTCTGGCTTTGGGGCTTTGTTGAAGGCCAAAACATGGTGGCAGCTGGTGAGGATGCTGTCCAAAAATCAAAGAGAAGTTCTGGTTAAGCTGCTGGAGTTGTTAACAGGATAAAAGCAGGAAAAATGTACTTCAGGAGTGCTTCAGAGGAATGGTGACAAAGGAAACACAGCTGCATTTGTTCCTATAAAATGAGAAACTGTCAAAATGAGTGAAGGTACCAACATGGCCAAGCTGAACTGCAGCACAGCATAAACATAACAAACAACTCTAATTAATTAATTCACAGTTTGGATGGAGTCAGCTTCCAAGACAGGTAATTTTTTATCTGTAATGTCTCAGTTTTACCCCTGAACTGGAGGGCCATGAGTGACCATCCCTGACCTGCAGGAGGGCCCTCCCTGTGCCCCAGTGCTCAGCACCACTCCAGGTCAGATCTGGAAAGCTGCTGGGTAAATTTTATCCAGAGCTGAGCAGGACAGAGCATTTGTTCAGCTGAAGGATCAGAACCAGTGACTGGAGTCTCTTCAGTTCACACCACCACAACCAGCACCCAAACCTGGTCCCAGTTTGCAAGGGATTTATGTCACTGAAGGCACTGCCTGGGTAAGAATGGGAAGTGAGAACCTTCAGTGCTGTTCTCGTGTGCTGGAGCTCCCAGGAAGCAGCCCAAGGTGTCATCTGCACAAGAGGAAATCTATTGATTTTTTTTTGGTCTGTGCTAACAATGGTGGAAAGCTTATAGCTCCTCTTTAACAAGGATTCCTTTATCTCCTGGACCTGGCAGAAAAACTGATTGCTGAATGTGATTAATGAGATGATGGCAGGGAGAGGCAGGAGTACATGAGTGCTTTTATCTGCTCAGCTTTGCAGGAACAGCAGGTCAGCACTGGGGTTTCAGCTGTGCTATGAAGCCCTGCATCATTTGTTAGTGGGAAAAGTGTTTGGGTCTAATGACAAACAATTCTCTTACCCTGCCAGGGCAAGGCAATATTTCAAATGTTTATTCCTTATCCAATTGTTGCATCTCTTTAAAAAGCTTTTTCCTTTCTAGGTTTTCCTTTGCTCTTCTTTTTTTCTCCTGCTTTTGCTTCTCTGATGTTTTCTTCTCTTTAAAAACATCACTGTCTTCTCCTTTGTAGAAAAGGTCAACTTTTTCCTGCAGGATTTCTCTGGCAATCTTTCGGTTCTTCTCCACTGATCTTGTCTGATGACACTGGAGAAATACAAAGAACATTTTTACTGAAACTTTTACCTGTTTATTCTTCAGCTTTCCCTTTCAGTCTATACATTCCTACCGTTAGAATAAAGAAAATCCCCTCCTCCCCAAGCCAAGAGCATCCTCCCACCAACAACAGCTTCAACTTTTAAATCCAGATGATATATTTTAATAATTATTTGCTACTGTAACTCATCAGACTGGTTTTTGCATTAATCTTTAATGCTTCCCATCTTACCCAGGAAAGCTGCTTGAGTTTAACTTAACTGTGTCTTCCCCTTGTGACAGGAAGCAGAGATTAATTTCAAGGTGTTAATCCACAAGAAGTAGGTAAGAGAAATGCTTAAAAGGGATCTGCAGAGTGATCAATTTGCTAAGGAAGAGATTCTAACTCACATGAGGGACAGGAATGTGACAGCTACAATGAAGATTAATTTAATTGGAAACTACAGAACTGTAACTGGGTGGCAAAGCCAGGAAAAGGAGCTCTGACCCCAGGTTTATTTATCTGCTGACAGGCAAGACTGCTTCTTGCTGAGACTCTTGACAATATAAATATAAATATGAAAAAAATATAAACTTTTCTTCCATGCCACCTGCACTGTGATAAAGCTTTATTCTGAAAGGAGACTTGCAAGTCTTGATGCAATTTGTGACTCAATAAAACAAAACACAATTACCTTCACTACAATCCCAGATGGAATATGCTTCAGGACAACACAGTTGTTTGTCTTGTTTGTGGCTTGACCTCCTGGGCCATCACCTCTTACAAACTGTTCTTCTAATTCTGCCTCACTCAGTTCAAGGAGATTCAAAGAGTTCTTTTTTCTTGCTGCCTGAAGCAAGGGCAGGCTGGGCAGAGAGAGCTGCTGCTTCCTCAGAACCCACCCTGTCCATGATGGTGTTTGCACCCCTCTCAGTAAGAATGCAAAGTGAAATAAACCTGGAACATTCATACAGAAACCAGGACAAGGCTTCTCTGCAACAAAACCTGGAATGGAATGGGAGAGAGTTGTTTACCATGAGAATCCTTGTTTAAGATGAGCTATTTTAGCTGCACATATTGAGCAGTATTTCAATATTCAGATTTATTTTCGAGGTTATCTGAATTGGTTTCATTTGCCTTGAAATATTTACCATGCTGAACAGAATTTTGGTTCTCAATATAATGATGTTTCTTAAAATATTTTGAAAGGGATCTGGAAAACAGTAAATAAAAGAATACTCCTACCAATACTTGGAAACTACTAAACATATAAAAAGAAAAAAAAAAACAAAACAAAAACAACAGAGGGAAAAGAGATTATTTCAGTCTTGCAGTCTGACCTGTACAGCCTCACAGGGAACGTGATTATTCCCAGGTCAAGGAATTCACAATATTATTAACAAAGGCACAAAGGTATGCCTGAAGTGTGCATTTTCCTCACGGATAATGAGGAATGTCAGCTCCTACTCCTGTCAAATGTCACTCTTCAGTATTAGGTAAGCAATTCAAACAGTACATGCTGTTATGCTTGAAATACTTTATTTGACTCAGAAGAAAATATTTCAGTGTGTGAAAAAGTGCCACTTGGCAATAAACAGAAAATTTGAACATAACTCTTCAAATCAAAAAATAATTAAGAGAAAACTTTTATTGGCAGCTGCTACAGAAGTTAGTGACATTTTACAATGACGAATACATACAGAAAACCGAGCAGCGCTTCTGGCTAGTTCTGAGCGAGCCTTTATTTAACAGGTTTCATCCAGCTCTACACACTTACAGGACCCTTTTTAAAACCAGGACTGAAAACTCTTGATAAGGCTTAAAAACCCACGATCCCTCTACTGCAGCTGTTGGACAGGACAGCTGTAAAGCAGGACTAAACACAGAAGATACCGGAGAATGTACTGCATTTCCCTCAGCGCTGCGCCCCGCCGCGGCCCCCTCGATGGCGGCAGCGCTGAGGGCTGAGGTCAGGCTCGGAGCGCGGCTCCCGGCGGGGCGGAGCGGCTCCAGGGAAGGCGAAAACCGAACGAGAACCGAACCAGGCCCGACCCCTCCGGCCCCCGCTCACCTCCACCGGCCCTCCGCACCGCGCATGCGCACGCCATGGGGAAGGCGGTGCTGCAGGGCTGATTGGCATGTGGAGCGGCCAATCGCCGCGCAAGATGGGCGGGGATTGCGCTCGGCCTCCAATCGGCTTTTTCGGGGACCGGCGCCGAGGCGCGCGCCGGTCGCCTGGCGGCGGCGCGCGGGCTTTGCCGCGCAGCGAATCAGCGCGGGAGGCGCGCGCTCGAGGCGGCCAATCACAGGGCCGGGCTCAGTGCGGAGCGCCCTCTACCCCCGTCCCCGCGTTCGAAACTCCCGGCCGCCACTCGCCGGGCGGCCGGTGTAGGGCCGCGCCTGTTCGTCGCTTCACGGCCACGGGAGGAGGCGGCTGCCGGGCGCCGTGGGCTCTCAGCGATGCGGGTATGAACCGAGCGGGCCCGCGGGCAGCCGGCGGGGGCAGCGCCGCCGCGCTTGGCCGGGTCCCTGCGACCCATCGCGGAGCCGCGAGGCCGCCCCCAGCGCGCCGCCCCTTTCCCGCAGAGTGACGGGCGATGCAGCCAATCGGAGGCGGCGGCGCTGTCAACATCGCGGAGCGCGGGGAGCGGCTGCCCAATGAGAGCGCGGGGGCGGGGCTTGGCCTGAGCTGGGCGGGGTGGCGGAGCTGCTGCGGGGGCGCTGGTGAAGGGACGGGGACCGTGGAGGGGCCGCGCTGAGTGAGGGTGACATGTGAGGGGTGACATGTGAGGGGCCCGAGCACCGCGGGGCGAGCGCGGCGCTGGCGAGCGGACGGGGCGCACGCGGAGCCGGGGAGGGGGTTACGGACTGACGGGAGGCGGCCCCGAGGGAGCGGACGTGGCAGAGGGGTCCCTGAGCCCTCGAGGCCCGGGCGGCTCTTGAAGGCGCTGCAGCCCCGCACTGGTTGCGACCTCTGAGGGTCCCTCAAGGTCCGTGGGGAGGTGGGGCCTGGCGGCGGCGGGCACCGAGCCGCCCTGGCACCACTGAGGGGTCGGGAGGAGTCGGCTCTGGCTCAGGAAGCGCTGCAGAACCTCACGGGCTGTGTGTCGGCGTTTGCTCAAAATCAGCGCCGATATTTCTGAGTTACAAACACCTCGCCGCTTGTATTTTCCCATCCGTGCCCCTTTCTGCCGCTGCGTGGCCGTGTAAGGGCCGCGCTGTGCTGTGCGATCCATGGGTGACAGCGCTCCCGCAGCGCAGTTACAGCTCGCTAATATTTTATTTTATCGAGAGCAGACTTCTAATGAGGTTATGAAACGAGCCCGTGTCGCAGCTAAGTCCCACCCATTTGCTGTGCTGCCGAGATAGGCCACCCATGATTGCATCCTGGGGATTGGGGGTGACTGATGCAGCCCCCGTCCCCTGCTCTGACACTCCCAGCCTCAGCCGTAGCTGTCAGCTATGACAACCTCCAAGTTTTGCAGGCTTCTGGCCTCTAGAAAATGAAGAAAGCCCTGGTTTTTTTTCTTCTTTTCTTTATCCCACAAAGCTCTGCCAGAGGGATGTGTGTGTCTGTGATAACTTCCTTCCAATTCTGGCATTTTCAGCCCTACCCAGAGGAGATAGTGAGTGAGTACCCAGAAAACATTTCTGCTAAAGCCAAGCAGGCTCCAGTAAAACAGAGGAAAATAGGGCAGTTGTCCATCAGTTTCCTTCTGGTAAAAATATTTTATACTTCTGAAATTATTGGAGATATATCTCCAAGAACTTGCAAATAATGAATCTGTAAAACTCATCAGCCCTGTAAAGAGGAATGGTTGTGCTTTGGAGGTGTTATTCTTCTTTAAGGCAGCAGGAATTTATTCTTAGTGTTACCAGACTACCAAGATGATATTTCTTAATGTCTCTTTTTACTCTCCATCCTTGAAATGATCATAAGGTTTCTCTTCAGTGTTAGAACACAGGCTGAATTCACCAGGGTCTACAACATGCTGAAATATGCCCTATGTAAGAACTGGTTAATTAATTATTTCAAGGGTTTTCTTAGTGAAAGTATGCAAACTTTCACTAGAAAGTGAAGAATATTTTAGTCTCTCTACAGCCAGTCTGCTGTGAGTGCTGTAAGACTGTGGCCCAAGTGTTGTCTATTTATTTATTTATGATGCTTTCAGTTAACCAGCTGCTGTTTTCAACCACTGTGGGATTCCTGTTTGACTCCTTTTTTTGTTGTTTTATTAATTGGTCAGAAATGTAGCTCAATTTTTAAGCTTTCTGATTTAATGTTACATAATAACAGTGAAACAAGTGATCTGTGAAAAAAGTAAGCCAAGCATTACACTCAGAAATGGCAGAATTGGTCGACCCCACTCTAAGTCAGCTGATCTCGGTTTTATTATTTTTGGTGAGTGTGTTTCTTCTAGTGAAGGTTCAGATCCTCAATCACATCTAAATACACTGATAACAGGAGATTTCACACCTTGCACATGGTCTGTGGAGCCCCACATTTAACGAAAACAACCAATCAGACCCTGAGACCACGGTTTTACCTGGAATGTTTGGCATTCAGCCCCTTCTCCAGCCAGACTGGATGTGTTGGGAACCCTTGGAGCTGTGGGAGGCCCAAGGCTGAGTGAGCAGCACCTGCCTGCAGGGCTGGCCCAGGAGAAGGGAGGAGCCTGGCTGTGGAATATTTGCACTTTCTGGGATGGTTTAGCTGAAACAACTGTCTCTCCAGTTCCAATTCTATTTCTTCATATAATAAAGTCAAATGTTTTTTTAAATAAAGAGAGTGATGTTTATTTCTCTCTGCTCTCAGGGTGATGTCTTACCTGGGACTGAGATATGGAAAAGAGCAATGTGGTGAATTCTGTACAAGAAACCCCTTTGTGCTCTGCAGACTCTGATGGCAGAAACACCCAGAGCTCTGTCTGCAACTTGAATTCTAACAGGTAACGTGCTGAAGGAATCACTAACAAATACTCTCATTATTTTGGTTCTGCTTAGTTAGCATGCCTTCACAGTAATATTGGTATTAAGGTGAAATTCTTATTTCAACACAATGAGAGTCCTAAATTGAGTGTATAATTCTGGCAGCATGGCATATGTAGGGTATTGTTTGGGCCACTGTGTTGCACACCTGACACAATAAATAATGGAGCTGTTTTCCTCGTGTTTCTCTAGACATCCTTCATCCAATCCCAGTGGAGTTTCTGGTTACTCAGGGAATACCAGGTCCTCATTAAAGCCTGGTTCTGTTGAGCTGCTTGCCTCCTTTATGCAAGATATCCAGAACATTGGACATGCTAACTCAGAAATTGTGAGGAACTGTGAGGTATTTGATATTAAATTTTCTTTTTTAAAAGTGATATTAACGTATTTGCTTTGCATTTTGGAAGACAAATCTAATGATACAATTCAGCAGCAAGATCTGGGTTTATTCCTAATGATGGGACAGATCCTTTACAACAAATGAACTAATCACCTGGCTGGATTTAACTGCAATTTTATTTCAGTGTTTTACAATAATTTTTCTTTATATCTTGGTGTTTAATCATATAACAATATTATATTAATAATATATATTGTAATATAATATGGATCTGAACATTTTTTTCCCAAAGTTACAATAAAGATAGGAAATTCTTGAACTGAAAAATTTAAACCATTAAAGCTGTATCACATCAAACTGGTCTGAAATTATCCTAAAAATTAGAAGGGCTTTTTTTAAAAAGGGTTCTGTTTTGCTTGACTTATTTATATAATCCATGTGTAAAGATGTGTAGGTGATTAGTTTCTTTCCAGATTTAAACCAATGCAAAAATAATGATGTAGTTTCAATGAACTAATTCTCCAAAATACTTTTTGGAATGTTTTTTGTCCTTTGTATTTTAAATTTTATCAGTGTATTTGGTTATCATAAGGAGCATCAGTTTTGCACACCATGGGTTTGTTCTTGCAGATTTTTGAGCTCCCTGGCTGGGATCCATCCAAGTGTGTGTTGACAGATGCTTAATTTGGGTTCTCTTTAACACCTCCAGGAACAGAATATTGATGTGTGTGTCCCGTGTCCTGTGCTTCAAGCACCAGGCTCCAGAAACATTAGCATCAAATAGTTTTTAAACATCAGATTTTGCCATGTTTCAGGAATGCTGTGTATTTGATTTTTTAAAAAAAATTATCTCTTAGTTTCCATGACATAATTATGCATCCTGGCCTTTAGCTGCATTGCTGAGGGGAGGAGTTTCTTACTGAAGTGGATGGACAGAAGGGGGGTTAATTATCAGTTTTAGAATTGCCTGTAATTAATGGAACTGGAATCAACCTTTCCAGAATCTGAGTGCTCTTTGCTGGCAGCTGTTCCTACTTTTAGTTTCCACTGATTGGCATGGTGGGGGCTGAATGTGCTGTGGGGTGG